>NC_133325.1:62293660-62607410 GCF_042186555.1 Aquarana catesbeiana | reverse complement strand
AAAATAAGACCTAGTGTGATTGTTGGTGATGGCTGCAATATAAGCCCTACCCCCCCCCAAAGAAGCCCTAGTTAAAGTCCTTGTAGGTCTTATTTTCAGGGTAGGGCTTATTTTCGGGGAAACAGGGAAGGCTTATTTGGGGGGTAGGGCTTATATTGCAGCCATCACCGACAACCACGCCAGGTCTTATTTTTGGGGAAACAGGGAAGGGCTTATTTGGGGGGTAGGCTTATATTGCAGCCATCACCGATAACCACGCTAGGTCTTATTTTCGGGGAAACAGGGAAGGGCTTATTTGGGGGTAGGCCTTATATTGCAGCCATCACCGACAACCATGCTAGGTCCTATTTTCGGGGAAACAGGGTATAATAAAACCATGTAAAAATAAGTGATATATTTAAAGAAAATGCACAGAAACTTTACATATATTTTATTTCCCTTTGAAGATGCTTCCGTTTTAATGGCTATTTCTGCCAGAAATATAAGCCAGGTCTATATAAAGCGCGGTACTTCATGTTGTCCAATGGAGTTTTCTTAGCTGTACATTAATTATACATTCTACCTGTAAAAGGCATGTCATCTTTATTCTTAATTCCATTTCTTATCTCCAGAATAGCAATTTCCGAATATACGCGCACTGTCAGTAGTCTCATAACAAACAGTTATAGAAAGTGAAGTTCAAAAGCTAAAGTATTTGATTAAATGGAAAATGAATCTGTGCTATAATTGAAGCTTAAAAACACTTGTCAGTATGAATGTATGTCAGGCAATTTTTTCCGCCGTGTTAAAAATCCGCTTAGTCTCCAAGGTACTCCCGGACTGGCAGAGAAGGGTTTGGCACTTCTAATGTAGTCAGATCTCCATTTGCTTTGCATGCTTCTGCTGTCACTGTTCAATAAACCCACTTAAGTCAGGAATAAATAGGTGTAATAAAACAAATATCCCCCTGATACAGTAGCGAGGAAGCTAATATATTGGTCTGTGCAGGAAAAGAGCAAAGACTAATTCTGTTCGGAAGTTTTTCTGATTTGGGTTTGTGAAATAATTGTTATGTCTGAATCGTTTCACTAATTTATTTAAAGTGTATGTAAAGCTAAACCTTCTTTTCCTGGTTTTGAATAAAGTGGGAAGCATGAGAACCCATGTCGGTCTTTTATTCCTTTGGAGCTCATGCACACTGCAGCTAAAAAAACAAAAAACAGTTTTTACAGGCATTTGAGATTTCATTTCAGCTTGAAGAAGCTTGTACCTTTTTTTGGGCTTTTTTGCACATTTTTATTGAGCTTCTTTGAGCTTCCTTTGAGCTTCTTTCAGCTTTTTTGAGCATAAGCGTTTTTTTTTTTTTTTTTCACAAACCCTCCCCTTAGCTCATTGTTCCTATTTTTTGGCCTCTTGCACACTGTAGCTTAAAAGTACAACTTTTTTTTTTTTTTTTACAGCTAAAATACAGCCCATTAACCACCTCAGCCCCAGGAGGTTTTACCCCCTTCCTGACCAGAGCCCCTTTTACAATTTGGCACTGCATCACTTTAACTGACAATTGCGCGGTCATGCAATGCTGTACCCAAACTAAATTTGTGTCCTTTTTTCCCCACAAATAGAACTTTCTTTTGGTGGTATTTGATCACCTCTGTGGTTTTTATTTTTTGTGCTATAAACAAAAAAAGTCCGATAATTTTGAAAAAAAAAAACAATATTTTTTACTATTTGCTATAATAAATGTCCCCCAATTAAAAAAAAAAAAATCTTCATCAGTTTAGTTCAATATGTATTCTTCTACATATTTTTGGTAAAAAAAAAAAAAATTGCAATAAGGGTAAATTGATTGGTTTGCGCAAAAGTTATAGCGTCTACAAACTATGGGAAAGATTTCTGGCATTTTTATGGCTTTTTTATTATTTTTTGTTTTTTTACTAGTAATGGTGGTGATCTGCGATTTTTAACAGTATTGCGACATTGCGGAGGACAGATTGGACACTTTTGACACATTTTTGAGAACATAGACTTTTATACAGCGATCAGTACTATAAATATGCACTGATTACTGTATAAATGTCACTGGCAGGGAAGGGGTTAACACTAGGGGGCGATCAAGGAGTTAATTGTGTGTTCCATCACTGTGTTCTAACTGTGTGGGGATGGGACTAACTAGGAGAGATGACAGATCGTTTTTCCTACTTTGTAGGAAGTCACGATCTGTCTCCTCTCCTCTGACAGCACGGGGATTTGTGTGTTTACACACACAAGTCCCCGTGCTGCCTCTCGTGCACCTCCGGCCACGTGCATCGGGTCCCCAGCTGTGCAGCAGGCGCACACGCGCTCGCACGCCCTCTGGTGGCTCTCCTGGGCAAAGCCATATATATATCTGGGATTTCGCCCAGGAGAGCCATTCTGCTGCAGTATATTATGGTTGCGCCATAGATCTATGGAAAAGGAGTTGCTGCCCACATCTCTAACTCAAATATAAAATAGAACAATTTCCTCTATGGGACTTTGGAAGGCAGAAACTCCTTGACAATCAAGATGTACTTGAAAATATATTCGTATTTTGGATGCATATATATTTTACTGGTGAAATATCAGAAAGAAACACATGTATGTGCCGCAGTATATGTGCGTGAGCCGGTCAGGAACCAGTTAATTGTAATGTGCCTATGCACACAGACGCAAGCGCCGTGAATTCTTCGGTTAGGCCTCTTGCACACAATACTCCTGTTTGAGCATCTACTTTTTCACACTTTTATTATTTTAAATGTATTTGTGAGTATCTTCGCCTGTGTGCATAGAGGCACATTACAATGAATGGGCTGTATTGTAGCTCGGTAAAAAAAAAAAAAAAAAAAGCTGTACTGAGCTTTTTCAGAGGTTTCTATTTTTTGTACGTATTTGCAAGCATTTTCACGCACAATTTTCGAAAACGTATTTTCGAGTTTTTGTTTTACACAATATGTAAATGGGCATTTGCACACATTTTGCGCGCCATCGCGCACATTTGGCTTAAATTACTGACCAAAAATGCAGATTTTTCTATTTGTTTTTTCACTGAAGCGAATGCACGGCTCTTATTTACATGCCTCTGTGCATAGGCACATTACAAATAATGAGCTGTTTTGTAGCTCAGTTAAAAAAAAAAAAAGCTGTACTGAGCTTTTTCATGCTGCAGTGTGCAAGAGGCCTGATAACAAAAAAAAACAACTTTTTTTTGGTCAGTAATTTATACCTCATGTGCACAAACGCTCATTTGCATATTGTGCAGAAAGAGTACACGAGAATAAGTTTGCGTGCTTTTTCGCGCAAATGTGTGGGTGCGCACGAGAAAGATGCTCAAACAGGAGTATCATGTGCAAGAGGCCTTTGTGTGTTTTCGAGCTTCTTTGAGCTTTTTCATGCTCTTTCGCACTTTTTCTCTGGGCACTCAGGCGTCTTTTCTGCTCGAAAGCACCTCTCAAAAATGCGAGTTTGGTGGTAGTGGGGGGGGGGGGGGGGGCTCTGCCTGTAAGAGCATATGTATGTATACTCCTGAAGAAGCCATAGTGTGCATGGACACATTGACTAACATGGAGGGGTGTTTCCAGGCAGAAAAAATTAGAGCGCAAAAAAACTCAAAAGCCTGTGGGAGCCGCTTCTTTAAGCTGCAGTGTGCATGAGCCCTTAAGCGTCCCTGAAAGGAGGAGTTTATCCTGGTTGTCATTGTCATCCATAGATTAAGTGATGGGAAATTTTTACAGTTGTTGCCGGAACAGGAAGTGCGGGAAGATCCTCCAACAGGGACACTGGTTCTGATGACAATCGTCTTAAAGCGTATTTTCTCTTTTGCAGTCAAATTCTTATATATATATATATATATATATATATATATATATATATACAGTGGGGATGGGAAGTATTCAGACCCCCTTAATTTTTTCACTCTTTGTTATATTGCAGCCATTTGCTAAAATCATTTAAGTTAATTTTTTTCCTCATTAATGCACACACAGCACCCCATATTGACAGAAAAACACGGAATTGTTGACATTTTTGCAGATTTATTAAAAAAGAAAAACTGAAATATCACATGGTCCTAAGTATTCAGACCCTTTGCTCAGTATTTAGTAGAAGCACCCTTTTGATCTAATACAGCCATGAGTCTTTTTGGGAAAGATGGAACAAGTTTTTCACACCTGGATTTGGGGATCCTCTGCCATTCCTCCTTGCAGATCCTCTCCAGTTCTGTCAGGTTGGATGGTAAACGTTGGTGGACAGCCATTTTTAGGTCTCTCCAGAGATGCTCAATTGGGTTTAAGTCAGGGCTTTGTCTGGGCCATTCAAGAACAGTCACAGAGTTGTTGTTAAGCCACTCCTTTGTTATTTTAGCTGTGTGCTTAGGGTCATTGTATTTTTGGAAGGTAAACCTTCAGCCAAGTCTGAGGTCCTGAGCACTCTGGAGAAGGTTTTCGTCCAGGATATCCCTGTACTTGGCCGCATTGATCTTTCCCTCGATTGCAACCAGTCGTCCTGTCCCTGCAGCTGAAACCCTCCCCCCACAGCATGATGCTGCCACCACCATGCTTCACTGTTGGGACTGTATTGGACAGGTGATGAGCAGTGCCTGGTTTTCTCCACACATAGTGCTTAGAATTAAGGCCAAAAAGTTCTATCTTGGTCTCATCAGACCAGAGAATCTTATTTTTCACCATCTTGGAGTCCTTCAGGTGTTTTTTAGCAAACTCCATGCGGGCTTTCATGTGTCTTGCACTGAGGAGAGGCTTCCGTCAGGCCACTCTACCATAAAGCCCCGACTGGTGGAGGGCTGCAGTGATGGTTGACTTTCTACAACTTTCTCCCATCTCCCTACCGCATCTCTGGAGCTCAGCCACAGTGATCTTTGGGTTCTTCTTTAATAGGCAGGACTGACGAGCAGGATCAACAACAGCTGGGTAACTGTGGAGAGAGATGGGAGCTGGCAATCAGCCGACATTGGAGCGGCCAACTCAGAGAAGGAAGGGCTGAGCCCAGCCCTGACAATCCCCGACCAGCAACAATAGACTTCTTTAGCAACAAAAGACCCCCCCGCCCCGCAAACATGATCAATACACCCTGAATTACATACATTCAGTGCTGGAGGTGTCTGAACTGCATAACTGCATTCCCCCACGTTCCTGCTGAAAAAAAGCCATATATATATATATATATATATATATATATATCATCTTATCTTTTAGATATTTATCAGGAGGAGGTGTCATGGCTGACTGCAAGGTTTTTGTTAGAGTGAGCCTGGCCCAAGTCTATCCTCATTACTCATTAACATAAAATGCAAGGAGCCAGTGGTGGGACAAGGCCATCTGGTGCCCCGGGGAGAAGATGGTAAACTGCTCCAACCCCCCCCCCCCCCCCCCCCCCCCGGTATAAAGAAAGAGTCAGTGTCCTTTCAAAACCAGAAAACACTAAAAACAATACAACAATAAAATACTGTAACTGCAGCCCCGTCGCAGTATATGTACTGCGGTGGGTCGGCAAATGGTTAAATTGTAAGTTCACTTTACAGAAAATCTGTAAGGTAAACTTACATTGGACCCCCTCCCCATCCCTCCCAGTCCTGCTAACCTGGAATCCAGCGATCCCCCGCACTGACCCCTTTACATTACACAGCCCCCTGTACCCCTTTACATTACACAGCCCCCTGCATCCCTTTACATTACACAGCCCCCTGCACCCCTTTACATTACACAGCCCCCTGCTCCCCTTTACATTACACATCACCCTGCATCTCTGAGCCCCTTTACATTACACAGCACCCTGCACCTCTGGACCCCTTTACATTACATATCACCCTGCATCGCTGGGCCCCTTTACATTACACATCACCCTGCATATCTGGGCCCCTTTACATTACACATCACCCTGCATCTCTGGGCCACTTTACATTACACATCACCCTGCATCTCTGGACCCCTTTACATTACATATCACCCTGCATCTCTGGGCCCCTTTACATTACACATCACCCTGCATCTCTGGACCCCTTTACATTACATATCACCCTGCATCGCTGGACCCCTTTACATTACACATCACCCTGCATATCTGGGCCCCTTTACATTACACATCACCCTGCATATCTGGGCCCCTTTACATTACACATCACCCTGCATCTCTGGGCCCCTTTACATTACACATCACCCTGCATCTCTGGGCCCCTTTACATTACACATCACTCTGCATCTCTGGACCCCTTTGCATTACACATCACCCTGCATCTCTGGGCCTCTTTACTGTACATTACATATCAACCTGCATCTCTGGGCCCCTTTACATTACACAGCACCCTGCAGCTCTGGGCCCCTTTACATTACACAGCACCCTGCAGCTCTGGACCCCTTTACATTACACAGCACCCTGCACCTCTGGACCCCTTTACATTACACATCATCCTGCATCTTTGGGCCTCTTTACATTACACATCACTCTGCATCTCTGGACCCCTTTGCATTACACATCACCCTGCATCTCTGGGCCCCTTTGCATTACACATCACCCTGCATCTCTGGGGCCCTTTACATTACACAGCACCCTGCAGCTCTGGACCGCTTTACATTACACAGCACCCTGCAGCTCTTGACCCCCTGCATGTTACACAGACCCCCCTTCAGTGCAGACGCCCCCTGTTCAGTGTAGCCCCCCATTCAGTGCAGACGCCCCAATTCAGTGTAGCCCCCCCATTCAGTGCAGATGCCCCCTTTTAGTGTAGCCCCCCGTTCAGTGCAGACGCCCTCTTCAGTGTAGACCCCCATTCAGTGCAGACGCCCCCCCTTCAGTGTAGCCCCCGTTCAGTGCAGTGTGCCGAACCCCCCCCCCATTCAGTACCTCATATCAGCGCGGCGTCACATGCTCAGCAGATCCCCTCCCCCTGTTTACACATAAACAGAGAGGAGGGGGAGGCGGCTTCACTCTGCTTGGCTGTTCCTGCGTGACATCCCGGATCACACAGGCAGACAGCCCGCGGCCGCGAGAGGAGAGGATGGTAGGTGCAGCGGTGTCACCCCCCGCACACCACCTCCCCCTCGCATCACAATATAGATCGCCTCAATCGCGGAGGGGGGGCCAGCCTGACATCCCCCCCAGTGTGTGGTACTCGGGGCGGCCCGCCTCTGCACAGTTTTGCAAGCAGGCGCAGCTCTGCAATGTTGTAGGGGCGGCCGGTGATAGTCACTTGCCTAGAAAGTTTAACATCACACTGCCTGCCAGCGCTGCGCCCCCTTCCTACAATAAATTGCTCTGCCCAGGGCACTGCAAGGAGCGCCCAACCTCTACACTTTTAGTCCTTTGCCAAGACAGTCTGTTCAAATCTAGTTACAATTGATAATGAAGATCTGTCTGCCCAGTACAGACAGCATTAATTATGGTAAAAGCAGCTTCTCAGCTGTCTCATAAACAAAGAAAACTATGCAGCATTTTTCCATACTGGAGGGTCCAGAATACAGCAACTAAAAAATAAAGGTGATCTGACATTTTTTTTAAGGTATGAAATAATATAAAGTAGGTGTTATTCCAATTTGGCTGCCAAAGCGGAAAAAAAGTTTAAGCTTCTTTCACGTGGGCTTAGAGCAAATACAAGCATTTTTAACCCTCCCATACCCATACACAAAATAATTAAACCAACGGTATGTGGATAGGACAGTATACACCTGTGCATTAGCTTTAGCCCCCATTCACACTGGTGTGATTTGTCATGCCATTCTACAGTTCCAAATCGCATGACAAGTCGCACCCCATTGTTGGCAATGGAACCTTTCAAATTGCCACGGCTCGTGTCGCAGCGACTTTGAAAAAAGGTTCCTGCACTACTTTTTTGTCGATTTCATTGCAACTTGCATAGACTTCTGTATGAAGTCACAAGACACAATAATATCGGCAGTGCCAATCGCACTGACCTGCGACTTTGGAATCACACTGAAGTAATGCAATTTCAAAGCCACACTGGGGTGAACGGGGGCTTAGGGCATGTCTCATTCTCTAGACCAGCGTTTCTCAACTCCAGTCCTCAAGGCACCCCAACAGGTCATGTTTTCAGGCTCCACATTATTTTGCACAGGTGATTTGATCAGTTTCACTGCCTTAGTAATTACCACAGCCATTTCCTCTGAGGGAAAACCTGAAAACATGACCTGTTGGGGTGCCTTGAGGTCTGGAGTTGAGAAACACTGACCTGGACTTTGCTACAACCTTCCACCTCAACTAGATTCAGTTGCAACACTATGGGGGTTATTTACGAAAGGCAAATCCACTTTGCACTACAAGTGCAAAGTGCACTTGAAATTGAACTGAAAGTGCACTTGGAAGTGCAGTCGCCGTAAATCTGAGGGGTAGATCTGAAATGAGTGGAAGCTCTGCTGATTTTATCATCCAATCATGTACAAGCTAAAATGCTGTTTTTTATTTTCCTTGTGTGTCCCCCTCAGATCTACAGCAACTGCACTTCCAAGTGCACTTTCAGTGCAATTTCAAGTGCACTTTGCACTTGCAGTTTGCACATGTAGTGCAAAGTGGATTTGCCTTTCATAAATAACCCCCATAGGTCTGATTTAGGCACATTCAGTGTGCGTTTCTGAAGCATTTGCGGTAGGGTCACCCTCGTTCAATTTATAAGCTTTAACCGGACACTGATAGAAGTCACAAGTCTGCTTTAGCTGCTGATGAGAAAAGTTATTTAGCAGTTTCTATTTACTAAATCTATTGCATTTCCATGTTCTGTGTACTGTGGGAGACCAGATATAGTGAATGCAGGGTCCTGGGTCTAGTAACACTTTAAGGTGGCCACACTCATGCCGATGTGATTACAAAACATATTTGATACGAAGTAAAGTGATTGAACTGAATAAGAATCAGAGACCACAGACCCTTAATTCAACCGATTTAGTGAGCTTAAGATTAGTACCGTGTAAGGCGATCAAACATAACATAATATAAGCGTGTGTGTCAGACAATCTATTGTAATACAGATTGCTTAAATAGATTGTATCAATCAATAATACCGTATGCAAAAAGAAGGTTAGGCCTCCTTGCTGGTTTCTATGAATAGGCCCCTACTATGACCAGTAATTGGACAAATCTGGCCTGCCCCATGATAGGCTATTTAGTGGATGGACCTAGAAAAGAGTTTACATTGTTTTTGGGTGTATTAGAGGACATCCATTGTCGCCTAATCATTTTATGTGCAATATACAATAGTCACGTCACTGCTATAACAACAGCTGGCTGATACGTTTCCATGTCTAGGGCTCACAGTGATCACATTAGAGCAGTGGTTCTCAACTCAGGTCCTCAGGACCCACCAACAGGCCAGAATTGAAGTATTACCTTGGGGAGAGGCAGACTAAAATACTGTAATCCAGAGGTGTAGCTTGAAGCTTGTGGGCCCCGATGTAAAAGTTGACCTTGCCCATCCCCCCACTACTTCCAACGTGTGTGCAGATACATCCACCGCACGCCAAGATACTCAAAGTGGCTTAAGAGTTTTGAGTTCCCAGAGTTCCTCTTCACATCAGAGGACAGGGATTACCGCTGGAGAAGCAGAGGATAGGGATTACCACTGGAGAATCAGAGGACAGGGATTACCGCTGGAGAATCAGAGGATAGGGATTACCGCTGGAGAATCAGAGGACAGGGATTACCGCTGGAGAATCAGAGGATAGGGATTACCACTTGAGAATCAGAGGACATGGACCCCTGGCATGTCACTTGGCAGAGCTCCTTTCCCACCCCAGCACTGTATACAGCCCCCCCCCCCCCCCCACTCACACTACACAGGGCTGAAATCACATTCCTTTACACACAGTCTGTCATTCTTGACAGAGTGTATCTGGCTTTTATGTTGCCCTTCTGACCTGTGAAAATATCTGGTCAGAACGGCAGTGTAGTTGCAGTAGGCAGATACACACTGTGCAGATCATGGCAAACTGGCTGTGTTGTAAAGGAATGTGATTTCAGCCCTGCGGAGAAGGAACAGTATAGAGTGCTGTAATGGTAAAGGAGCTCAGCAGCCAGGCATAGCATGCAGGGTAGAGGGGGTGGTCAGGGGAATTTGGGGGGGGCAACTTAGATCGGGAGGGCAAAGCCATGTGACACAAAATCTGGAGCCTGCAGCCCTTCAGGGGCCCCCCGGGGAGGTGTTAGGGGATTTGTTTTAGCAATTTCTGAAGGTTTCTCTGTCAGTGTTGGGGGAAGGTCACCTCCCAGAGGTGTGTGTCTTTTCCCCAGTTGTCAGGGAAGTGGGGTAAGTAGACATCCCCGGGTGGGGGTACAGAGAAACCCAGTTGGTGACTTGGAGATAATGAGCAGTGCCATAGCTCACCAGTGACATCGGCCCCATCGTGGCTACAGGACGGCACTCTCCTCCTCCAGCACACAGCACAGACACTTCCCCATCCTGGGCTGTTCTCACCTCGTGCTCCTCTCCATTCAGGAAATGGCTCACAGCTTCTCCCCAGCCAATGGGAACAGAGGGGTATGGACTGTGGAAGGCAAAGTAGAAGCCCAGTACTGGAGCGTGGCTGTGGGGCACTAGGGCAGTTTGAATTTTGTGGAGGATATGATAATATGACAGGGAGGCTGCAGGGGCCCCCAGGAGCTAGGGGTGGAGTTGCGATTGTGACCCCTGCAACCCCTTATGCTACGCCCATGTTGCAATCACTGAGCAGTAAATTATATAACCTGTGATGTATTTCAGTTATCTTGAAAACCTGGCCTGTTAGTGGGTCCTGTGGACAGAAGTTGAGAACCACTGCCTTAGAGGATCTAGAGCCGAGGTCTCAAACTGGTGGCTCTCCAGCTGATGCGGAACTACAACAACTACGACTGCCTGAGGGAGTCATGCTTGTAACTGTCAGCCTTGCAATGCCTCATGGGGCTTATAGTTTCGCAAAAGCTGGACGGTCGCCAGTTTGAGACCCCTGATCTAGAGGTACAGTGATGCCAAATACCGATGATATTGGGGGAGATTTACTACGACTGGTGCACACAGAATCTGGTGCAGCTGTGCATAGTAACCAATCAGCTTCTAACTTCAGCTAGTTCAATGAAGCTTTCACAAAAAAACCTTGAAGCTGATTGGTTACTATGCACAGCTTCACCAGATTCTGTGTGCACCAATTTTAGTAAATCACCCCCATAGTGTCAAGAAAGCCTGCAAATAGTTTGCTGAAACAAGCAGACTAAGGACATTGATTACTGGAACCATGTCCTGTGGTCTCATGAGACCAAGATAAACTTATTTGGTTCAGATGGTGTCAAGAGTGTGTGGCGGCAACCAGGTGAGGAGTACAAAGACAAGTGTGTCTTGCCTACAATCAAGCATGGTGGTGATAGTGTCATGGTCTGAGGCTGCATGAATGCTGCTGGCACTGGGGAGCTACAGTTCATTGAGGGAACCATGAATGCCAACATGTACTGTGCCAGCGGTTCCTTCAGTGTTAGATATATTAAAATATTTACTAAAATGTGAGGGATGTACACAATTTTGTGAGATACTGTATATATATATTTATACACACATACGGGTGCATCTAAAAAAATTAGATAATCATCGAAAAGTTAATTTATTTCAGTAATTCAATTAAAAACGTGAAACTCATATATTTTAT
Source organism: Aquarana catesbeiana (assembly GCF_042186555.1). Taxonomy (NCBI): domain Eukaryota; kingdom Metazoa; phylum Chordata; class Amphibia; order Anura; family Ranidae; genus Aquarana; species Aquarana catesbeiana. The sequence continues at coordinate 62,595,786 of NC_133325.1, read as the reverse complement.
ATAGATGTGTTACACACAGAGTGATATATTTCAACTTAGCATTTACTTTCTTTTATTTTGATGGTTATCAGTTTCTCTGTCTCCCTGTCTTCCACCACATTTCCCTCCAATCGCTTAACGACCACCCGTAGAAACCTTCACCACTTCAACCCTTCTCCCCTCTATTCTGCTACTGACCACCTCTATGACATAATATCACCCCTGTCCTGCCCTAACCTAACCATTTCTGTCTACAATAAATCCCTGTCCTCCACCCTGGACGAGCTTGTTCCCCTCACTACACACAGAATCAGGCCTCGACCCCTACAACAAGTGTGTCTTGCCTACAGTCAAGCATGGTGGTGGGAGTGTCATGGTCTGGGGCTGCATGAGTGCTGCCATCACTGGGGAGCTACAGTTCATTGAGGGAACCATGAATGCCAACATGTACTGTGACATACTGAAGCAGAGCATGATCCCCTCCGTTCGGAGACTGAACCACAATGCAGTATTAAAACATGATAACGACCCCAAACAAACCTCCAAAAGGACCACTGCCTTGCTAAAGAAGCTGAGGGTAAAGGTAATGGACTGGCCAAGCATGTCTCCAGACCTAAACCCTATTAATCTGTGGGGCATCCTCAAATGGAAGGTGGAGGAGCGCAAGGTCTCTAACATCCACCAGCTCTGTGATGTCGTCATGGAGGAGTGGAAGAGGACTCCAGTGGCAACCTGTGAAGCTCTGGTGAACTCCATGCTCAAGAGGGTTAAGGCAGTGTTGGAAAATAATGGTGGCCACACAAAATATTGACACTTTGGGCCCAATTTGGACATTTTCACTTAGGGGTGTACTCACTTTTGTTGCCAGCGGTTTAGACATTAATGGCTGTGCGTTGAGTTATTTTGAGGGGACAACACATCTACACTGTTATACAAGCTGTACACTCACTACTTTACATTGTAGCAAAGTGTCATTTCTTCAGTGTTGTCACATGAAAAGATATAATAAAATATTTACAAAAATATTTCCGGCGGACCTAGTCTGCCGGAAAGTCCGGTCGTGTGTAGGCAAGTCCGTCCGTTCAGAAAGTCCGGCGGTAGTCTGCCGGAAGTCCGGCGGGAAGAACGTCGGACCTAGTTTCCCAGAAAGTCCGGTCGTGTGTACGCGGCATTAGATATAGTAAAATATTTACAAAAATGTGAGGAGTGTACTCACTTTTGTGAGACACTATATATATATATATTTATGGGTGGAGCCCTATGTCCGATATGGACATAGATAACATTTGTAGTTAACCCAAAACTTACCATCGGAAATAGACCTGGAAGTGTGGACTCATCATATGAAATGGACCTGAAAGTGTGCCTTGGTCTGCTGGTCGGTATGCCAGAATAAGGGAGCAAAAACATCCAGGTAGGGGTGTGGTTATATTAGTTTTGGCTATATTTATTTGAGCAAGTTTGGTGAATGCTTGTGCCGTTTCCACCTAAGGAGTGGGGACCTACAGGCGAGGTAGGCAGAGTTTCACCTGCTGAATCTCTAGATGACGTGGTCTGGGACCCATGCCGAAATGCTGCCAAGGCTGCCCCAATACTAAAGAGTGACTGGAGTGCTGACTGGGGTCGAGGTGTAGGCAGCGTAGAAGAACCCCCAGGTGTTTGATGAACTGGCAGGCACTCGAGGGTTGCCCGGAAAGGTAATAGGGGACTAGAGGTTGGGTGTTCCGGTAGGAGTGACAGTAGGCGGTCGAGTATGGTTACTGGCCAACGGACGTTGTTTACTTTATGGAGATGGATGACTGTCCTGGAGCTGATTGCTGGGTTTGGACACTGCAGGGTGGAGGATGAAATGGTTTTGGCAGCGAGCCAACTACACAGAACTTGGCCTGCGGGATTGCTGCGGGTGAACTCGCTGGGCCGCCAGAAGCCGTGGTAGGCCGAGTAAATGGCTGCTTGTATGACCAAACTGGGGAGAAGGCCCAACAGTGAACTGGTTAATATATTAGACATGTCCCAGAAGATGGCAGCCTGGAACGAACGTGCAGTGGACATTAAACTGGTGTTGCCAAGCTAATTACACCAGCCTGCGCAAGAAGGACCTAACAGAGCGATGCGGACCTGGCTTCATTAAGAGGCTCGCCTCGGACCGGATGTCGGTGGCAAAGCCACGACCTGTCCTGTCCAGATAAGACCCTAGAGTTAAGCGGTTGCCATGACTGGGTGTAATTTGAAGAGGGAGGAAGTCCGGGTAAACCCAGGGTTTAGGAGTGTCTCTGGGGGCCATGTACTTGTAAACCTATGATGGCCAAAAATTGCCGCGATGCCTGTGGTGGTTGTGGCATCTGTTGCTACCTGGGGTGACAAGGGCGACGTAGGTGATAAGACCCTAGAGTTTAAGGTATAACCATTGATACACCGATCCACGTAGTACGGGACCTTCCCACATTGATAGGTCCGCGTTCTTAGGAAAGATTGCAGCTACTTGTTAGTACACACCCGTATATGGGAGAAGTCTTGGGGAACTAACCTGATACGGGTCAGTTTGTCAAGGGGGAGGCTGGCCTGCGTGGTGTTCGTTAATTTGGAGGAGGTTATTGTGGACCTTGGTTCCGGTTTATTGAATTTTTAGAGACTACAAGCTGAAGGACATAATGGTATTACCAGCGAGTCAAGTTGTGTGTACGTAGTACCTGGCTGCCTGTGCCAGTAAAAGTGAATTGTTAGGCCGTAGAAGCTCAGAGGGCCAGGTAGATGGCTGCTTGACTAGACTGGGGAATGTCTGAGGTTTTGAAATGTCCCTGAAGATGGCAGTTGTGATGGGCAACGTTTGCCGTTAGCTGTGGTCTGATGCTTCTGGACGCCACATAGAAAGGATTCTACTGTATGAGCCGTAAACACGGATGACTCTCTGGGGTCCTGTGAGGGCGAGAAATGCTGAATGTTGGCTAGGTATAGCCTGATGATGTTATGCGGAGCCAGCTGTGTGTGGCAATACGATACCTGGTGCGGGGTGGAACCTGAACTCAACTGACCTAAGCGAGAAATGATACAGAAATTGATGAGTGGCTCGTATGAAATGCCACCGGAGACAAGTGGCCGATTAAGTGCCACTGAAGATTGATGTGTGACTGATTGTGTGCCACTGGAAATGTGTACTGACTGCAAGAAGTCATGCTAAGATGCGAACCCTGCAATGATTGCAAGAGTTGTGCTTAATACGTGTTTGCAAGAATTGCCAGGGAGTTTGTGTCAATGGCGATGTGTTTGCCGTGACTGCAAGAAGTCCGTATTACTGCATGTGCTTGCACGGGCTGCAAGGAGTTATACTTGGATGCGTGTTTTGCAATGATTATAAAGTTGTGTTTGGATGCGTGCTTGCCATGATTGCAAGAAGTTGTGCTTGGGTGTGTCCCTGCAACATTTGCGAGAAGTTGCGACTGGATGCGTGCTTGCAATGATTGCAAGAAGTTATGCTGACATGCGTGTCTTGTAATGATTGTAAGATTGTGCTTGAATGTGTGCTTGCAATGATTGCAAGGGAGTTCCTGTCGGTGGAGATGTGTTTGTGGTGACTGTGAAAACTTCGTATTGCTGCATGTGCTTGCAAGACTGCAAGCGTTAAGCTTGGATGTGTGCTTGCAATGGCTGCGAGAAGTTGTAATTGGATGCGTACTTGCGATGATTGCAAGAAGTTATGCTTGAATGCATGCCTGCAACGTTTGCGAGAAGTTTTGTGATCGGATGCGTGTTTGAAATGATTGCAAGAAATTGTGCTAGGATGTGTGCTAGCAACGATTGCAAGACGTTCTGTTTGGATGCGTACTTGCAACGATTGCAAGAAGTCATGATGGGATGTGTGCTTGCAACAATTTCAAGTTTGCAATAACATGCAAGAAGTTGTGTTTGGATGCGTATTTGCGATGATTGCAAGAAGTTTATACTTGGATGTGCAGTGACTATGAGGGGGTATAGTTGCGAGGCGAAGGTTTCAACTAATGAAATCGGGACCATGACTGAGCTTCGAAGGAAGACGGGGTGTGGTCCCCCCCTCTTTTTTTTTTTTTTTTTTTTTTGTTGACTGACCTAGAGGAAATGACAGATGAGAACCGGTGGAATGTTTGACTACCTGGTTTGAAAGGTCATTGTAACATGTTTAAGCGACAGGTGCATGGTATTAAATATATGAGTGAACTGTTTGTGCCATGACAAAGGCACGAATCGGTGTGCCATGACTGCGCAAATGAGGCTGCGCCAACTGGGGCTTGCCGGGATGAATGGATGTCTGACAGATGCCCTGAATTTGAATCGGGGCGCGGCAATAAATGAAATGTTTGCCTTAGAGTGCAATGAATGAAAACGGTTTCGCCATGACAGAGGCACGAATCGGTCGTGCCGCAGCTGCGACTGACTGCGGCCCGGACTCTGGAGCATGTACTGAAATGAGGCAAAGAAACGCTGGTGCATGCCGGGATAAATTGGTGCATCACGGATGCGACTGGATTTGAATTGAAGTGTGGTATGTAACCGTGAAATGTTTGTCCTGGCAAAGGCACGAATTGGTTATGCCGCAACTAATAGCTAACCAAGTTCTGATGCAGGTGTTGGCTGGGGTTGAAAACGTTTAATTTATACTACTTTATTTATATGTGTATATATATATCTATATACACACATACACACCCCCTTTTTTTTTTGTATATATATATATATATATATATATATATATATATATATATATATATATATATATATATATATATATATATATATTCACATACATATTTTTTTTTTTTTTTTTCGGCTGCACTAGATGGCTAGTCAGACTGTGGAGTACGAATGAAATGAGGCCAAGACAACTGGGGCACGCCGGGACGAATCGGTGCATCTCGGATGCTACTGGATTCGAATCGGGGCGCGGTACGTGACAGAGAAATGATTGAAATGATGAAATGAATGAAATGATTTGTCATGGTAAAGGCACGTGCCATGACGGAGGCACGAGTCGATCATGTCGCGACTGCAACTGACAACGACCGGACTCCGGAGCATGTACTGAAATGTGGCCGAAAAAACCTGGGGCACGCTGGGACGAATCGTTGCATCATGGATGCGACTGGATTCGAATCGAAGCGTGATTCGTGACCGTTGAAATGATTCCCATGACAGAGGCACGAATCGGTGAGCCGCAAACTACGACTGACAACGAACCGGACTCTGGAGCATGTCCAGAAATGAGGCCGGGCCCTGGGGCACGCCGTAACGAATCGGTGCATCGAAGATGCGACTGGATTCGAACCGGAGCGCGGTAAGTGCAGGTGTAACATTTGTTGCCATGACAGAGGCGCGAATCGATCGTGCCGCTATAGCGACTGACTGCGAATCGGACTCTGGAGCATGTACTGAAATGTGGCCAATACCTGGGGCACGCCGGGACGAATCGGTGCATTTCCATGCGACTGAATTCGTAACGGAGCGTGATACGTGGCATGAAAAACCATGACAGAGGTACGAATCGGTGAGTCGAAAGCGACTGACAATGACGTGACTCTGGAGCATGTCCTGAAATGAGGCCAGAACTACTGGGGCACACCGGAGCGAATCGGTGCATCTTTAGATGCGACTGGATTCGAACCGGAGCGCGGTACGTGACTGAAATGAGAAATGATTGAAATGGTTTGAAATGTTAGAAATGTATTTAGAAATGTTCAAAAAATGAGAAATGATTGGTATCGAACTGATGTGGTTCGAAAAGATTTATGCATTTACGAATCGCTATGGCTGTCTACTGACACATGTTTAACAACTTAGACCTGTCTGAAATGAAGCGACGCTTGCGTCGCTATGGTTTCCTCAGATAACGCGAAATGGTAACATGACGACAGTGCGAGTGATACACATGCGGTTACGTTCGTGAAATTTGCGAGTGGTTCGTAATTCTAATATCACGGTTTAGTGACATGACATAAAAGTATGTAAAAACAAAAATCCGAGGGGACCCTACCTGCGACAGCCCAGCCAGACGCGTGGTACGAACGAATCGGTAACGCGGACTTCAAAAACTCTCGGGCACGGAGATCACGAAATGCGGGAGCCAAGTATTTGCGAACGCTGAAATCGGGATAGTCGGCCTAGTGACGTATATCGCGCACAGGAAACCGACAAGCACCACAGGTGAGCGGGCTGCTTATATACCCCCCGGGCTCCTCCCATAAATTCAGGCCACCATACTGGCCTTCCTACATATATATATATATATATATATATATATATATATATATATATATATATATATATATATATATATATATATATATACATACATACATATATATATATATATATATATATATATATATATATATATATATATATATATATACACACACACTGTATGTAATGAATTAAGCCTCATTTCTTTTCAATGCTAGGAGGCTGCTGACCACTGAGTATAGAGAATTGAAGGCACGCTGAAAGTGCACTTTCTTTCTCACATCCTTGGGAGTTTTCATACAAGTTAGGGTGAAAATTTTTAAATAATATATCACAGCTCCATGACACATATGTTCTAATAGTTTAATTATTTACTCTGTTCCTTCAACCAATAATCATCCACTTTAGTGTACTTTGTTAATGGACGCCATGTTTATGTTTAGATTATATATTAAGCACAGTGTAGTTATTTGACCCACCAAGTCAAATAAACATATGGAAGGTTTGTTTAGGTGTTAAGCCTATTAGCAGGTACCTCTTGATGAGACATCTGCTGCATTCATTCTAATTTTTTTTTCCTTTCCGAACAAATGACCAATGTGAAAAATGACCATAGAGATGAGAGCATTATAGACATTACATTAATACAAACAAATACACTGTTTGTAGTGGTCTGAAAGAAAAATTAGTTGCAGTGGCTCATGGGACAGTTTGGAGTGCCTGCCATTTGGTATAATTTGTTGTAATTGTTTTTATTTCACGTATGTGTGTAATGTATTTCTAGCTGGAGGGAATGCATCTGGGCTTTTTAAAGTCAAGGGGCCACTCCTGGTACAATTATTAGAACCCTAGTCTGGTTTAGTGCAGGTTTATATAATGTGGTGTAAATGTTTTCTCTGTTCCTTTCTGCTCCACAATTTTCATTATCATTGTCAACGTACTGAAAATGTAAATGTTGCAGAAAATTGCGGTTGATGATTGAGTATGATTTTATAGTGCTCCATAAATCATGGTATACATATGAATAAAAATCAAAGCCATAGACAGCCTTCCCCCATTCAGTTGGAGTCTCTGGACCTCCTGCAGTTGTTTCCTTCGGTATGTATATAGTATACGTTCAGGGCTTATTCACACCAGTCAATCGCAGTAACACATGGGGCAATCTTACCAGCACACATTTGTTGCAGAGCAGAAAAATGTGCAGAAATGAACTAATATACAGTTTGTTGTGCTAATGAAAATGCCGCAAGCTAAATTTTTGTGCAGTAGTGGTTTTTAAATTACAAGGGGTCCCCGGGTTACAAACAAGACAGGGACTGTAGGTTTGTTCTTAAGTTGAATCTGTTTGTAAGTCGGAACAGGTACATTTTTAAAGTGTAGCTCCAGCCAAAAAAAACTATTTTTAAGCTTTTTGGGTAACATAGGGAAGGGTTATCACCCCTGTAAAGTTTGTTTTGCTGTCTGTGTCCCTGTTCAGAAGATTTCACCTCACTTTCTGTCCCAATGACTGAATTAGATTTTGAAGTTTTGGGTTGTTGTAGAAACAAGCCTTGGTGATAAAGCATCAGTGGAGACACCTTTTTTCCATAATAACCCTTACAGGAGAGAATTTCCCTTCCTAGGGGTAGATTTTCTCTCACTTCCTGTTGTCTCCTTCCGTTTGTAAGTAGGAGTCGTTTGTAAGTCGGATGTTTGTAACTAGGGGACTGCCTGTAATTGGCTGACTTAAAGTGGTTGTAAACACTTTACAAGCACTTTAAACTACCGGCAAGCCTTTAATTAGGCTTGCCTGTAACTGCACTCGATATCTCCTAAACCTGCACGGTTTAGGAGATATCCCTGTATTTGCATGTGCCGACGTCATGTGGCACATGCACACTTAAGCCGTTCGCGGCGGCTCCTACGCGCATGCGCGGGAATGATGTCATCGCGGCTCCAGCCAATCACAGCACCGGAGCCGTGATACCCGGAAGCAAGCCCCGGGCGACATGTCGGCGGCCTGAAGGGGGCTTCGTTCTCGGGTAAGTAATTCATAATGAGCTAGTATGGTATGCATACTAGCTCATTATGCCTTTATCTTGCAGGGTGTGTTTTTAGTTTTTTTTTTTTTTTTTTTGCAGGAGGGTTTACTTCCTCTTTAACACAGGGAATGTTAACAAGCATCTTTTAACCGCTTCAGCACCGGAAGATTTGGCTGCTGAATGACCAGGCCATTTTTTGCAATTCGGCACTTTTTTTCCCACAAATAGAGCTTTCTTTTGGTGTTATTTGATAATCTCTGCGGTTTTTATTTTTTGTGCTATGAACAAAAGAAGAGCGACAATTTTGAAAAAAAAAAAAACACAATATTTTGTACTTTTTACTATAATAAATATCCTGAAGGGGGGAGGGGACTGTCTAGGGGAGATGACAGATTGCTGTTCATTTAGTTGAAGCCTTGTATTCATTGATAAAAATACAAGGCTTCATGTGAATGGCTGAGCAGTGTTCAGTCCAACTCAGCCCAACTCAATTTTGTTCTGGCAGCTGACAAAAAGTCTCCATACTGCTGCCAAAACACAGCATTGCATACTGTATGTAGCTGATGGCACTGTTTATACAGCTCAGATGGTGGGTGCAGCAATTAGTAAAGGAAGTTCATTTTTACGAGCTTGGCCCAAATTATTTAAAATGAAAGGAAAGGCGGAGTTCGGGTTTAAGTATTCCATTTATTTTAGCAGTCTACACATCTGTCCAAACTAAGGGACAACTGAAAAGGAAAGAGGGACAGTGGGAATTATTTTCAATAGAGGGACAGTCCCTACAAATGAGGGACAGTTGAAAGGTATACAGACAGTAAATCTGCCACTCTACGGCTCCTGGCTGTACTTTGTCACCTTAGAGGTGTGGGTGTCCACCCAACCCATCAGCAATATGGCTATTAACATCTACAGTACGGTTTTAAGAGGGTGTTGGTAAAATTTCCTAACTGGCCACTAGGTGGCGCGCTCCCCATAAATAGTAGGTTACGTGAGAGAATGGGAGAAGTTTGGTCAAAGAGTCAAGAGAATTTGAAAGGGTAGACCTCCAGAGCTGGCCCCCTTGGGACTTGTTGGGGCGTATTTTACAGATATGTAATACCTCCAGGTATCGGTATTCCCTGGCTAGGGAATACCTGGAGAGGTCCTGGTGCCCTAGATTGGATAGGGTTGGGGAAAAGGACAAAGAAATCCCTGACCTGGAGAGTGCTGATGACTGCTACCATAATGGGTAAAAAGCTGTCTGCCTTGATGTTGTCTGCCCAGAAATCTGATGATTTGAAGTTACCTTACTTTAAGTTATGGAAGTAAGGTTTTGAAAGTTTACTGAACTCTCCTCTTGTTACCTAAGGTCTATCCTTTGAACTGGTACCTGGCTCAGCTGGGAGGAATGCGGGTTTAATTGTCAGGCATGGCGATGTACATGTCCTATTCAGCTCCCTCTGGGAGTGCACAGACTCGTAACACGTACATTCGGGCAAGAGGCATGTTGGTAGTACCCTGGATCGAAATATAATGTCCACATTCTAATGGCCCAACCTAAATGGTGCTTTTATTTACAGTAATACTGGTAAAAATGACTTTGTAGTCAAAAAAATACCCCTGCTAAACAAATGTCAAATCTCTTTTTCCTGCAATTATGCAAGTAAGAAGCAAGTAAACAGGATCTCTCAGAATACCCTTCCTTCTGTTGCTTTAAATGGCTCACTGTGTCTCCCAGAAATCATCAAAGATATTGGAGTCAACTTATAGGCAGCATATTAGGCAGAAATACAGCTGGATAGGAGGTGTCATCTTTGGCTTAACAACTTACAGACCGGAAGATTTGGCTGCTTAATGACCAGGTTATTTTTTGTGATATGGCACTGTTTCGCTTTAACTGACAATTGCGCAGTCGTGCGATGTTGTACCCAAACAAAATTGACGTCCTTTTTTCCCCCCAAATAGAGCTTTCTTTTGGTAGTATTTGATCACCTCTGCGGTTTTTATTTTTTGCGCTATAAACAAAAAAAGAGCAGGAATTTTGAAAAAAAACCACAATATTTTGTACTTTTTGCTGTAATAAATAGCCACAATTTGTTTTTTAAAAAGCAAATTTTTTTTTCAGTTTAGGCCGATATGTATTCTTCTACAAATTTTTGGTAGTAAAAATCGCAAAAAGCGTACAATATATTGATTGGTTTGAGCAAAAGTTATAGCGTCTACAAAATAGGGGATAGATTTATGGCATTATTTTTATTATTATTATTTTACTAGTAATGGCGGCGATCTGCAATTTTTATCAAGACTACGACATTATGGCGGACACATCGGACACTTGACACATTTTTGGGTGGATTGACAATTATACAGCGATCAGTGCTATAAAAATGCACTGATTACTGTATAAATGTCACTGGCAGGGAAGGGGTTAACACTAGGGGGCGATCAAGGGGTTAACTGTGTTCCCTAGGTGTGTGTTCTAACTAAGGGGGATGGGACTAACTTTAGGAGATGAGAGATTGTGGTTCCCAGCTCACAGGAACTCACAATCTCTCTCTCCTCTCCTCACAGAATGTCAGGACTGGGCTCAGCCCTTCCTTCTCTGAGCTGGCCACTCAGCTATCGGCTAATTGCCAGCTCCTATCTCTCTCCACAGTTACCCAGCTGTTGTTGATTCTGCTCGTTAGTCCTGCCTACTTAAAGTCATCCAGCTCACTTGATCTCTGCCTTCGCCTTTGTCAACATCACAGAGACTTTTTCCTGTGTTCCTGTTGAAGACTTGCTCAGCTGACGTTCCTTCTGGCTCCTGATCCAGCTTGCTGTACTACTACATTGATCTCTGGCTCTCTGACATTTGTTTGGCTGACTACCCGATCCGGTTACTGAACTCTGGCTTGTTTTGGATACGCTTACTTTGTTTACCTTATTATTATTATTATTATTATTAAACAAGTTTGATTTAACTTTACTTATGTCTCGGTCTGATTCATGGTTCCTGATACAGAACTGGGATGTGTGTGTTTACACACACACGTCCCTGTTCTGCCTCTCGCGCCCACGATTGCTCGTGGCCGAAGATCACCGCAACCGCCGGTCACGAGCATCGGCACCCCCGCTGTGCAGCAAGGACGTGCCTTGTATCCCGCTTAAAGGGACCAACGTATAGCTACGACGGTTAGCGGGATCGTTCTGACCTGCCGCAGTATAATGACGGCGGCTGGTCGGCAAGTGGTTAAAGTGGTTGTATATCTCAGAAGTGAAAAATGAACAAAGCATATCCTTCTATAGCAGGAAAGCAAGGTTGTGCTGGTCCAGGTGAGAGCAATCCCTCCTCTACTGATTAGGTGCAGGTCCAGTCAGTGGTCTGGATAGATAGCCAAGAGAACAACATATTGATCGCACTCCAAAGTGTATAAGATGATAATATAGCTTTATTCCAAGAAAAACATTAAGGTAACAATGATACAGACATGGGCACAGCAGAGATTGACGCGTTTCATGAATCAAGTTTGCTTAATCATAATCCTATTATGATTAAGCGAACTTGATTCATGAAACACGTCAATCTCTGCTGTGTCCATGTCTGTATCATTGTTACCTTGAGGTTTTACTGGGAATAAAGCTTCATTATCATTTTATACACTTTGGAGTGCGATCAATATGTTGTTCTCTTGCATATCCTTGTATAATGTGTGTACTTGCCTCTATCCAAAGTCCACTTAGTGTGATTCTTGTCTCACTCATTTCTCGGCTATCTGCAAGGGTCACTTCTGACAGTCTCAAGAGAAGCCCCCCCCCCCCCCACCACCAGCACAAAGCAGGCAATTGATAGCCTCAGCTTTTCATGTCTCCCTATGAAGCTGTGTACAGGGGGTTTGTCTATAACCTTCACTCAAGTCTCAGCTTACACTCAGTTTTGCGCTGTATGCTGTGCAGTGTGTAACATCAGATCCCCACCCCTTGCCTTCTGGAGGTTATGAATGCTGTATATATTCTGGACTTTGAACTGATGTGGAGGAAAGAGGGCAAACAGGGACAACTTATTTAGGAGGATTTGTTTCTTCTATCACCTGAGACTAGAGATGAGCTGAACACCCCCCTGTCCAGTTCACAGCAGAACACAGGGGCAAAAGTTTGGCCCTGAATCACAAACTCCATTGAAGTCTATGGGAGCTGAATGTGAGAAATCAAAAGTTAAGATTTTGAAGGCTTATATGCAAGTAAGTGGCCATAAAAGGGGTATAGGGGTCTGGGTACTGCCCTGGGGGGCATGTATCAATACAAACATTTTTTTTTTTTAAACAATAGTTTTTAAAGGAGCAGTGATTTTAATAATGCTTAAAGTGAAAGACTAAAAATGAAAAATTCCCTTAAATGTAGCGCCTGGGGGGTGCCCTTAGTCTGCCTGTAAAGTGGCGCATCTGTAGCATGGATAGCATATGCTTCAGCAAAAATGGAATTTCGGAAGGAAGAAAAAATGAGTCAAATTACATTTAAATTGACTTGCGTTTGCAATTGCCGGCAGCTATTTAATATTTATTTTATAAAATGGTGTGCATTCCCCCCCTAGCCTATATCAGGCTCTTTGGTTTTTTTTTTTTTTTGTATTGCTGGCAATAATTTTTTTCTTTTAGCTGTCAGCGGGGAAGCCTGCTAACAGCCGATGACTCATTCGTTGTTAAGGACGCAGCAGCTGTCTTCCCAGCCCCGCTCCTTAACAGCATATTGACTGTGCGCTCGCCAGGTGAACATCCCGCTGAACGCACAGGAAGTTTGGGTGTTTCGGTGAACACCCGATTGGACGATGTTTGGGCTGAACTTTTGCTCGGCCCAAACAGTTTGCCCAACACTACCTGGGACTAATCACTTAAGTGGGTATATGTAAGGGTTTACAACCACTTTAAGGCTGGGTTCACACCATTGCAAATTGGATGCTGGATCCCCGCATCCAGTTTGCAATAGCAGGAGATTTTGACCGGCTCTCTATGGAGCCAGTTCACATATCTCCGCAGCGGGTCCGGTGTGTTTTGCAGAAAAACGTCTGTGTGTCTTTTGGTCCATTTCAGGTCCGAATTCAGCCCAAAATTCGGCTGAAATTGGACCTGAAACTAAGGTTGCCACCTGTGCAGGATTCACAAGGACAGTTCGGGTTTGGAATCATGCATCTGGGTTTCACACTGTCTGAGACCCAGACACGTAATTTAGACTGGACTGTGGCTTCCCAGCAGGGTTGCTGGCTGCAGTTGTCTAAGCTGATTGTGTCTGATTCTTTCACATTGCCCAAAGCCAGCACTAACAACCCCCCCACCCCAAAAACACACTCCAATCCCCAGCGCTGTGCCTCAGAAAAGGAAAGTTGGGGCCGGAAATTTGAAGTTGAGCAGCCTCAGATACATCTGGATGAGAGGTGCTGACTGCCAAAGGGTGAGTGAGCTCACCATCCATCCCTGTCTGTGACTGAAGTCTCCCCCTTCTCTCTCCTGCCTCTGAGTGAGTACACTAAGGTAAATCGGGGTTCTCAGAGCACCCCTCACATCAGATTTCCCCTTTACACCAGAGGCCACAGTGTTTCCCCTACATCAGAGTCCTCTTAATACATCAGAGTTCTCAGTGTTCCCCCTTAAATCCGGGTTCCCAGAGCATCCCTTATGTCAGAGTCCCCAGAGTTCTCCCTTACATCAGAGTCTGCAGAGTCCCCCCTTACAGTATAAGGAAACTCTATGAGTTCAGATGTAAATGGCGAACTCTGTGGACTCCGATGTAAAGGGGGACTCTTGTTATTAACTTCATATGATTACAAATGTTATTTAATAGCAAAATATATGTATAGTTTATACTATAAAAAAAAATTGCCGTGCGCCACTAAAGTGTTTGGGTTTGACTTGAAGAAAAGGTGGCAACCCTACCTGAAACGGTGAACCAGCATGCAACGGACCCCTGCTGTGCGCCACATGCGGCTCATATGTGAACCCAGCCTAAAGAAGGAAAAGCACAGTCACAGACAATATAAGTGCTTGGCAAAGGAAATGGCAAGAAATGTGATCAGTCGAGCATTTCCTCAGTCTCCTCTCCCCCAGTGGACACACTGCAATAAATTCACAGAGCTGCACAGGGACCAAGGTTCACATGATGATGTCAAGTTCTGATCCAGCATACAGTCCATGAAGTAGCTGCCTGAAACAAAGATGTCCTTGGAGACTAAAAGCAGATGAAGGATTGCTGGTGAAGGCGGGTGGAGGGGAGGTAATAAATACCTGGAAATGTTACTCTCACAATTAATTAGTATGCAGACACTTCAGCAAAATTAAGGCGATTGTCTATGTTTTTTTAATCATAAATTTAATTGCATCGAGACAATAAATACTGTAATGAAATGCATGTGTAACCAGTAAAAAAAAAAAAAAAAGTGTCTAGACTGATTGCATACTTGGTTCAGTTTTACTGGGAAAAAAAAAAGCTTAAATGTATTTTTTAAATGATTTCAATTTTAACACTGTTTATAAAGTTACAAACAAAACTGGAAGATGCTGAATTTATTACACTCATAATTTCTTCCATATTATAGAAAAAGTGAAACTGACATTTTCAATTATGTCCAGAATTTTTTAATAAATTCACATAAAAAGGAAAACGCTGTCCTAAGTTTTACAGAAGTTAATAATAAACATTGCATCTTATAGTATAGTCATTTCTTAACCACTTAAGGACCAGCCTCGTTTTGGATTTTAGGTGTTTACAAGTTTAAAAGAGTTTTTTTGCTAGAAAATTACTTAGAACCCCCAAACATTATACATTATTGTTTTTTTTTTCTAACACCCTAGAGAATAAAATGGCGGTCATTGCAACACTTTTTTTCACACCGTATTTGTGCAGCGGTCTTACAAGCGCGCTTTTTTTGGAAAAAAATCACTTTTTTGAATAAAAAAATAAGACAACAGTAAAGTTAGCCCAATTTTTTTATATCGGGAAAGATAATGTTACGGCGAGTAAATTCATACCCAACATGTCACGCTTCAAAATTTCACCCGCTCGTGGAATGGCATCAAAGTTTTACCCTCAAAAATCTCCCTAGGCGACGTTTAAAAAATTCTACAGGTTGCATGTTTTGCGTTACGGAGGAGGTCTAGGGCTAGAATTATTGCTCTAGCTCTAACGATTGCGGCGATACCTCACATGTGTGGTTTGACCACTGTTTTCATATGCGGGCGCTACTCACGTATGCGTTCGATTCTGCGCACGAGCTCGTCGGGACGGGATTTAAAAAAAAAAATATATATATTTTTATTATTTATTTTACATGATTTTATTTATTCTTACACTGTTTTTTAAAAAAAATAAAAAAATGTGTCCCTTTTATTACTATTACAAGGAATGTAAACATCCCTTGTAATAGAAAAAAGCATGGCAGGACCTCTTAAATATGAGATCTGGGATCAAAAAGGCCTCAGATCTCATATTTACACTAAAATGCAATAAAAAAAAAAAAAAGTCATTTAAAAAAATTACATTGAAAAAAATGTGCCTTTAAGACATATGGGCAGAAGTGACGTTTTGACGTTGCTTCCGCCCTGCAGTGTCATGGAGACAAGTGGGCGCCTCACTCGTCTCCAGGCACAGCAAGGAGACAGACGAGATCGCCTCCGCCGCTAACGGCTCCGGTAAGCGGCGGAGGGCACCGGATCGCGGTGGGAGGAAGGGAACACTCTCCTGCCACCGATAAAAGGAATCTCACGATGAATCCACCGCAGAGACCACTTTTATCTGAAAGCCGACCGCCGCACGAAAACGGGGATACCGTGGTTATGGCAGCTAGCTGCTGCCATAACCACAATATCCGCCGCCAAACTTTGGACGTACATCGGCGTGCGGCGGTCGGCAAGTGGTTAAAGGTTTTTTCCATTTAAAAATGCATGGGGTACTGGTGGATTTTGTTGTAAAAAGAAAGGTGGTTATGACATCAGTAGGAATAACCAAAATTGAGAGTTGGCATTTTCCCAAAATTGCTGCAAAAATCCAATTTCCAAACAAAATTGTGACCTCTCAATTTTACTCATTAGGCTGCATAGTATAATTGATTGGAAAAAAATATCTTTTTTTAGAAGTTTATTTTGAAGGGGGGATTAGGGCAGTTTAGTTTATTATATTTAGTGTACTTTGTATTTTTTTTCCACAAGAACAGGGCCAGGATGTTTTGATAAGAGCACTTGTAACACTTCAGAGTCTCTTTAAGCAGTTGTAAACCGCTGAATGCAAAAAACAAAAAAAGACCTGTAAGACAGCGGCATAATGTGCTAGTGTGCGTCGCATACTAGCGCATTATGAAATACTTACCTTAGAACAAAGCCCTTCCAGTGGCGCCCGCACACCGCTGAGATGGCTGACATCTTCCCCCGGCGTTTCTTGTATGACAGATTGCTGTTCATACAGAGTATGAACAGCAATCTGTCATCTCCCCTACACAGTCCCCTCCCCCCTTCAGTTAGAACACACACTAGGGAACAGAATCAACCCCTTCACTGCCAGTGACATTTTTACAGTAAACAATGAATTTTTATAGCACTGATCGCTGTATAAATGTCAATGGTCTCAAAAATGTATCAAAATTGTTCGACGTGTCCGCCATAATGTCGCAGTCCCGATACAAATCACAGATCGCCGCCATTACTAGTAAAAATAAAGAATAATAATAAAAATGCCATAAAACTATCCCCTATTTTGTAGACGCTAGAACTTTTGCGCAAACCAATCAATATACGCTTATTGCGATTTTTTTTTACCAAAAATATGTAGAAGAATACATATCGGCCTAAACTGAGCAAAAAATTGTTTTTTTATATATTTTTGGGGGATATTTATTATAGCAAAAAGTAAAAAATATTGCGTTTTTTTTCAAAATTGTCGCTCTTTTTTTGTTTATAGCGCAAAAATTAAAAAACGCAGAGGTGATCAAATACCACCAAACGAAAGCTCTATTTGTGGGAAAAAAAGGACGTCAATTTTGTTTGGTTGCAACGTCGCACGACCGCACAATTGTCAGTTAAAGCGACGCAGTGCCGAATCGCAAAAAGTGCTCTGGTCAGGAAGGGGGTAATATCTTCCGGGGCTGAAGCGGTTAAAATTCTCTGTTCTCAGCTTCATAGCAGCTAGGGGAGGAGAAACAGCAGCACACTGATTTTCCCAGTGAAAGGCTGTGCAGGGGGGACATGGCAGGACAAGTCTGATCATTGGAGGAGAGCAGAATGAGTTCTGCGCCGCCGGCAACCTGCTCCCGCTGTGAATTGACACAGCCGGAGCCAATTGGCAGGTTCCTGACACAGGCAGAATGGCGATCTGCCTATGTAAACAAGGCAGATCACTGTTCTGTGACAAGGGGAGACAGAGATCCTGTGTTTCTGCTAAGCAAGAACATGGATCTCTGTCTTCCCATAGTTAAAGCACCCACACACAGTTAGAAAGCACTCCCTAGGCACACATTTAACCCTTTGAATGCCCCTGATGTTAACCCCTTCCCTGCCAGTGTCATTAATACAGTGACAGTGCATATTTTTTAGTACTGATCACTGTATTAGTGTCACTGGTACCAAAAAAGTATCAAAAGTGTCACTTTGTCTGCCGCAATGTCGCAGTCTGGCTTTAAGTCACTGATCGCCGCCATTACTAGTAAGAATAAATAAATAAAAATTCCATAAAAATATCCCATAGTTTGTAGATGGTATAACTTTTATGCAAGGCAATCAATATACGCTTAATCGCTTATTGGGGGGGAGTTTTACCAAAAATATGTAGCAGAATACATTTTGGCCTAAATTGATGAAGAAATTAAATTATTATTTTTTTAATTGGATATGTTTTATAGCAGAAATTAAAAAATGTTGGTTTTTTTTCAAAATTGTCGGCCTTTTTTCGTTTATAAAAATCGCAGAGGTCATCAAATACCACCAAAAGAAAGCTCTATTTGTGGGAAAAATAGGACATCAATTTTATTTAGGTACAGCGTCGCACGACCGTGCAATTGTCAGTTAAAGTAATGCAGTGCCGTATCGCAAAATTGGCCTGGTCAGAAAAGGAGGGGGTAAACCTTCCGGAGGGCAAATGGTTAATGTTGCCTTCCCCTATTTACTCCAATTACAATGACTACATTTTGTAGAAATTTCCAGATTTGAGCCATGGTTTCAGGTAAATGTAAACTCTCAACTTTGCTCATCCCTAACTATGAAGGCTATTTTTTTTTTTATAATTTATTTATTTTTCTTTTATGCAAAAAGGAGAGACATGAACAATCCTTCTGTATATTACATTATATTTCTGCACATACAGCCAGACAAAAAATATATATATATAAAAAAAAAAAACATGATAATAACTCATTCCATTCCATTCCATTCCATCTACTCCTGTCTGTTTCTAATATATTATCCAATAAAGATGGATAAAAGAATGAACCCAAATAAACATAAAGAAATCACAAAAGAGGCAAAGAAGACAAAGAAATAATAGGATCAACCTTCCTCTCTCATTTCCGCCCTCCATGTTGTTACTCCTTGCCGCGTCAGAAGGCGGGGCGCTTCCCCCAAACCCGGCCATAATACTCCAACTACCTCTCAGTATTCTGACTGCAGTTCCTATTTATAGTCCATTTCCCCCTCCTTTCCTTACCCCCCTCCCAAAACAAAAAAAACAAAAAAAAAAAAAAAACCAAAAAAAAACAGTTAACTTTCCTCCTTTCCCTACTCCCCCCCCCCCCCCCCCTTTAATTTTTATCAATTCGTTTTCCCCTTCCTCTGAAGAAATAAAACAGTTCCATGGCGACCATGTTTTTAAATAAATGTCCCTTTTTTTTCTAGTTGTCCAGACTAGGTCTTCCATCCTGTTTACTTCCTCTACTTTCCTAAGCCACATACTCACTGTAGGGGGTTGTGCCTGTTTCCACTTAAGCGGGATGCATGCTTTAGCTGCATTCACCAAATGACACAAAATAGAGTTCCTATATATTTTCCCCGGAATCTCTGACAGATGCAAAAGTAAAAAGGCTGGGTCTTCCTGTATTTCCACATCGCTAAATTTTTGAATTATCTCCCGGACCTCCCTCCAAAATGTCCTCACAAAAAACATGTAACAAAGTCCCCTGTTCTATCTGGCATCGCCAGCATCTATCTGATGCATTCGGGAAACATTTTTGAAGTTTATCTGGGGTTTCTGTACCATTGTGAAATGATTTTATAATGAGTTTCCTGTATTTTGGTACATATTGCTGTCTTAAATATTGAATGTATCATATTAGTTTTTTGTTCCTCCGAAAAAGTCCTCCCCAAATCTGTTTCCCATTTCCAGAGGAAAGGTAACTGATAGTTCTCCGATGGTTTAATCAACAACGCATACATTCTGGAGACAACATGCTTTATTGGTTCAGTCTCCATACAATATTTCTGAAGTGGTAACAGATTCCGATCCAGAGGACTTGGCGGTACCCTAGTACATAGATAATGTCGTAGTTGTACCGCCGACGAAAAATCTAATTGGAGGGGCCATTTCAGTCTATCAATTCCTGCACTGTTGGCCATCTACCAGATCTCAGAAAATGCGATGCCTGATACAATCCCCGTTTGATCAGGACGTCAAAAGGTCCTTTTTGTGTTCCTAATATAAATTGCGGGTTCCCCAGTATAGGTACTAAGGGTGATTCCTGTGTTGATAACTTACCCTTAAAAAAGAGGTTATAAAAAACACGGAGGGTAGGTCCTATTGTTGGGTGTGTCTTAGTTTTAGATGCCAAATCCTGGAAACACCAAGAGGCCCTACACAGTAACTCCCCACTCTGCGCTTGCTCCAATTCTGGCCAGATTTTAGGTTCTCCATGTCGGCACCAATCCAACAGGCGGCCCAGATGTACTGCCTGAAAATATTTATATCTATCTGGGACAGCCAGCCCCCCATTTTGTTTTGGTAGGGACAACAGTGTCCTCCTGATCCTAGGATGTTTGTGTGCCCAGATGAATTTTGTAAATAATATTTGTATATTTCTAAAGAACTTCCTAGGGATTGCAATTGGGACTGCATGAAGGAGGTACAGAATCTTTGGTAGAATATTCATCTTAATTATATTGCTTCTTCCAAACCAGGAATGTAATCCCTTATGCCATCTCTCCAATAAACCTCGCACCTTTTTTAACGCTGGCGGGAAATTAAGCTCATATGTTTTAGAAGGGTCCACTGCTATACAAGTCCCTAGATACTTCAGGAATTGATCTGCCCATTTAAATTTATAATTTGCTTTTAATGACATCATCATTTCTTTCAGGACAGCTACCGCCAATGCCTCTGATTTAGAGAAATTTATCTTGAAAAAGGATAGTGTACTGTATGCCTCAATTTCTCTAAATAAGTTTGGGAGCGAGATTATGGGATTGGTCATTGGGAAGAGCATATCATCTGCATATGCTGCAACCTTATGTTGAGTTCCTCCTACTGTTATTCCCCAAATATCCTGATTAAGCTGAATTCTACATAACAGAGGTTCCAGTATCAGTGCAAACAATAAAGGGGACAATGGGCATCCCTGCCTTGTCCCATTCCTTATCGCAAATGGGGGGGGGGGGGGAACTACACCGTTTACCTTCATTTGAGCTTTAGGTTCTTTATACATGCCTGCAATCCATCTAATCATTTTCCCTCCCAGTTTTATGTGATGAAGGACTGCAAACATGAACCCCCATCCCTCCCTATCAAATGCTTTCTCCACGTCTGTTCCTAGGAACACACACGGAGTCTTAGTTGAGTTTGCTATATGCATCAAATTCAGGGTTTTGATGGTATTATCCCTTGCTTCTCTTGTTGGAACAAGTTGGATCAGGAAGGGTAATTGCTGTTATAGTCTTAAAGCTATAATCTTACTGAATATTTTTAGATCCGCATTCAATAAGGATATTGGCCTATAACTTCCACATTGCTTTGGATCCTTTCCTTCTTTTAGAATCACTGCTATCATAGCTCTTAATATCTCTGAATGGAAAGAGGCTCCCTCCCCCAGCTCATTTTAACCAGATAGGGTCCCAATATTGATGAGAATAACTTATAGTACTGGGCCGAGAGCACATCTGGTCCTGGTGCCTTCCCCATTTTTGCTAATCTTATTCCTCTCTGTACCTCTTCTAAAGTGATTGGGGAGTCCAACTCCTCCTGCACACTAGTTGTCAGGCACGGCATTCCACTTGCTTTTAGATACTCCTCCATCACTGTTCGATCTGGTGCGTCTATATTCAAATTGTAAAGTGAAGAGTAGAACTCGCCAAACACCTCGGCTATCTGTCCAGGCATCCCAACCTCCTCCCCATCTCTTTTCCTCATTGAGGGAATAAACGTCCTTCCATGCATTTCACGTAATGCGCCTGCAAGTTGCCTGCCACATTTATTGCCCGACTCGTAGCTACATTTACGTCCTATTTGTAATGCCATTTTGGCTCTATATTGTAATAGGTCAGTTAATAATTCTCGTTCCACTTCTGCAGTCTGAGCATGTTTATGTTGTGCCTCTAAGCCTTGGATTTTGGACAGTACCGTAGTTAATTTGGCTTCCCTCTCCTTCTTTATTCTTGCTCTGTGTTTTATCAGCACTCCCCGTATTACTGCTTTATGTGTTTCCCAGATTACTCCCAGGGGGGTTTCTGAATTATCGTTCATCTGGAAAAATCATTCTATTTCCCTCTGGACGTCCTCCTTTACTATGGGGTCCTGAAGAAGGCTTTCATTAAGTTTCCATAGCCTCATGGATGTATGGTGTCTGTCTGTCAAGTTGTATTTTAAAAAGATTGGTGCATGATCTGACCATGTGATTAAACCAATAGAGGCCTCACTTACTGTGTGTAATTGTTTGTGTGGTACAAAAAAAAAATCAATACGTGAGTATACTGTATGTGGGTTGAGAAAAAAAGTATAATCTTTTTCCCTTGGATGGAATAATCGCCACACATCTACCATTCTTGCCTCTGCCATTGCTTGGGAAATCCCCTTCCTTACTTTAGGTGTCACTGAAGATACTCCTGATGAAGTATCTTCTTTGGGTATCAGGGGTACATTTAGATCTCCTCCCATGATCATCTGTCCTTCTTTGAACCCCATGAGTTTTTCTAATATATTTTTAACAAAAAATATCTTGCTGGGAGTTTGGGGCATAGTATGAAGCTAGCGTCACTGCCTCCCTACCAATGGTTCCCTTTATGAACAAATATCTTCCTTTTACATCTATCATGGAATCTTTATAATTCCAGGCCACTGTATTCAATATCATAATAGATACTCCCTTGGTTTTGGATTCAGCGTTACAAGCATGGTACACCATAGATTAATCTCTACTTCTTAACAGAGGAAGGTTATTTTCTTTAAAGTGTGTTTCTTGTATTAATGCAATATCTATATGCAGTTTCCTTAAGTCCTGAAGTAATGTACGTATGAAGGCTATTTTGTATTTGTGCCAGGCAATAATATTGGCACCTCCACTGCATGGACTTTGAAGAGTACAGTATGCTATCCACTCAAAAAAGTTATGTTTTTTTTTAGGAGAGTTGTACCAGGGTGCTTAGGGCCAAGAAACCTAAAATCTTGACCCTGTGCAAATTTTCATGTGTAGTTTACTCTCACCCCAATATTACATACTCATGAAAATATGGGAAGAATTTTACATTTTACAAGGTGGTTGCTTGCAGTTGCTTTGTGGCCAGGGTATGTCGTTTTCCTGGAAGCTCACCAGTGGATAATAAAGACAATTCCATTTTTCAGCTGAGAGCGAGTTCCTGTGTGAGGTTAAATAGGGCACCCGAGTCCAGTAAACAGGACAAAATATGGGCAAAATTATTAAGCACAGGTTCCAGTCTTGAAATATTCATATACATTATTCTCTAGTGCCACATTTTTTCTTCAGTACTACAGTAATTCAGCACCAAAAAAAAAACGATGGAAAATATTGAAACGTATTGGAGATGAAAAGCCTAATTGTTCAAAGACACTGAGAATGAAATATTAATGTCAAAAATGGTTTTCATTGTAGCGCTTTGCACACATTTGCTAATATTCCATTATAGTATTTTTAGTTTTCCCTAGTCTTCTGTTTCATGAAACTTACATAGGCTTGGTTTACTAAAGTCTAATGCTTGATTGACATTCTAGCAATACTGAAAAGTTGCCTTTCATCATATTTACTGTAGTTAAAAATTGTTGATCTGCATGTTTTTTGGTCTTGGCCAAAATCAGAACACTGCCGCAAAGAGATGCACCATATCTCTCAAAAATTCACAGATTATAACCTTCCAGAAGACCATGCTCTTTTTCTCCTACACCTCTCGATATTCACAAGAAAACATACAACAAATCGGTCCTACCAATGCTGCCAAATCGTGCTTTGTGCTGCTGTGGAGAGACCCATGCATTAACCTCCCTCTATCTTGTTCTGCCTTTTGAAAGTTGAGGAAGCGAACAAGATGGATGATGTAATACTTTTTTGCACAAAACAGACACGGGGCTTACTCCAAAACTTGGATTCATTGGAATATATTCACATTTTTAGAAGAGGGTAAAGCCCTCTTTGCATCCTGCGCTCACTGACCTACTGTACACTAAGACCTCTCCCTCGGGATTCTTCGTCCCTCCACCAGAAACTTCCCCCCTTTTCTTGACCCCCCTCCTTTTTTTTTATCTCTTTCCAATCCATATTGTCCCTCCTTCCCAATCTTCCTCCCCCTTATTTGTGCGTGACCCCCCTCTGCCCTACCCTTACCTCATACCTACTCTTCCTCCCAATTCCAATGAGAAATATCCTTTGCATTCATGGCAACAGCTCAAGTCTAGAGGTGGTCCCTTTATTATATCTCAAGTGATGCTTATTATGTTATTGCTGGGTGTCCCAACCGGTAAGCGGGGGGGCCCTCTCCAGCCACCGATAAAAGTGATCTCGCAGTGAATCCGCCGCAGAGACCACCTTTATCTGAAAGCGGACCGCCCGCTGAAGAAGAGGATACCGGGGTTATGGTAGCTAGCTGCTGCCATAACAAAGATATTCCTCTTCAAAGTACCAACGTATAACGATGGCGAGTGGTCCGGAAGTGGTTAAATTACTTTTTTTCCTTTAGAAATGTCATGTTGCTGCGGCACTGTTCTAGACATCGCACAGATGCGCCACTTTACAGACAGACTAAGGAGGCCCCCCAGGCACGATATTTAAAGGAATATTTTATTTTTATTGTTTCACTTTAAGCATTATTAAAATCACTGCCTCGGAAAAAATGATCATTTTAAAAACTTTTTTTGCATTAATACATGTCCCCTGGGGCAGGACCCGGGTCCCTATACACTTTTTATGGCAATAACTTGCATATAAGCCTTTAAAGTTAGCACCTTTGATTTCTAATTTTTCGTGTCCCATAGACTTTAATAAGGTTTGCATGTTCACTCAAACTTTTTGCCTGTTCGCATGTTCTAGTGAGAACCGAACTGGGGGTGTTCGGCCCATCCTTAGTCTCTACGTGTTCTCTCCTCATATGCCCAGGTGGGACCTGTGACAGCATATTAACCTTTTATTTTTGATATTTTTTTTTTTATTGGTTCCATAAGTCCTTTTTTTTTTTTTAACTTTTTTTTTATTGATTTTTTTATGTACAGTAATACAAAACATACAAAAGTACATACACCACAAACAAAACATTCCAGTCACAGGCACTTTTCCCACATAGGGTCGAGAAGGCAATAAAACAAAAAACAGTAATTGTAGTACAAGGTGGCCTTAAAGACTGCAGTAACATACAACACAAACACTTAGAATACTGGTGTATAACTGACCATCCTGGTCGTGTCAATTTTAGGAGCCCAAGAGATCCTAGTGCACTCGCTGAACTATGGATAACAACCGTTAGGTAGCAAGTGCAGGTATTAACTATCCACAGATATGGAAGGTTCCACTAGCCATTTGGCCCAGACTTTCGTATTTCTTGGGGCAACCTCTGTGAAGATACATGTCTTTATAATAGGGCAGAGCATTGTTAACTTGTGTTTTCCAAAAAGATAGAAGGGGATGGGTCTGTTTTTTCCAGCATAGCGTAATAGTTTTCCTGGCGTAAAATAGTAGGAGACCAATCATGGTTCTCTTTGCCACCCTAGGGACTAGTTCCTCTATCAGACCTAGCCGGCACACCCTCGGGGAAGGAGTAATGGAGCTGCTAGCCACCTAGTTAATTACTGAGAACACTTGTGCCTGATATATAGTTATTGCAGGATAGGATCAAAGTATATGAATAAAGTTCTCCCTGCCACAGCGCCATCATGCCGAAGAGTGTTGGTTCCATAAGTAGTTTATCCCTTTCATGACTAAGCCTATTTTTGAAATTTGGTGTTTACAAGTTAAAATCCGTATTTTTTGCTAGAAAATTACTTAGAACCCCCAAACATTATATATATATATATTTTTTTATCAGAGAATCTAGAGAATAAAATGGCTAATGTTGCAATATTTTATATCACATGGTATTTGTGCAGCGGTGTTTTAAACGCAGATTTTTGGGAAAAGGGACACTTTCATGAATTTTAAAAAATTCAAACAGTAAAGTTACCCCAATTTTTTTGTATAATGTGAAAGATGATGTTATGCCGAGTAAATAGATACCAAACATGTCACGCTTTATAATTGCACGCACTCGTGGAATGGTGACAAACTACAATACCTAAGAATTTCCATAGGCGACGCTTTACATTTTTTTTACAGATACCAGGTTAGAGTTACAGAGGAGGTCTAGTGCTAGAATTATTGCTCTCACTCGGACGATCGCGGCAATACCTCACATGTGTGATTTGAATACCGTTTACATATTTGGGCGCAACTTCCGTATGCGTTTTCTTTGCTGCGCGAGCTCGCGGGGATGGGGGCACTTTAAAAAAAAATTTTTTTTCTTATTAATTTTATTTATTTTTATTTTTATAAATTGTGTTTTAAAAAAACATTTTTTTTGATCACTTTTATTGGTGTCACAAGGAATGTAAACATCCCTTGTGACAGTAATAGGTGGTGACAGGTACTCTTTATGGAGGGATCGGGGGTTTAAAAGACCCCCGATCCCTCCTTTGCACTTCACAGTATTCAGATTGCCGAAAACGGTGATTCTGAATACTGTGTATCTTTTTAAAACCGGCGCCATTGGCAGCCGAGTAAACGGGAAGTGACGTCATGACGTTGCTTCCGCGTTTATAATTAGAAGGCTGGAACTAAGCCACCCACAGCTTCATTCCAGCCCGCCCCCAGCCGCCGGAGGCAACCGATTGGTCACCGGGCCTCCCGGTGGCACGGGAGGCCCGGTAAGAGTGGCGGGATGCGGCGGGAGGGGGGGACGTCCCCTCCCGCTCCTCCGGTATAACAGCCGAGCGGCTTTTAGCCGCATCGGTTGTTATATTCGGATAGCCGATCGCCCACTGTAAACAACGGTACCAAGATGATGCCTGCAGCATCCTGGTTAAACCCAGGAAAGCCGAGTATGCACATCTGCGTACGCTCAGCGGGAAGGGGTTTTAGAATATCTGAAGTGCATAGTACAAATACAGGTACACATAAGCAACAAAACATGTTAAAAGGTGCAAACATAGCAATAGGTTCTCAACAAGAATAGCAAAGGGCAGTAGTACCTAAACAAAATTGATATCCTTTTTTTCCCACAAATGGAGCTTTCTTTTGGTGGTATTTGATCCCCCCTGCGGTTTTTATTTTTTGCGCTATAAACAAAAAAAGAGCAACAATTTTGAAAAAAAAACAAAACAATATTGTTTGCTTTTTGCTATAATAAATATCTCACATTTATTTTTTTAAAAACAAATCCGTTTAGGCCGATATGTATTCTTCTACATATTTTTGGTAAAAAAAAAATCGCAATAAGCGTATATTAATTTGTTTGCCCAAAAATTATAGCTTATACAAAATAGGGAATAGATTTATGGCATTTTTATTATTATTATTTTTTTACTAGTAATGGCGGTGATCTGCAATTTTCATCGGGACTGCAACATTGCGGCGGATAGATCGGACACTTTTTTGGGACCATTGACATTTATACAGTGATCAGTGCTAAAAATAGCCACTGATTACTGTGTAAATGTCACTGGCAGGGAAGGGGTTGACATTAGGGGGCGATCAAGAGGTTAAGTGTGTTCCCTATGAGTGTTTCTAACTGTGGGGGGG
Source organism: Aquarana catesbeiana (assembly GCF_042186555.1). Lineage (NCBI taxonomy): Eukaryota > Metazoa > Chordata > Amphibia > Anura > Ranidae > Aquarana > Aquarana catesbeiana. The sequence continues at coordinate 62,568,393 of NC_133325.1, read as the reverse complement.
ATGGACTTACTGGGACATGACAGAGATCACTGTTCCCAAGGAACAGTGGGAACAGTAGATCCCTGTCATGTAACCTGTCAGAACGAGGAAATACCTTGTTTACATTTTCCTCTTCTGCCCACAACTGAGCTACGGCGATTCACGCAGGAGAGCCATTGTGCTGCCATCAAATGAAGGTGCCTGGACTTAAAGCGGTTAAAACCTGTGTTGTACTCTTTTGACAGCCCATTTGAAATATATGGCCTCAATAAAATGTGCTTTATAAAATATGTATTAACTTATTTGTGTGAATTTACAGGAATAGTGTGAATAGTGTGAATCCACCCTAAAGCTATGTAGTTTGTTAAAGTACTGTATATTGCCCTTTTATTAAACAAACAAAAAAAAACCTTTGAAAATTGATTTTCATCCTTCTGCATTGCTGGTGATCTTTTGTAGCCTCTTTGCAGCCACTCTCTGTATACATGTGTAGCACCCTGGTCCTAAACAGGGCTGCAAATAAATCTAGTTGGCCAAGGTGGTAACTAGCCTGGCTAATTGGTAGGCTGATCCACTGATTCCTTTCCTAAGTCTGAGTTTGGGGTAGTCTCTCTCTTCTGTCAATAGGAGGCACTGTTGCTTTTGGCATTTGAATGATGGATTACCATAAATTCAGGTAATGGGTAACTAGGTTGTCTCAGCCAATCAGCAGGAGTTTATTTGACCACTGTGTATGCTGGGATAGGCTATTTATTTGGGAGGAGTCATGTGATCGGGGTTCTTCCCGCTCAAGGCTGTGGCCTGGGTGGGCGTGTATTGAAAAGCTCCTGGTTGCTAGGCCTGGAGCTTGCGGCCTATCCAGAATGCATGCTGGCTGCTAGATGCACTTAAGGCCTATCCAGCAATTCGGGGTCCTGCAAAGGAGGAGCAGCCAAGGTTAAGCCTAAAGTTTGAGGCGGAACTGTATGTGTTAGAGGCTCGGCCTGAGGGGAACCTGATCATTGTCAGAGGAAAAAGGGAAGCAGTTGCCACAAAGGGACGACCACTTCTGTTACCGGAGGCAAGTTGGGAAAGGATGAAGTTCTGAAGGAGTACCAGAGCAGAAGCTTCAGTAGCCGGGGACAGTGGAGTGGTGGGAAAGTTTCAGTAGAGACTCATCCAGGAAGGCAGCGGGTAGCTGTGAGTAAAGCTTGAAGGAGTATGGCGGGGAGCTGTAAGTCAAGCTTGAAGATAAAGTACAGCGGTTAGCTGTGGGTGAAGCTTGGGAATCCAGTGGGTGGCTGAGAGTCCAAGAAGTCTAGGGAGAGACGGCAAGCTGAGCTTAAGGATCTACAGTGGGATACTGTGAGTTAAGCTGGAAGATCTACAGTGGGATACTGTGAGTTAAACTGGAGGATCTACAGTAGGATACTGTGAGAGAAGTTCTTGCTATAGGAGACAGCGGTTGCTACAAGATACTGATTGCTGCATTCAGCCTAAAGGCCCTCATTCTGTATGGCTGTCTGCCAGTTCTATGCCTGCGGAGTTGCCTTAATTGCTATTGCATTTGACTAAGGGTGTCCTGTACCCTAAACCCTCTCTCCCCAACGTTCCTGTAAAGAGAAAAGACAATCTTTTCACCTTGCACCACACCCACTATGCCTAGTAACCTGCACCCTGAGGAGGAATGTCAGTTCTCCCTGGCTCTGGGGGTCACCTTAAGGCCCTTGGAAGTTGGGGAGACCGCTACACATGCACTCCAGCAACACCCACATAATTTCTCTGGGAGCATTTCCTGATGGTGACAACAATGGACTGTGCCTACTGTGTGTTGAAAGGGCTACTTTTAGTCTTCACTGTGACAATCCAGGTAGAATCCAATATGACAACCCAGGTAGTCTTCAATGTAACAACCCAGGTAGTATCCAATGTGACAAGCCAGGAGCTCATTTGGGAGACAGGGACAGAGTGTTGTCACCCTATAATAGGTAGTGTCTGAACAAGGACCTTTGTGGCATGATCATCAGGTATTATTTTATTAAAAGTTGTTTTAAAAATAGTAAAATGTATTAAGACCATAAGGAGAAATAATACAGTATATACCTATTGACTTTATAATATTGTATATACATATTGACTTTGTGTCAGAAAATTCACATTACAATTCTTCTCATTGGCTATGCACTTAACAAAAAAAAACTATGATGTCAGTAACTCTATTTAGGAGCTCATTGAAAATGACCATCTGTATGGATGGAGATGCTTAACCTTTGGCTTCCCGTTCATCAAAGAAAGCATTTTGTATCTGCAACCTTCTAATGCAGAACAGCTGGAAATACATCAATGATCTATGTATCATGCTCTGGAGTTTTAAAACTTTGGAGAAGCCAATATTAATTCTAAAGTAGCCTACATGATTTAAATGTCAGATGTTGCCTAAAAGAAATGTATATACAGTATCTCATAAAAATGAGTACACCCCTCACATTTTGTAAATATTTTAATATATCTTTTCATGTAACAACACTGAAGAAATAAATCTTTGATACAGTGTAAAGTAGTGAGTGTACAGCTTGTATAACAGTGTAAATTTGCTGTCCATTCAAAATAACTCAACACACAGCTATTAATGTCTAAACCGCTGGCAACAAAAGTGAGTACACCCCTAAGTGAAAATGTCCAATTGGGCCAAAAGTGTCAATATTTTGTGCGGCCGCCATTATTTTCCAGCACTGCCTTAACCCTTTCGGGCATGGAGTTCACCAGAGCTTCATAGGTTGCCACTGGAGTTCTCTTCCACTCCTCCATGACGACATCACAGAGCTGGTGGATGTTGGAGACCTTGCGCTTCTCCACTTTCCATTTGAGGATGCCCCACAGATGCTCAATAGGGTTTAAGTCTGAAGACATGCTTGGCCAGTCCATCACCTTTACCCTCAGCTTCTTTAGCAAGGCAGTGGTTGTCTTGGAGGTGTGTTTGGTGTCGTTATCATGTTGGAATACTGCCCTGTGGCCCAGTCTCTGAAGGGAGGGGATCATGCTCTGCTTCAGTATGTCACAGTACATGTTGGCATTCATGGTTCCCTCAATGAACTGTAGCTCCCCAGTGCCAGAGCACTCATGCAGCCCCAGACCATGACACCACCACCATGCTTGACTGTAAGAAAGACATGCTTGTCTTTGTACTCCTCACCTGGTTGCCGCCACACACGCTTGACGCCATCTGAACCAAAGAAGTTTATCCTGGTCTCTTCAGACCACAGGACATGGTTCCAGTAATCCTTGTCCTTAGTCTGCTTGTCTTCAGCAAACTGTTTGCGGGCTTTCTTGTGCATCATCTTTAGAAGAGGCTTCCTTCTGGGACGACAGCCATATAGACCAATTTTATGCAGTGTGCGGCGTATGGTCTGAGTGCTAACAGGCTGACCCCCAACCCCTTGAACCTCTGCAGCAATGCTGGCAGCAGTCAATCATCTATTTCCCAAAGACAACCTCTGGATATGACACTGAGCACGTGCACTCAACTTCTTTGGTCGACCATGGTCGAGGCCTGCTCTGAGTGGAACCTGTCCTGTTAAACTACTGTATGGTCTTGGCCAACGTGCTGCAGCTCAGTTTCAGGATCTTGGCAATCTTCTTATAGCCTAGGCCATCTTTATGTAGAGCAACAATTATTTTTTTCAGATCCTCGGAGAGTTCTTTGATCTTCCAGTGACCAGTATGAGAGAGTGAGAGCAATAACACCAAATTTAACACACCTGCTCCCCATTCACACGTAAGACCTTGTAACACTAACGAGTCACATGACACCGGGGAGGGAAAATGGCCAATTGGGCCCAATTTGGACATTTTCACTTAGGGGTGTACTCACTTTTGTTGCCAGCGGTTTAGACATTAATGGCTGTGTGTTGAGTTATTTTTAGGGGACAGCAAATTTACACTGTTATACAAGCTGTACACTCACTAATTTACACTGTAGCAAAAGTGTCATTTCTTCAGTGTTGTCACATGAAAAGATATAATAAAATCTTTACAAAAATGTGAGGGGTGTGAGATACTGTATATGTAAAATGAATCTGCTTGATTAAAGGCAGCACACAGAGAAGAGACAGGGGCTGCTTTTCCTGGGTAATGGAGACACACTGAGGGTCTTTTGCAGGAAAGGAAAGCTGTTCTGTGAGGGCCTGCAGCAGGACGTCCCACAGCTGTACAGTAGAGAGGGTCACACCAGTGGCGTCACTAGGGGGGGGGCTAGAGGGGGCCATGGCCCCCCCAACATTATACTGTGCCCCGCTATGTGCCCCCCTATTAAAAAAAATGGACACTGGGAATGCAGGGGACAGGTATAGACTTAGCTGCCGTATTGCTGGTTCCGGCTCCTCCTCCACCTCCTGAGTCTACTCCCAGCCACTGGTTACTAGAGCCGCCTCGCATCTAGCAACCAGTAACGTCAGAGCCGGCATTGACAGTTCTCTCTCCCCTCCTTCCTCTCTCACACGGAATCATGAGAGAGGAGACACACAGCCGATCTGCTCCTTCTCCCTTCTTGTGTGTGCTTCCAGGGAAGTCAAGTGTGAAGCCAATGAGCTCACACTTCCCATGGTACACACACAGGAGAGGGGAGAAGGAGCAGATCGGCTGTGTGTCTCCTCTCTCATCATTCCTGTGAGAGAGGAAGGAGGGGAGAGAGAACTGTCCATGCCGGCTCTGGGGCTCTGAGCTGTTGGCTACACTGATACAGGGGTGGTGTCAGGTGGGTGCTTTAACTCCCCCATAATTTCACATATAGCACCCCCATCAGCAGCTGCCTCGGGAAGAGATTTACTGTAGCCTGGGTGTGCTGCTACCAGTGACACTCCCCGCCCTTCAGCCCGCCCCTGTGTGTATTGGAGATCGCAAACAGCATGTTAGTTGCAGGGCTAGAGTATCTCATTCCTGTGCCCTGTGCAGCATAAGGAGGGAGGGATCCTTTTAAGCACCTGATCAGTATTATCCAATCAGGCTGTGCCTGTGCTACAACCCCTCCCACTTCCCCTGCCGCCGTGTTTTGATTTCAGGCAGCTCCAGAGGAAGCCAGAACCCTCAGCTCTGTAACTCCCATGTTAGTCTCTTTTTATGCATTCTTCATGGAGGGGAGAAGAAGGGTGTGCACAGTGCAGCAGCTTGCAGAGTGATAGGTGTGAGGTTTAGGGCAGGCAGTGTTCTCCATAGAGGGACAGGACAAGGGGAAAACATACTCTTATAAATAATATATGTTGTAATTATCAGGCTGTTAGATCCTCAGCATCAGAAGACAGAACACACAGACCTCATAGATTGATTTATATCAGCAAAAATAATGTTTATTGCAGAGACTTCTGTGACAGGAAGAAAGGAATCCATCAGGTCTGTGTGCTCTGACCCTTCCCTGTCTCTGCTAGCTCCATCTTTAACCCTTTTAGCTCATGCACACTAGTTTTGCCCTCTGAAGAGCAATCAACATTTAGCAATCAACAAAACGCACACTGTTAGACAGGATCATTTGGTTGGTTGCAGGCTGGTCAGTAAGTTGATCTGGGAATGTCTTTTGGTTTTGTTTTGCATGCGTTGCCCTTCCATGTGCTCCTTGCTGCAAAAGCCAGTTATAGGTGGCCATTTGTTTGTACTGAAACTTGAAAGTGCAATACTTGCACTTCCAAATAAATAATCTTTGAAAGGGTTTATGCACCATAGTAGATTTTATTTTTCATGCATATATTATGACTGCAGCGACCATGTGATGATGTCAGTTGGCGAGCCTTTGAAAATCGCAATGCAGGTTATTCATTTGGAGCCAGTCAGAGTGGGATTGTGCGGCCGGATTACAATGAAGTCTGTTTGGGCCTATGTATTGTGGCTGCAGCCTCTGGTAGCGCCCTGTATGTCACAGTAGTGGCGGTGGCGGTGCACCAAAGTGGGTGTAAAGATCTCAAATATCCAGATGAACTTTTGTTTTATTGCACATCACTTTATTTTTGGTGGAGGAACAATGAAATGGTGGTTAATAGCCATCAGGAGATCCGCTTTTGTTCATAATTCATAAATGAATCTAATCTGATGGCTTCAACTTTATTCACTTATTCTAGTTATGTATGTATCACTTTGTTTGCACTCAGCACTTTAATTTGTTTTGCACAGCATGAAATCGGCATGAATTAGTACATCTATTTAATATTTAGGTATTTCTCTAAGTGTTTGTTTATTCACACTGCAGTGTGCTGTTTTCTCCATGTTATCGTTTTTTAAAATATTTTAGTGAATTACCACTAAACACTTTAGTTTCTATGCACATTTATCAGATTCAATTTACCTATTTCTCTTGAGCCACTCCCACTGTTGGGTGTTCTCTGCATGCCCTAATGGGCACTGATAGGAGGCACTAATGGGCAATGATAGGAGGCAATAGAGGGAAACTGGTGGGATTGAGCACTGATGAGGAGGCACTGATAGGTGGCATTGATAAGCACTGATATGCTGCACTAATAGGCACTGATAGGCTACTTTGATGAGCACTGATAGGTGGCACTGATGAGCACTGATCACTAATAGGCAGCATCAATGGGCACTGATAAGCTGCACTGGTAGGCGGCATTGATGAGCATGTATGTTAGCCCAACATTAAAAGAACAATTACACACTTTAAATCTTTAAAAGTGTCCGCCTGCAGCTGCAATCTTCGGCTAACGTCTCTCTTTCTAACAAGACCTCTAGAGTGCATTCTATTCTTGGGGAAAAAATAAAATATATATATATAATTGCGTTTTATAGTTGCCCCCCCTACTTTTGTCCCTGTCCCCCCATGTGCCCCCCCTAAATATGAAAGCTGGAGATGCCACTGGGTCACACAGAGAGAGAGGATTTGCTGCCTGTGCCTGTTGGCCTGCATTGGAGGGAGGACAGGCCTACTGCCAGAGCTTGCTGGAGACTTCACACGCCTGACCCAGAGCTGGATGCTGAGCCACGTGGGTTAACCTGAACTGATTGAGATTCCGGAACTTGATGGCTGGAACTGTTAACTGCCAAGCATGTGGACTCGGACCTGTCATCTGCTGGGAGTGGTGAGAACAAACAACAAAAGATTCCTCTTAATCCAGCTCTGGGGGGTGATGGCTACAAACCACTTGAGGCATACCTCAGAGAAGTCATAAAAATATCTATGCCATGGTTTGTGTAAAAAGATTTTATTGTAAAATCAAAGTATTCCAAAAATGGAAAAGGTTAAAACATGGCTGACAGACAATGAATGTTAAACATCATGCTTGATATTGAACGTCAATCTCACCCAAACCTTGTCAGGCTGACTTGGGCATATCAAGGCCGGTGCTGGGGGCAACCAAAAGGTGTATAGGTGCCAGATGTCGCATGGGCATCCACCCAATGGAAGAGATGACAGACCACTGGTGGAACCCGTAAGGGTCAGTGATGTGGAGAGGCCCCCAATAGACCAGACATTGGACTCCAAAACGCGGAGGATGCAGCTGGTGTAGTCGGGTGGCGCGCTGGATGTGACGTCACCAACACAGAGTGATGTTGAACTGACTCACCACAACAAGGCTTGGGATGGAACAAAGATGCAGTTGTAGAGCACATGGAAAGCTGTCAGCAGGCTGTAATACTGATAACACTTTTCCGGCTTGGCCCTTTATCAAATCATCATCAATCATCATCGTCAATGATTTGATAAAGGGCCACGCCCAAAACACGTTATCAGGGGTACCCTGCTCAGGAACACTTGCTGATACCCATATCTGGGGTATCCCTATAGAGTGCACTAAAGAACATTACCATTGAGTTACTTGGGTCTGACTCCGCTCATACATAGTTTAAGCTTGGACTAACAATGTTGCAGTATAGCAATTTCTTTTACAACTAGCCAACTTTTTTTATTTCTGTTATAGGCCAGTGTTCACATTATTAGTTCTGCAACTTTGAAGTGCTTATTGCTTGATGACAGATCTTGCACTGTTTACCTGCTTTGATATAATACACTTACTTAACTTATCATCTGGTAGTCTTTGGCCTAATTTCTGGGCATTTATACATCTGTGACTTACTAATGCTTATGTTATCCAGGTGTGAGTGGTCCTCCACCTCTAACTGGGTGTGTTGGTGGGGACTGAGTGGTTTTAAGAGTCGTCGCAGAACAGAGGACCCATCATCAATAGTGATTGGTTTTCTTTATAAGACTTAACAAGGATTTAAATGTCTATAAGTCTAGGTTACAACTGCAATGGCACAGTGACTTGTCTGGAGGAAGGTTCTGTTGAAAAAACACTCAGAGGCTGGAATTGTACTTTCAGTACACACTGACATTGAACATTTACACCTAAGTCAAACGTTGACTGTGAAATATATCTTTATTTTAGACCCCTTTCACACTGGAACGCTTTGCAGGCGCTATAGCGTTAAAAATAGCGCCTGCAAAACGCCCTAAAACAACTGCTCCATGCATTCCAGTGTGAAATCCCGAGGGCTTTTACACTGGAGCGGTGCACTGGCAGGGCGTCAGAAAAAGTCCTGCCAGCAGGTTCTTTGGAGCGGTGAAGGAGCGGTGAACTCACCGCTCCTCCACCGCTGCTCCCCATTGAAATCAATGGGGCAGCTCTGAGATACCGACGGCAAAACGCCACTCCGGCGGAATTATGTGGGTTGATTTAACCCCTTTTCAGCCGCTAGCGGGGGGTTAAAACCATCCCGCTAGCGGCCGAATAGTACCACTAAAACGACGGTTTACCGCTGACGCCCGGGCGTCGGCAATGTGAAAGGGGTCTTAATGCAAATCTGTGCTTTGCCCATTCAGGGCAAATTAACCACTTCAATACCATGCACTTTCGCCCCTTGCGGCCCAGGACAATTTTCAACTTTCAGCGCTGTTGCACTTTAAATGACAATTTGCGCGGTAATACAACACTGTACTCAAACTAAATTTTATCATTTTCTTCCCACAAATAGAGCATTCTTTTGGTGGTTTTTGATCACCTCTGGGGGTTTTATTTTTTGCTAAACAAACTAAAAAATATTCAAATTTCTGTCATAAAATTTTGTTTTCCCCTTCACTGATGGGCACTGATGAGGCGGAACTGATAGGCACTGATGAGGAGGCACTGATATGTAGAATTGATGGGCACTGATAGGCGACACTGATGGACACTGACAGGCGGCTGTGATGGGCACTGACAGGCAGCACTGATTGGCACTGATAGGTGGTACTGATTGGCACTGACAGGTGGCACTGATGGGCTGCACTGATGAGGTACTGATGTGTTACTGACAGGTGTTACTGCTGGGCACCGGCACTGTAATGGGCACTGATTGGCACAGTGGTGGGCTCTGATTGGCACAGTGATGGGCACTGATTGGCACCGTGGTGGGCACTGGCAGTCTTTTATTATGGGGACACTGCTGGGCACTTATTGGCATGTGATTGGCACATCCGAGGGGGCTGTGCTGATAATAAATGTGCTGATTATCAGCACAGACTGCTTCCTCTGACAGGGAGAGCCGCCAATCAGCTCTCCCTGTCAGCGCGAACTGAGGAATGCCGTTTACTGGCACTTCCTGGTTCACGCGATGATCAGCTGTAATTGGTCACAGCTGATCACGTGGTAAGAAGCCTCTGACAGAGGCTTCTTATTAGGATCGGAGATGCGGCATGTCAGACTGGCACGCCGCACACTCACGGGCGCGCGCCGGTATGTTATCCTGCTGGATAACATGTCTGTCAGTTTAACAGAACTGCTTCCTGGACGTCAATATACTATTGAATATACTATTGACCAGGCGGGAATTGGTTAGCTAGTTCTCTGGATAGCCTGCCCCGTCTGCTACAGATTTTTCCTTTTTATTCACTCCCTCGTCACACCATTAGCTCACTGGAGCACCTCCAAAGTCCTAACATAAGTACTTCTGGTCAGCTTAATGTCCGAGCTTATGCACAGTTAAAGAGACACTGTTGCCTTGCCCATACAGGACAAATTGCCCCTGGCCTGTTTATATTCACCTTACCGGTAATCCCTCACCACTCCTTGTCCATACTAAAAGGACTAGAGTTGGAGACCTGGGGGTGCTGTCAGTGACAGTGTTTGGGCCTGATGATTGACTGCTAGACCTGAGAACTATCATAACAGAGGAGATCACACGCTCCTCCATACCCAGAAGTTCTGGGAAGAGTAGATAACCACAGGAGAGAAAGGAGCAGTAAGGGAATACTGGTAAGGTGAGTATAGGGGGATCAATGAGGTTATTTGTAGGGACACTGTAACTTTTCACTGCATGTGCAAGTTGACAGTGTCTCTTTAAGGACCCTCCCTTTGTCCAAATGTGCCAGCACTTGGATGCCCGCTCAGGCACTCAATGTTGTACGGTTGTAGGAAGTATCGAGAGTCACATGCTCCCTTGTGCCAGAAGTACTGGGTAATTCTTGCAGGTAAACAGAACCATAAGCCAACTCTACTGCCCCAGTCTACTGAATGGATAGTAAAAGATGATTTATGAGGTAATCCCTGTAACCATGATCAGAGTTTTAGAGTTTTAGGCTTAGTTTACACAGGCAGCGGGGGAGGGGGGGGGGGGTAAAGACAGTTGGCTTGGCATTCCACCTAGGGTTGCCACTTCTTCTTCAAGCCAAACATGAACACTTTAGTGGCGCACAGCAAAAAAATTATTGTTTTAGCATACTCTAGAGCAGTGATGGTGAACCTTGGCACCCCATATATTATGGAACTACATTTCCCATGATGCTCAACTAAATGCAGAGTGCATGAGCATCATAGGAAATGTAGTTCCAAAACATCTGGGGTGCCAAGGTTCACCATCACTGCTCTATAGGATTGTAAAAGACCTGGGACACCTTTGGATGCTCTAAAGAGAACAGTAATGTGGAGTGCTTAGTTCCCCCTTACCCTCCTATCAGGCACTGTTCTGAGCTACATTGCTGTCTGAATATTATGTCCGGGTTTCAGGTGGACTGAAACCCGGACACATGATTCAAAACTCGAACTGTCCGGGTGAATCCCGGACAGGTGGCAACCCTAATTCCACCTCCAAATGAACATGGCCGGCTGGAGAGGGGAGTACTCACTGCTAAGGCCGTGAAGCTTTGCCGTGTTTCAATTTTAATTCAACATGGCGAGTTTGACAGATGGTAATGTTTATCAAACTCACCCATTAAAAGCAATGGAACCACAATGCAACTGCATGCCAAATACAGCTATGGCAGTTTTAGCACAGTAGTTAAATGTAAAATCTCCATTGGGATAGAAAAAATTCCCCTTGTGATCGAAAAAAAAAGCAGGCATTCAGGAGGTGGCAATAACGCCTTTCGAATGTCTGTAATCTTACTATAACCACTTAAGGTCTGCTCTATAGCAGTTTTACTTCTACAGGGAGGCACCTCTGCGCCAGATCACGTATATATACGTAGACTCAATGTTTGCCGGCACCCGCTGATTGTTTGGTACACAGGCAGAATGGCAATCTGTCAGGAGGGAAGGTGTGGATCCTGTGTCCCTGCAAAGGAGGGACATAGATCCACACTTACCCCTAGTAAAAGCACCTGCCACAGTATACTGAATCACAGGCTAGGCATACAGTTATGTCTAAGGCCTTATAGGCTGAAACGCGTCAACTGACTTAATCTGCATTTGTTCACTGTGGCTATTGAATAAAATTAAGAAATTTTAAGAGCAACAACCGAAGTGCGGATCATTTTTTCTACAGTCATACAGTTAACCCTTTGATCACCCCTGGTGTTAACCTTTTCCCAACTAGTGTCATTAGTACAGTGACAGTGCATGTTTTTTTCACTGTATTAGTGTCACTGGTCCCCAAAAAGTGTCAAAAGTGTCTGTCTGTGTCAGAATGTCAGCCGCAATATCGCAGTCCCGCTATAAGTCACTGATCGCCACCATTACTAGTAAATAAATAAATTAAAATATCCCATAGTTTGTAGACGCTATAACTTTTGCGCAAACCAACCAATATGGGATTTTTTTTTACTAAAAATATGTAGCAAAACACATATTGGCCTAAATTGATGAAGACATTTGATATTTTCCATTTTTTATTGGATATATATTATAGCAGAAAGTAAAACTTTTTTTTTTTCACAATTTTTTGTTTATAGTGCAATTGTGCTCAAATACCACCAAAAGAAAGCTCTATTTGTGGGGAAAAAAGGGCATACATTTTATTTGAGTACAGTGTTCCACAACCACGCAATTGTCAGTTAAACTAATGCAGTGCTGGATCACAAAAAATGGCCTGGTCATGAAGTGGGTAGGTCAAGTGGTTAACCACTTCACATATTCATATGACATCCGCAGGAGGGATCTCCCATCCTGGGCGGGCGTCATATGTCCTGGGCTTCCCGGCCGTCTGGGGGGGTGCGCGCGCACGCCCGCCGCGTCACTCGGGGGCCAATGTGCGTGCCCGGCGGCCGCGATGTCCGCCTGGCATCCGCGATTGCCCAATAACAGAGTAAGAACATGGATCTGTGTGTGTAAACACACAGATCCACGTCCTGTCAGGGGAGAGGAGACCGATCGTGTGTTCTCAGTACAGAGGAACACCGATCGATCTCCTCCCCTTGTGAGCCCCCCCCCTACAGTTAGAATCACTCCCTAGGTAACACATTTAACCCCTCGATCGCCCCCTAGTGTTAACCCCTTCCCTGCCAGTGACATTTATACAGTAATCAGTGCATTTTTATAGCACTGATTGCTGTATAAATTTGAATGGTCCCAAAATGGTGTCAAAAGTGTCCGATATGTCCGCTGCAATGTCACAGTCACGATAAAAATCGCAGATTGCCGCCATTACTATTAAAAAAAAAAATAATAAAAATGCCATAAAACTACCCCCTATTTTGTAGACTTTATAACTTTTGCGCAAACCAATCAATATACGCTTATTGCGATTTTTTTTTTTTTTTTTTTTTTAATTGTTTATTTATTAAGTATTTTCAAGTATACAGAAACAGAGTATACATTCACATAGAAAAGTCATCAAAGGCGGTATAATATTAATGAAAGAAAATTTTGTAGCATATTATGTATCGAGGAAAGTAACCTAAAGTGTCAAATGATTATCAGACATTACATACACATCATGGTAAAGAATAAGAGGATTCATTAGTGAAACAATTGCAATGTTGTGGTCATTGGCATTATTTTACTCGTACAATAAAATAATCTGTCATTTCACCCCCTTAACTCAGGACTACCTGGGGATTCTCTATGTTATATTCAGAGGAGTCCCCATTCCCCCATATAGCATCAAATCTAGGGAGGGAATCATCAATTATGGCTGTGATAGGTTCCATCCTGCGAATATCTGCGATGGCTGACAAATATTGTGCAAAAGTAGGAGAGATACTGGCTAACCAACATTGGGGTATAACCCGTTTAGCTGCTAACAAAATAAAAGCCATCAGTTTCCTGAGGGTTTTTGGCGTTTTTGGGAGGGGCAAGCCTAGTAAGAGATGTATAGGTTGGTGGGGTACAGGGATATCCAGGACCTTCTCCAGAAGGGCATGAATCTGTGACCAGTATGGCACGATCTAAGGACATTCCCAAAATATGTGGAAATGGGTGTCTAAAGATGAACCACATCTCCAGCACTGCCCAGAGGTTGTCAGTTTCTGTCTTAATAGAAATTCCGGGGTCCTGTACCAGAACATCAGTATTTTATAGGCTGTTTCCTTCTAAATCACACGTCTAGATATTTTAGATGCACTTTCCCAGATATTCTTCCATTCACTTAATAAGATAGGTCTGTTTAAAATGTGGGACCATTTCCGCATATATGTGTGAGTCTGCTCTGTGATGGGGGAGGCAGCATGTAGGATTTTATAAATAGTAGATATTAGGTGAGATTCGTAAGGTCCTCTGGAGCACACCATTTCAAATTCAGTAGGTATGGATAGGGTCAGTTGCAGGATTTTGGTGGGAAAAAAAATGTTTAATTTGTAGGAAAGAGTAAAAAGGGTTTTTCGGGATTTTATATTTAGATTGTAGGTCAGGAAAAGTGAGGAGTTTACGTGTCACTGGGTTAACCAGGTGACGTAGTTGAAAAATACCGGCTTTTGTCCATGGCAACATGGCATCGTAAGATAGGCTATCAGGGATCTCTGGATTAAAAATAATATTTGTTAAAGGAGAGCATGGAGACGAAAGCGTATATTTACTAGAGCAACTTTTCCATATTGAAAGTGTAAACAACATCAGATTCAAACTGATTTTACGTAATTGAGAGATTAATTTGTCTGAGGATGGCCATAGCATGCAACATGGGTGTACGCGTACTGTAATGCCCATTTCTATTTCAGACCATCTATTAGGGGCGTATCAAGACGTCCAAGAGGTTATGGCTCTTAGATGTGAAGCATAGTAATACTTAATTATGTCAGGTGCCCCCAAACCACCACCAACTCGGGTTGCAAAAAGTACAGTGCTAGCTATCCTATGGGATTTATGATTCCATATAAAGTTAAGGAAATTTCGTTGGATTAGCTTTAATTGGGATATTGGAATCTTAACTGGAAGGGTCTCAAAGAGATAGAGGAGCTTAGGGAGCACTGACATTTTGAGGACATTTATCCTTCCAAGAAGGGATAAGGGAAGCTTTGTCCATGTCTTCAATAATTTGTTAATCTCTATAAACATAGGGGGGAAATTGGCCTGAAAAAGAGTAGAATATGAGGAGGTCAGGTGAACACTGAGGTACTTTAATGAGTGAGGGCACCATCGATACGTGAAATTTTCCTGTAAAGTCGAGAGCATAGCTGTTGAGAGGTTAATAGGGAGGGCTTCAGTTTTGGTCGCATTTATTTTAAAACCTGAAATATTTCCGAATTGATTTAGGGTTGCATGGAGAGAAGGAAGTGATATATGGGGATGTGTCAATGTTAATAGGATATCATCAGCGAATAAGGACAGCTTGTATTCCCAATGTCTCAGCGTCACTCCCCCTATGTCTGGATGGGAGCGAATAGCTTCGGCCAAAGGTTCCAGACTGAGAATGAAAAGCAAAGGGGACAAGGGGCACCCCTGTCGGGTACCATTACTTAAGGAGAATGGTGGAAAGACATGGAAAGACAATTGTACCTGGGAAGTGGGCGTGGAGTAAAGCGCTTTCAGAGCGTGTATAAAGGGACCTGAAAATCCATATCTAGCCAAAATAGCGAACATAAATGACCAGTTTAGGCGATCAAATGCCTTCGGAGCATCTAAACTAAGGACTATCGCAGGTCTCTTAGTTTTAGTCAATAGGTCAATAAGATCGATAGTTCTTCTAGTGTTGTCTCCTGCGTGTCTAGTGGGAACAAAACCAACCTGGTCCTTATGTATGAGTGAAGGGAGAAGTAGGGATAGTCTGTTAGCTAAGATTTTGGTGAAAATTTTATAATCAGAGTTCAAGAGAGCAATGGGGTGATAGTTGTCTGGTAATGATAAGTCTTTGTCCGGTTTCGGGATGACTGTAATAAAGGTGTGGAGGAATTGGGAGTGTGGGACAACCCCTGACATCAGGGAGGTAAACAGGCTTATCATATGGGGCATTAGAACCGATAGGAAGCTTTTAAAGTATGAATAAGGAAGTCCGTTAGGCCCAGGAGCTTATTGCGATTTTTTTTTAACAAAAATATGTAGAAGAACACATATCGGCCTAAACTGAGGAAATTTTTTTTTTTTTTTTAAATTGGGATATTTATTATAGCAAAAAGTAAAAATTACTGGTTTTTTTTTCAAACTTGTCGCTCTTCTTTTGTTTATAGTGCAAAAAATAAAAAATGCAGAGGTGATCAAATACCACCAAAAGAAAGCTCTATTTGTGAGGAAAAAATGCTAAAAATTTCATTTGGGTACAGTGTTGCATGAGCGCGCAATTGTCATTCAAAGTGTGACAGTGCTGAAAATTGGCCTGGGCAGGAAGGGGTGAAAATGCCCTGTATTGAAGTGGTTAAACCACCTCTGAAGGAAGCATGGATTGCTTTTCAGAGTGGGCAGTGGCGCCTGTCACTGTGTGAATGAGCCCCTACGCTGACAGCAGTGTGCAAAGCAATAGATCCCTGAATGAGTGCTGCTTTACAGTCCTAATATGAAGACATGTTCTATTTTTTTTTTTTTATGCCAGCTGCATTTAAATACATCTAATATATTTTACAGAATGCCTAACAGAATTAAAAAAATGTTCTTATATTATTTCCTGAAGTTCCACTTCAAGGATTTGCAGGGGATGTGTGCATCATCGCTTGACTAATCAAGACTTCAGCTCACTGAGTGACTTTGCAATTAATGCCACCATTGTAGCAGGTAAGCACAGCAGGAAAATGGAAAGTAGGTATTAAAAGAGTCTTGTAATAGTCACAGTAATTAATAACATAAATAACATGATTCAACAGCAGAATAATTATTATTATTAATTCAAATTTTCGGTTCATAGGAGCTTTAACTCATACACTCTTTCATATACTTATCTGATTTCTAAACCGACCTTTGCAGGGAATGTAAAGGAGAAAGGAAGACAATCTGCTCAGTAAGTGACTTTATTTGGTCTGCAAGCTTTGTCTGTGGCCAGTGATGTGCAAATTTTATAAAATGTGCTCTGCCGACAGAAAGGTGGGTAGAGGTTGTAGTTATCTCCAGAGGATGAATATCTGTATGGCATTTGAAGCCAACCAGTTAGTTCTCATTTACGTGTTTGCGTTATAAATTGAGAGTATTGTGCTTTTGAATATATTTTTCATATTTATCATGATCAAGAATATATATTTTTTTTCTTTTTTAACCAGTTGCCGACCGTTGCACGCTGATATACGTCGGCACAATGGCAGCGGCAGGCAAATGGGTGTACCTGTACATCCCCTTTAATTGGCGGGGCTAGTGGGCGCGCATGCGCCTGCCGCGTACGGCGTGACCGCGCCTGTGGGTCCCGCGGACTCGATGTCCGCTGGTTTCCCGCGATCGTGTCTATGTAAACAAGGCATTTCCCTGTTCTGCCTAGTGACATGACAGAGATCACCGCTCCCTGTCATCGGGAGCAGTGATCGTTGTCATGTCAGTGGTAGCCCACCCTCCCCCCCCCACAGTTAGAATCAATCCCTAGGACACACTTAACCTCTTGATCGCCCCCTGTGTAAATGACCCCACTTGTCATTTACACAGTACAGGCATAACCCACTTTTAAGTACACAATGGGGTTAATTTACTAAAGCTGGAAAGTGCAAAATCAGGCTCACTTCTGCAGAGAAACCAATGAGCTTCCAGGTTTTATAACCAAAGCTTAATTGAACAAGCTGGGGTTAGAAGCTCATTGGTTTCTATGCAGCAGTGAGCCTGATTTTGCACTTTCCAGCTTTAGTAAAAAAAGCCCACTGTGTACTTAAAAGTGGGGTATGCCTGTAATCAGTGCATTTTTATAGCACTGATCGCTGTATAAATGACAATGGTCCCAAAATAGTGTCAAAATTGTCCTATGTGTCCGCCATAATGTTGCAGTCACCATAAAAATCACAGATGGCCGCCATTACTAATAAAAAAAAAATAATAATTAAAATGCCATAAAACTATCCCCTATTTTGTATAATTTTTGCGCAAACCAATCAATATACGCTTATTGAGATTTTTTTTTACCAAAAATATGTAGAAGAATACATATCGGCCTAAACTGAGGAAAAAATTAGTTTTTTTTAAATATTTTTGGGGGATATTTATTATAGCAAATAGTAAAAAATATTGCTTTTTTTTTCAAAATTGTCGCAAAAAATAAAAACCGCAGAGATGATCAAATACCACCAAAAGTAAGCTCTATTTGTGGGAAAAAAAGGACATCAATTTTGTTTTGGTGTGAGGTCGCACCGCAGCGCAATTGTCAGTTAAATCATTGAAGTGGCGAATCGCAAAAAGTGCTCTGGTCAGGAAAGGGGTAAAATCTTCCGGGGCTGAAGCGGTTAAAATTGGATAAAGATGAAATATTTAGCTTTTCAGTTTTGAAGCAAAAATGTTTTCAGAGCTCAGTATTGGAAGCTGAAATGACAGAGCATTGACTCGCTTGACATGGCGCTGTACAGTCTGAGACATAGGGGTTGATTTACTAAAGCTGGAGAGTGCAAAATCCGATGCAGCTCTGAAACCAGACATCAGCTTCCAGGTTTTCTTTGTCAAAGCTTAAAGGATATCTAAAGATTCTTTTTTTTTTTTAAACAAACATGTCATACTTACCTCCTCTGTGCAGTTGGTTTTGCACAGAGCAGCCCCGATCCTCCTCTTCTGGGGTCCCTCAGCGGCCCTCCTGGCTCCTCCTCTTCTCGAGTGCCCCGTTGGAGAGTCGCTCTCCCTCGGGGCACTCGTGCGGGCGCGCTCCCGTGTCCTGCTGCTGCGTCTATTGACACAGACAGCAAGACTCAACCCCACTTGCTGGCTCCTGCGTCATTGGATTTGATTGACAGCAGCAGGAGCCAGTGGCTGCGTTTCAATAAATCTATCCAATCAGGACCCGAGACACCGGCTGGAGCTGGTGTACTCGTCCCCGCTGGAAAGACCGGATTCAGGTAAGTAAAAGGGGGGTTCTGGGGGGCAGCTGCATCACAGGAGGTTAAGGTTAAAAAAAACCCTGAGGGTTCACAATGGCTTTATTTGAAGAAGCTGATGTTTTAGAAGCTGTTTGGCTATCATGCACAGCTGCACCAGGTTTTGCACTCTCCAGTTTTAAGAAATCAACCCCAAAGTTTCTGAAAGAAAACTGCTTGCGTTGTGCTTGCTATTTAGCTAACACATAGTGCTCTGTGAATTCCATGTCATGGGCAGGGGCGGCCCATCCATAAGGGGAACAGGGGCGCCGCCCCCCTCATCCGTGTGCCCGGCCCCCTAATCCACATGCAGGGCACCAGATGCATGGATTCCAATGGGTTTTTTTTTTTTGAAGCACATGATTGGAGCCTGAGGCTCTGATTGGCTTCAAAAAAGGGTGGGCTCGGGGCGCAGAGCACTGTGCCCTGAGCCCACCCAGTTGTGAGACGATAGCGAATTATTATTCGCTATTGTTTTCCTGTTTCTTCTCCCAACCAATCGGGTCTCAGGAGCTGCTTCCTGATTGGCCGGGAGAAGAAACAAGAAGACAAGGCCGGGAGTCTTAGAGCAGACCGGGGAGATGAGGAGGGCTACGAGCAGAGCAAGAATGACGGGGGCAAGCTCGGCAGCGATGTGCGGTGGTGGGTGGTGTTCAGTTCACACTAATGGGGGGAGACATGTCTGATGGGGATTTTTATGTATAGAAAGCGACAGGCCGAGAGAGGAGAGGCGAGGTGGGAGTGTTGCAACTTTAGTTGGTGGCGGCAGTGAGAGTGGGGGGGGTTTGTTTGCCGCCCCCCCCCCCCCCAAATACTGTGCACCAGCCCCCACTGGTCATGGCTGTACACTGTATTAAATGTACAATTGTATGTATATTTAAAAATTTATACATAAAAAAATAAATTAAGAAAGAATGCCAATTTCTGGTTGGTAAAAGATGTTCTGAAGAGGTAGTCACTGAAGCAACATCTTCCTCTACGTGCTGCAGATAGGTCTGCTATTTGATTAATCAGTAGAGTTCCTCTGTCCCGGGGGTCAGCAGTGATTGCCTCGTACACACGATCGGATTTTCTGTTGGGAATTGTGTGATGACAGGCTGTTGGCGGAAAATCTGATCATTTGTACGCTCCATCGAACAACTGTTGTCAGATTTTCCGCGGACAAATGTTGGATGGCAGGCTTTAAAATTTTCCGCTGACAAATGTCTGTTGTCGGATTTTCTGAGCGTGTGTACACAAGTCCGTTGGACAAAAGTCCAAAGTACAAAGACACATGCTCGGAAGCAAGGACAAACCAGGAGCAGTCAGTCTTGTAAACTAGCATTCGTAATGGAGAAATAACATTTGTGACGTGTCAGATTATGAAATCTCGAAATGCAGCGCACAGTTCCCTTCTTCTTTAATGGCATAATAATGAAGCTGCTTTGCTGGTGATACTGATGGAGTTCTGCCAAACGTGTTTTAAAAGGCTTTTATTTTCTAGTGATATCAAGAATAATATTATTATGCTTGTTTTTTGTTTTTTTTTGGGCAAGTTACCACAGCACCATTATCCCGTAGTTTTTAAGATCAAAGATACAACTATGTTGCTGTCCCTCCTGGAGCTCCCGCAGCAAAGGCATATGACATAAATGGTCGCGATTAATAAAGAAACCAATTTTTTGTCCAAGAAATCCTCCTCCTCCTGTTCCTGGACTGGACTTGGGTCAATGTAATAACTCAAAGGCCAATAATAAATAACACGTTATCTTCTCCGATTCTGCAACATGTCTGGTTGACGAACGGCCGTTCAGAAACAAACTGAAAAGCATGAAATGAAAAGCGTGAATCAACACTCACCAAACTTCTACTAACATGAAATTAGCAGAAGGAGCCCAAAGGGTGGCGCCTGACAATTGAACTTCCTCTTTATGGGCTCGTAGTACATCTAGAACGTCACTACATTTGTGTTTGTTGGCAGACAATTGTGTGCCATTTGTATGCAAGACAAGTTTTTGGCCAACGCCCTTTGGACAAAAGTCAGAGGCTTTGTCTGTGGAAAAACCAATTGTGTGTGGACTTTACTCTACATGGCTCTACACAATCAAAGACAGAGGGTCTGAAGGAACACAGCCCGTGTTGTGCTTGCCTTTTAGTCAACACTAAATCCATTCACTTATAAACAAACATAATATATATGGCTAAAAGTTTATAAGTTTAAATAAATAAAAAAATTAAACAAAAAACAAGGATGCCGGTTGCTGGGCGTGAAGAGGCAGTTATTGAAGGGAAATCTTTATGTGTCTGCTGAAGACACCCAGGGTCTGCCATGTGATCAGTCAGTAGAGTTCTATTGTCCTGGGATTCAACACCGAGTGGACATAATGTTCCTCAAGGGACGATTTTTCCTCTTAAGTGGGATTTTAAAGGGTGGAAGTCTCAAAAAAAGTATAACAAAAAGTATAAAAAATTATCAGAATTTTATTGTATCAAAATTTAAAAGTAAAACATGTGCTAGAATAGAAACAATGGATAAAAGCAACAATGGATGCCAGAATTAACAAATGATGAAAAATACAACCAGGATATACATGACAGGTCGACAGAGCTACACAAAACCCCACAAAGGCTATATCAGCAAGGAGCCAATTGACAGTGCAGGCCCAACGCGTTTTGAGGCTTTATATAAGGATTACGACCTCTTCTTCAGGGGCTAGAGGTAAGGTGTATATCTGTCTGCGAAACATTGTTACAAAAAAAGAGACAAAAAGACACACAATGAAAAACATATTAATGTCAGAAAATCATGCATATATACAACTATTTACATAATCAGATGTGATGTAATTACAAAAAATGTATCCTAACCATGCTATTGCAGGGTCAATACTGTATGGCATCCACCCCAGACAAGGGGGAAGGGGAGAACGGTAAGCCACCGGGGCCCAGATCCGAATATCAGCGACGCCGCCATGCTGGAAAATGCTGGAAAATCTTTTTTTTTTTTTTTTTTCCTCCTCCTTTTGCAATATATGCTCTCAACCACTAGTTATGTCTGCATTGACATCTTGCTGTTATTGTCCTTCATGTGTGGCTATTCATGGGTCAATGTTGTGTTATTCCACTCTGCCCTGGGGCCTGGGGGGGCGTGTGTGCCGTCGGGGATGCGGGTCTGGGGGCGCCGTTGTGTGTGCGGTCTCGCCTGTCGGCATTCGGATCTGACACTCGGCGCACGGGGGCCGAAGCTGCCACTTTTAGCTGGCAATGCTCGGCCTCCGTATAGACGATCGCTCATGACCGAGATTTGCTTATCCCGTTGTCATGGCGATCTGTGCGCCGCGGGTGCCTGACGCGGACGTCAGTCCCCTCCCAGCACGGGTCATGCTTTCCTTCCAGGGTGTGATACAATCCGCTCTTGGATTGGACTCGTGCGTGGGGTGGGGGGGCTGGTCTGCGCGCCAGGGAACTCGGGGGGCGGCTCCTCCTGTCAGCAATGACGCTGCTCCCTGTGGAGTCAGCTGTCTCACATATGCTCCTAATTAGAAACACTATTTAAAACCACACTAAGACTGTCAGCTCATACCCTGGGAGGACACAGAACTGAAAGTGCAGCTGCTATGATATGCTCAAGGTAAAGAACTTAACTCTTTTTGTTATATCCATAATTAAGGCTTACTTGAAACTAATTATGGAGCTGCAGTGTGCATATACACATTGAGCACCAATAGGGCTTATGGAGTTGTAAGATATTTTTACAACCTATGCTCTTTGATACATTTAAGAGCCTTTATTCATTTACCATTGAGACACATACTTTCCCTGTTTATATCACTCTAGCCGCTGAATATAGACGCTCTTCTGCCATTTTTCCCCCGGAGCGAGGTATCTAAAATCTATCAGCCACTATAGACAACACTGTTGTGTGAATCAGCACAGGGATCAACCCTTCATTATGCACCAATAGGTATGTTCACAGGATTCCTGTGGATGTGTGTTTACAGGAAAAATATTTATTTGAGTAACCCCCCCCTTTTTTTTTTTTTTTTTTTTTCCTGATGCTGATTCTTAGTATATCCTACACACTGGGGGTGCTGTCAGTTGCTGTTTACCCGCCCGAGGAGTCAAGGCTTAGATAATCCTAGCCTGCGTCAATAGGTAGGTACAACTTTACACTTACTAGAGTCCCCCGTCTTGAACCCATTAGGGGGAACTTCTCATACAGCAAAATAGTAAAATCTTGTCCTGGGACCTGTGTATCCCACACTTATAAATCCTCCCCTTGTCTTCTTGGTTTTTAGCTGACAAAGAGATTTTGATAAAGAGAATTTAAAATACAGCTGAGGGACATGACGCCCTCTGTGTCTGGTCCTGATCTGCTGGCGGTCCTGGTTGTGTGGCGGCGTCGCTGATATTCGGATCTGGGCCCCGGTGGCTTACCGTTCTCCCCTTCCCCCTTGTCTGGGGTGGATGCCATACAGTATTGACCCTGCAATAGCATGGTTAGGATACATTTTTTGTAATTACATCACAATCTGATTATGTAAATAGTTGTATATATGCATGATTTTCTGACATTAATATGTTTTTCATTGTGTGTCTTTTTGTCTCTTTTTTTGTAACAATGTTTCGCAGACAGATATACACCCTACCTCTAGCCCCTGAAGAAGAGGTCGTAATCCTTATATAAAGCCTCGAAACGCGTTGGACCTGCACTGTCAATTGGCTCCTTGCTGATATAGCCTTTGTGGGGTTTTGTGTAGCTCTGTCGACCTGTCATGTATATCCTGGTTGTATTTTTCATCATTTGTTAATTCTGGCATCCATTGTTGCTTTTATCCATTGTTTCTATTCTAGCACATGTTTTTCTTTTAAATTTTGATACAATAAAATTCTGATAATTTTTTATACTTTTTGTTATACTTTTTTTGAGACTTCCACCCTTTAAAATCCCACTTAAGAGGAAAAATCGTCCATTGTATATGTATAAAGGGATGCGGGTTGGTTATCTCATTCCTTTAAGCTCTTGTCACCACCAGTTTCTAATGTTCCTCAAGGGATCTCTTAACTCATTGGAATGGTTGAGAGACTCTTGCAGCAACCAAAGTTGAGTAAAGCTATCACAAGTGAATGTCTGCTCTAAACATACATTCCACATTAATAATTATGCTACCAAAATTAGTGTGTGCTGTAAATTTCCTCCAGCAATTTGCTCCTGTTTCTTCTTGCTGGAGGCTGACATTTTGATGAAGCCCAGAGCCCCTGCGCAGCAGTAAATCTTTAGGCTGTCAGCATATTGGCCTCTACAAATTCTACAAATTCGACACAGTGCCAAAAAATGGAGAAAATAAGCACGTGCAGAGCAGGTTGAGATAGTGGGATTGATTTACTAAAGACAAATAGACTGTACACTTTGTAAAGTGCTGTTGCTCCAGAGCTTAATACATGAGGTAAAGCTTCACTTTACAAAGAACACCCAAACACATGCAAGGAAAAAAAAAACAAAAAAAAAACAGCATTTTTGCTTGCACATGATTGGATGATGGAAGTCGGCAGAGCTTCCCCTCATTTACTAAGCTCTGCAGCAACTGCACTTGCAGAGTACAAAAGTCCACGCTTTGTCTTTAGTTAATCAACCCCATTGTAATACTGAACTTTAAACAGAATAGGCTCTTATTTTTAATGTGTTACATAGATATACAAAAGGGGCCAGTAGAAGAGATCTAGCAGGAGCATACAGGTGATGGATGTTCAGACCTGAAAAAGAAATAGATAGAGTCATCTTCCAGGCTTTGTACAGTATTGAGTCACAAGACTGCCTGAACAGAATTACAAATACACTCACTGGACACTTTATTAGGTACACCTGTTCAATTACTTGGTAACACAAATGCTAATCAGCTAATCACATGGCAGCAACTCAATGCATTTAGGCATCTAAACATGGTGAAGACGACTTGCTGCAGTTCAAACTGAGCATCAAAGTGGGGAAGAAAGGGGATTGAAGTGACTTTGAACGTGGATGGCACGGTTGTTGGTGCCAGATGGGCTGGTCTGAGCATTTTAAAAACTGCTGATCTACTGGGATTTTCACACACAACCATCTCTCGGGTTTACAGAGAATGGTCCAAAAAAGAGAAAATATCCAGTGAGCGGCAGTTGTGTGGAGGAAAAGGCCTTGTTGATGTCAGAGGTCAGAGGAAAATGAACAGACTGGTTTGAGATGATAGAAAGGCGACAGTAACTCAAATAGCCACTCAATACAACCAAAGAATGTAGAATGCCATCTCTGAATGCACAACACATTGAAACTTGAAGCAGATGGGCTGCAGCAGCAGAAGACCACACCGGGTGCCACTCCTGTCAGCTAAGAACAGGAAACTGAGGCTACAATTCGCACAGGATCACCAAAATCGGACAATAGAAGATTGGAAAAACGTTGCCTGGTCTGATGAGTGTCGATTTCAGTTGTGACATTCATATGGTAGGGTCAAAATTTGACATAAACAACATGAAAGCATGGATCCATCCTGTCTTGTATCAATGGTTCAGGCTGGTGGTGATGTAATGGTGTGGGGGGATATTTTTCTTGGCACACTTTGGGCCCCTTAGTACCAATTGAACATCATTTAAACACCACGGCCTACCTGAGTATTGTTGCTGACCATGTCCATCCCTTTATGACTACAGTGTACCCATCTTCTGATGGCTCCTTCCAGCAGGATAATGCACCATGTCACAAAGATCCAATCATCTCACCACTGGACAATGAGGTCACTGTACTCCAATGGCCTCCACAGTCACCAGATCTCAATCCAATAGAGCACCTTTGGGACGCGGTGGAATGGGAGATTTGCATCATGGATGTGCAGCCGACAAATCTGCAGGAACTGTGTGATGCCATCATGTGAATATGGACCAAAATCTCTGAGGAATCTTTCCAACACCTTGTTAATCTATGCCATGAAGAATTAAGGCCGTTCTGAAGGCAAAAGGGGTCCAACCAGGTACTAGCAAGGTGTACCTAATAAAGTGGCCGGGGAGTCTATGTTGCCAGGTAAAACGGTCCAGTTCATAGTAGATGCATTTTAGAAGTTTACATGACTATTTGCCTAAAGTTCTGAATTCAAATATAAAAGATGAATGTAGTAACCATATACTAAGTGTTATATCCATGTCTAACCAAAGAAGAGTTTTCTTTTAAAGGGAGCATAAAAATTACAATAAGCTTTATTTAAAGGACCGCTGCAAAAGACCTTGTCATCTCTATAGTTAGGATCAATCAGTAAAGCATATTATTGTGCTGTTACATAAGCTTTTATTTAAATCATGAATTACACATTGGAGGAGATTGGCAGCTAACAGCAGCCTTTATTCTACAGGGAGAATTGAATATGTGTAAGGACAAAACACTTTTTTTTTCAGCAGCATTGTATTCCAAGTAACTTTAAATGCCTCTACTTATATATATTACAGTATAAAAAGTCATTGTGTACATTAACACAAAGAAGTGTGCTGCATGTATTGGATGTGCAGGCTTAGGAATGTTCAATGCAGTGGTGGCCTGTCCATACGGGGCGCAGGAGCGCCACCCACCTAAACCATGTACCCGGACCCTAATCTACATGCAGGACGCCGGACGCAAGGATTTTAATGTGTTTTTTTTTTTTTTTAAGCACATAATTAGAGCCCAAGGCTCTAATTGGCTTAAAAAAACGGTGGGCTCGGGGTGCAGAGCACTGCGTCCTGATCTCACCCAGTTGTTACATAGTTACATAGTAGGTGAGGTTGAAAAAAGACACAAGTCCATCAAGTCCAACCTATGTGTGTGATTATATGTCAGTATTACATTGTATATCCCTGTATGTTGCTGTTGTTCAGGTGCTTATCTAATAGTTTCTTGAAGCTATCGATGCTCCCCGCTGAGACCACCGCCTGTGAATTCCACATCCTTGCTGCTCTTACAGTAAAGAACCCTCTACGTAGTTTAAGGTTAAATCTCTTTTCTTCTAATTTTAATGAGTGGCTACGAGTCTTGTTAAACTCCCTTCCACCAAAAACTTTTATCCCTATTGTGGGGTCACCAGTATGGTATTTGTATATTGAAATCATATCCCCTCTCTTCTCCAGAGAGAATAAGTTCAGTGCTCGCAACCTTTCCTCATAACTAAGATCCTCCAGACCCTTTATTAGCTTTGTTGCCCTTCTTTGTACTCCTGAGGACTGGAGCCCAGAACTGGACAGCATACTCCAGGTGCGGCCAGACCAGAGTCTTGTAGAGCAGGAGAATTATCACTTTATCTTTGGAGTTGATCCCCCTTTTAATGCATGCCAATATTCTGTTTGCTTTGTTATCAGCAGCTTGGCATTGCATGCCATTGCTGAGCCTATCATCTACTAGGACCCCCAGGTGCTTTTCCATCCTAGATTCCCCCAGAGGTTCTCCCCCCAGTGTATAGATTGCATTCATATTATTGCCACCCAAATACATTATTTTACATTGTTCTACATTAAACCTCATTTGCCATGTAGTTGTGTGACATTACCGAATTAATATTCACTAATGTCTTCCTGTTTCTCCTCCTGGCCAATCAGGAATTGGATCCTGAGACCCGATCGGCTGGGAGTCCTAAGACCCCATTGGTCGGGAGTCCGAAGACCCAATTGGCTGGGAAGAGAAGCAGCAGGCGCTAGGACATGGAGTAGATGGAGGGGGGAAGCCACAGCCGCAACCTGGATGGAATAAGTGCCAATCAATCGGCGAGTCAGCGTGTCGGTGACTGGGGGGGAAGAGGGAGTTGGGTTGGTGTGGGGTGGCGGGCTGGAGTGACCAGGGGGGGTAGATGTCTCAGGTTTGTTTGCCACCCCCCCCCCCCCCCCCGACTGATGGAGCACTAGCCACCACTGGTTCAATGTAAGGCATAACAACACAAACCACATTCCAAATGGACCAGGCCATACATGTGTGTTTGACAGGAGGACAGAAAGTTAGGACTGGCCCATGCATGCGTGTGGAAAGAAGACAGATGGATGAACCAGTGTGAAGTGTAAAGAAGGAAGAATGGACAAGTGCAGGGAAAAGAAGGTTGAGGCTCTGGATGTGTGTGTTGCAGAGCAACAAGCTCATGAACAAGGCCATACACATGTGTGACAAAAGGATTACGGATAGACAAGACCTCACATATGTATTGGCTGGAGGAGGCCCCATGTGTGTGACAGGAGAATGGACAAGGTCCAAGATATAAAACAGAATAAAGTGACATTGGACAAGGCCCAGCATGTGTGTTTCTGGCAGAAAGATGGGTGAATGGAAAGGGCTTCTCGTGCGAGTTTCAAGGCAATGGGCATATTGATGAAGGACTGTGTGGATATGGCAGGAGGACAGACAGATTGACTAGGCCCTGTGTGTTTATGTCAAGAGGAAGAACAAGGGCCTACATATGTATGCGACAGAAGGACAGATTGATGGATGAGGTCGTGTGTGTAAAAGGAGTACGCACTGATAGATGAGGTCCTGTGTGTGTTTGGACAATGGATAGATGAACAAGGCCCTGCGTGTGTGAAAGGAGGACAAACAGATAGATTAGGCTTTGCATCTGTATTGAAGGAGCACAGATGGATGGATGAGGTCTTGTGCATGCATAGCAGGAGGTGGATGAACGAGGTGCATCCAATGTTCAGCAGGTCGTCCACTGTATTATCTAGTATATATCCATATATTTGCAGAACTGAGGAGAGTGCCTTGCACATGTGGTCTGAATTATAATTGTGGTATGATGTATATAATTACATTATTTAAAGTGGTGACAAGGCAGAAGTCACGGAGCTCTGAGTTGAGGTTTTATTAAAAAGCACAGGAGAGCATGCTCTGCTAAATGCAGCAAATAATATTGTTGAGTAAGGTGAGCGGCGGCACACCTTAGCGGCGGCTGTGTGGGCGGCACAGTGGCGCAGTGGGTAGCACTCTCGCCTAGCAGTAAGAAGGGTCGCTGGTTCGAATCCCAACCACGACACTACCTGCCTGGAGTTTGCATGTTCTCCCTGTGTCTGCGTGGGTTTCCTCCGGGTACTCCGGTTTCCTCCCACACTCCAAAGACATGCTGGTAGGTTAATTGGATCCTATCTAAAAATTGGCCCTAGTATGTATGAATGTGAGTTAGGGACCTTAGATTGTAAGCTCCTTGAGGGTAGGGACTGATGTGAATGTACAATGTATATATGTAAAGCGCTGCGTAAATTGACGGCGCTATATAAGTACCTGAAATAAAAAAATAAAAAATCACTCGAGTATGGACGGATGGAGAAAGACCTGTGAAAGAATTTACTGCAGACAGTGAAGGAAAGGTACTGTGGGTTGTAAGATAGAAAGCTACCAGAGAATATAGTGTTGAAAGTTGAGGGCTGAGCTATCACAGAAAAAAATATGGAAATGGGGTAAAGCTGTTATAGAATGCAATTTGGAGAGTTGGGGAGAGTTATCACAGAATGTAGTATAGACAGTTGGGTGAGTGTCACTAGGGATGAGCCGAACACCCCCCGGTTCGGTTCGCACCAGAACCTGCGAACGGACCGAAAGTTCGCACGAACGTTAGAACCCCATTGACGTCTATGGGACTCGAACGTTCAAAATCAAAAGTGCTCATTTTAAAGGCTAATTTGCATGGTATTGTCCTAAAAAGGGTTTGGGGACCCGGGTCCTACCCCAGGGGACATGTATCAATGCAAAAAAAACTTTTAAAAACGGCCGTTTTTTCGGGAGCAGTGATTTTAATGATGCTTAAAGTAAAAAAAAAAAAAAGTGAAATATTCCTTTAAATATCGTACCTGAGGGGTGTCTATAGTATGCCTGTAAAGTGACGCGTGTTTCCCGTGTTTAGAACAGTCCCTGCACCAAATGTCATTTTTAAAGGAAAAAATCTCATTTAAAACTGCTTGCGGGTTTAATGTAATGTCGGGTCCTGGCAATATGGATGAAAATCAGTGAGACAAACGGCATGGGTACCCCCCAGTCCATTACCAGGCCCTTTGGGTCTTGTATGGATATTAAGGGGAACCCCGCACCCAAATTAAAATAAGGAAAGGTGTGGGGCCACCAGGCCCTATATACTCTGAACAGCAGTATACAGGCTGTAGGTTTGTTGTTAAGTAGAATCTCTTTGTAATTTTGAACGGGTACATTTTTAACGTGTTTAGCTCCAGCCAAAAAATCTTTTTTAAGCTTTTTGGAAAACATAGGGAAGGGTTATCACCCCTGTGACATTTGTTTTGCTGTCTTTCCTCCTCTTCAGAAGATTTCACCTCACTTTTTGTCCCAATGGATTGGAAAGCATCAGTGGAAAGGAGAAATGTTTTTCCCATATTAACTCTTACAGGAGAGAATTTCCCTTCCTAGGGGTAGATTTATTCTCACTTCCTGTTGTCTCCTTCCGTTTGCAAGTAGGAGTCGTTTGTAAGTTAGTTGTTTGAAAGTAGGGTCCTGCCCTATATACTCAGCAGAAATTTGGGCCTTAGGTGTTGCTGTGGCCACAACACTGTAAGCCCTCACAGGGCTCTGCTGTGAAATATTAGATCAAGAATTGTAATTACATGCCCCTGTTGAACAGGAGCTGAAAAATTAGGCCTTAGGCACTGGTGCTGGTGCCACAACACTGTACTGATACTGCAGCTAGCAAAATCAACTGCCTGCCTGTAGTATGAGAACACCACCAACCTTCTACAGGTAGCTTTAGCTGAACACTGTGAGGTGGACGCACCCCATTAACTTGTAGGTTTAGCAGAACACTGTGAGCAGGACGCACCCCACTAACTGTAAATAGTCTAGCTGCCTGACTGTGGTACTAATAGGATCAAAAGAACACCAGCAATTTTCTTTAAAATACTGTAACAAGACAAGCCTGCCTGTCAGTAAGAAGATAACAGGAACGGATCTAGCTGAACACTGTGAGCAGGACGCACCCCACTAACTTGTAGGTTTAGCTGAACACTGTGAGCAGGACGCACCCCACTAACTTGTAGGTTTAGCTGAACACTGTGAGCAGGACGCACTGCACTAACTGTAAATAGTCTAGCTGCCTGACTGTGGTACTAATAGGATGAAAAGAACACCAGTAATTTTCTTTAAAATACTGTAACAAGACAAGCCTGCCTGTCAGTAAGAAGATAACAGGAACGGATCTAGCTGAACACTGTGAGCAGGACGCACTGCACTAAATGTAAATAGTCTAGAAGATAACAGGAACGAATCTAGCTAAACTGAATACAGTGTATATATATATATATATGCAACACCTGGGATGCATATATATACACAATACACTTTAAGTGCAGCTAACTGACTGACTGTCCTGCCTAATCTAGCTAACTCAAATGAAATGACACTGTCTCTCTCTCTCTAAGCACACCGGAACACACTGCACAGGGCCGCCGTGCAGGCGGCCTTATATAGTGTGGGGCGTGTACTAAATCCCCTGAGCCATAATTGGCCAAAGCCTCCTTGGCTTTGGCCAATTATGGCTCTCTGTTAAGGCAGCGCTGTGATTGGCCAAGCATGCGGGTCATAGTGCATGCTTGGCCAATCATCAGCAAGCAATGCACTGCGATGCCGCAGTGAATTATGGGCCGTGACGCGCCACACGAATTTGGCGCGAACGGCCCATATCGTTCGCAATTCGGCGAACGATCGAACAGCCGATGTTCGAGTCGAACATGGGTTCGACTCGAACACGAAGCTCATCCCTAGCTATCACAGAATGTAGTATAAACAGTTGGGGGTGCTATCACAGAATGTAGAATAGACAGTTGGAGGGTGCTATCAGAGAATGTAGCATAGACAGTTTGGGGAGAGCTATCACAGAATGTAGTATAGACAGTTGGGGGGTGCTATCACAGAATGTAGTATAGACAGTTGGGGGGTGCTATCACAGAATGTAGTATAGACAGTTGGGGGGTGCTATCACAGAATGTAGTATAGACAGTTGGGGGGTGCTATCACAGAATGTAGTATAGACAGTTGGGGGAGCTATCACAGAATGTAGTATAGACAGTTGGGGGGTGCTATCACAGAATGTAGTATAGACAGTTGGGGGGTGCTATCACAGAATGTAGTATAGACAGTTGGGGGAGCTATCACAGAATGTAGTATAGACAGTTGGGGGAGCTATCACAGAATGTAGTATAGACAGTTGGGGGAGCTATCACAGAATGTAGTATAGACAGTTGGAGGGTGCTATCACAGAATGTAGTATAGACAGTTGGGGGAGTCCTATCACAGAATATAGCATAGACAGTTGGGGGAGAGCTATCACAGAATGTAGTATAGACAGTTGGGGGAGAGCTATCATAGAATGTAGTATAGACAGTTGGGGGAGAGCTATCATAGAATGTAGTATAGACAGTTGGGGAGAGCTATCATAGAATATAGTGTGAAAAGTTGGGAGGATAATCATCAGGGAAGATAGTATGGTCAGTGAGGGGGAGAGGTGTCAGGGATCATAGTGTGTACAGTTGGGAGAAAAGCTGTCAGAGAGCATTGGGGGTGATTTACTAAAACTGAAGAGTGCACAATCTGGTGCAGCTGTGCATGGTAGCCAATCAGCTTCTAACTTTAGCTTGTTCAATTAAGCTTTCACAATAAAAAGCGGCAGCTGATTGGTTTCTATGCAGAGCTGCACTAGATTTTGCACTCTCCAGTTTTAGTAAATGAACCCAATGATGTAAAAGTGGCAATACCAGGACATGCAGTACAGACAGTAAAGGGAGTATGACCAGAGAATCCATTGCAGCCAGTATGGGGAGAGTTGCAGCAGAAGCTCGGGCAGACACAGATAAAACACAGCTCTGCACAAATTGTATAATGTAAAAACTGCAGAGTGAACAATGTGTGGTGGGGACATAAATAATGATGGTAAAAGAATGCCTCTACTGGGCCATGGGCATTATTGAGTGAAAAACATGTGTAATGGTGACTTATCAGCATTGCAGAATTTAACTCTGGAAGGATCAGAGAGGCAAATGTGCTTTACTACTACATTTATTTCTTACGAGTAAACCCAATCTGGGTGAAATGCGTCAGTAGGGTTTAACTAATGAGCAGGGATTGTGATGAAGCTGGAACTCTTGTACAAGATCACAATTGACATTAACCAAGTGCGGTCTAATCTTGGTATAGTGGCGGTCAGTGGCGGACACTCATGCAGGGCATACGGACGCCGCCCCCCAATCTATGCGCCCTGCCCACTAATCTACATGCAGGGCACCAGACCCATGGAATTGAGTGTTTTTTTTTTTTTCTTAAGCACATCAGCTTCAAAAAAGGGTGGACTCGGCCCACCCAGTTTTGTGACAATAGCGAATTAATATTCGCTATTGATATGAAGAACTGTTGATGGGGATAATGAATTATGCCCACATTCCTGAAAGCTGCACACCAGAACCAGAACCCTCTATAGTGGGACTTTAACGGGCATAAAAGAGAATGTATATGTAAAATCAATCTACATTTTATTTAGTCCAATTCAAATCAAGGTATCAAAATAAAAGAATATAAACACAAAAATGCAGTCATGTGACATATTATACATGATTGTACAAAGGAACCATGCAGTTTTTCTGTTAGCTGATAGATCACAGTGACAAAGGAAACACCCAACGCATTTCCATAAATTTCATTTCAATGATCTTCTTCGGGGTTACATCACATTACATAGGTCACAGTAGGTACATATCACATATACAGGACTGCATGCTTTAAAATCATTTTGCCAATGCACTATCAACCCACAGTGGGGAGGCAGTGGGCCGCTCACTTTCCCACCACTGAGGACACGGCAGACCGCCTGGACTATGGGTCCCACTTGAAGCAACCGTAAGGAGAGTGATTGGCCTACAAGACTCCCCAAAGGATGAAGAGACTCCTTGAATATAGCTGAATGGAGATGATTATATTACAGAGGCCACCAGTTAAGTTGAATGTTTTGAAATGGAGGCCAATTTGAAGCCTCTTCATAGCGAAGGGCCCGATTGGTCAGCTAGTATACGATGGATACTGGTGCAGTCTAAGTGGATGTCCAAAGGCATTTCTCCATATGCCGACAGGGAGGTTTGTTTGCCGCCTCCCCCAAAATATTGAGCACCGGCCGGCTACTGGTGGTGGAGGTGTGGAGCTGGATGTGCTCCTACTGGGATTGGCACCTGAAGCAGAGGGAACGCCGTCAGGACACACACACAGTAGGCTTGGAGTGGTGATACCAGGGCCATGTAACAAAGTAACAAGTTTCAGGTAACTAAAGTGCCAGTCAGCAGTCCTCAAATCTCACATTTCCAGTTCAGGACTACTTTTCACACTATAAATTAAATATGGTTGAAGAGAAGTCAGCTGAGAGTTAATCCCAAAAACCCCTACCAGATCCCATAATGTAACAATTTTGGAAAGGGACGCCCTGGGGATTGTACGGGTAGGGGTGAAAAATAAAGGGATAACTGGAAGAGTACCAAAGTATGTAAAATATACAAATTTTATTAAAGTACAAAGTAACAAAATACAATATACAGATCAACGCACAAAAAAAGCAGTAAATAGGACACATAGTACATATACATATGCTAATTCATGGAACACACAATGACTTCAAGCATGGAGTCACATGGGAGGTGTGAAAAGAAAAGATCCCAACATGTTTCGGAAAAACGGGGAGATAGGGGCATGCATATTAATTTCCTTCCTCAGGGGTTAAACAGAAGCAAACTGTTCAATGTTTAATAGAAAAGGAGATTTTTTTGAGTATAATACAATACACAGTAAAATATATATATATATATATATATATATATATATATATATATATATATATATATTTATATAACACAGTGAATTGATATAACAGAGCAGAGCAGATCAAGCCATTGGGAGAAACAGTTCTCACAATTATAGAGTCCTTTAAATTGTAATGCACAACTCTCAACCATGCCTTTATAGCATCATGTCCCTCAGGATCAGTTCCACCTTATTAGATCTTATTACCATGCTTTTCG
This sequence comes from Aquarana catesbeiana, assembly GCF_042186555.1. Lineage (NCBI taxonomy): Eukaryota > Metazoa > Chordata > Amphibia > Anura > Ranidae > Aquarana > Aquarana catesbeiana. The sequence goes on along the minus strand of NC_133325.1, from coordinate 62,533,847 downwards.
TGGAACCATCAGCCACCAATCACAAACTCTCTAATGATTGTGCCTAAAAAAATGTTAAGCAGTAGTATTGGTATTTTAATTATGGTTCCCCAAGCAAAACTCTAATGCCGCGTACACACGAGTGGAATTTCTGACAGAAAGAGTCCAATGGGAGCTTTGCATCATATATTGTTTACATCCCTTTATGCATCTTATACATTTTATGTATTATGAAAATATGGATGATCCTAAGATAGCTGTCCTGAGCGCGGGATATTAAATATATTTTTAATTTTTTTATTTTTTACTTTATTTGTGCTCCAGCTCTTTTAGATTTAATAATGGCCATTCATAAAACAGGCAACTCAAAACGGGATGCCGCAGTGGAAAACTTCTGCAGTGTTCCCTGTTTACATATATTGCGCCGCCTAGTATTTCTCCCTGCGTTGCCATGGAGAGAGGTACGCTTTGGTGTTGATTGGCTATCCCTTACTCCAGATATGCATATAAGCGGGTGTAGTCACGTCCAGCCGCCACCGCTGAGGAAGTCCCGCCCCCTTTAGGGACGTAACGCGTACGGCACTACCCACGTGTCTGGATCGTGACGTCACCCACGCTCCGCTCGTCTATCCGACGTGGATCATCCATCTACACATGCTGTTGTCCTTTGCACTGGGGTACAGTGCTATGTTTGTAAGTGTTTTTATCTATTTGGAATTAAAGATTTTTAGTGATTTACAGAGAGCACTAGATCTCCTTTATATATTTTTACATGTCATGACTGCAGGAGTATCTGTTGTTGAAGCCTGATCGGGATTTGCATACATCATCCCCTGCCTTTATCCCTATGAGGGAATTGCTGATTTGACCTGACTGATATACTCAGGGGTCCATCTGTAGAGGTGAGCGGCTTGTGCTACCGAAGGTGGAGGTCCATTTCACTACAGTCACCCTACAAGCTATTGCATGTCACGATTATCACTGGAGAAATTGCTGGATTTTATTTGGAACTAGTTTTTATATGGACAATGATTGATTGTTTTATTTAAGATTTTCTTATGCGCTGTACTGCCTTTTCCTTTACTTATGTTTTTGGGATTTGATAAATTTACCCTCAGTACTATAGCTGCTTACAGTTAGGTTATACGGTTTGCGCTGGTCGATTCTGTTTATATTTGCATCATATATTCCGACCGTGTGTATGCTCCATTGGACTTTTGCTGTTGAAAATTCAGACGGACTTAGATAGAGAACATGTTCTATATTTTTCGGAAAAAACGCTCGTCTGTGTCCTGTTCCGACGCACCAAAAACAACGCATGCTCTGAAGCAAGTACGAGACGGAAGCTATAGGCTACTGGCTATTGAACTTCCGTTTTCTAGTCCCATTGTATGTGTTGTACGTCACTGCGTTCTGGACGGTCGGAAATTGGTGTGACCATGTGTATGCAAGACAGCTTGAGCAGAATTCCGTCGGAACTCTGTCAGAAAAACCTTCAGAGTTTATTCTGACTTCAAAACCGGTCATGTGTACAGGGCATTACTTGCACTGTAGCACTGGCCAGGACTGAGATACCTACTCTTGCTGTTTGTTTTAATCATTTGGCAGGATCAGGGTGCCCTTCATAAAGGATAGGCAGTGATAAACCCTGTTTATCACCTTTGCATCCTGCTATTGTGTTGTCAAGAACCCTTTTCTTGAAATTGCCAACGGTGTTACCCATCGCTTAAAGCGGAGTTCCACACAAAAATGGAACTTCCGCTTTTCGGAACCCTCCCCCCCTCCGGTGTCACATTTGGCACCTTTCAGGGGGGAGGGGGGTGCAGATACCTGTCTAAGACAGGTATTTGCACCCACTTCCGGCATAGACTCCCATGGGAGTCTACGCCTCTTCCTGTCCCTCCGCGCTGTCTCCTGGGAAACACACAGCTCCCAGGAGATAGCGGGGACCAGTTACGATGCGTATCGCGACTCGCGCATGCACAGTAGGGAACCGGGAAGTGAAGCCGCAACGCTTCACTTCCTGATTCCCTAACCAAGGATGGCGGTGGCAGCTGCCGAGAACCGAGCAGGTTTTCGCCGTCGCCTGCCGACATCGCTGGACCCTGGGACAAGTAAGTGGCCATGTATTAAAAGTCAGCAGCTGCAGTATTTGTAGCTGCTGGCTTTTAATATTTTTTTTTGTTTTGGCGGTTTAGGTGGACCCCCGCTTTAATGTGTCAGCTTTTATTTTTATATACAGACTGTGGGTAAACTATGCAGTTTGATAAATCATGTTTATTTTAGTCATTGTGCACAGCATACCTGTATGTTAAATTTACTATCCCCACCTTTCCTGCATTCCTTTTTACTGCATGGACATGGATTAACAATCTATAAAACTGGTAATTAGCCAATGATAAGTCACTGCACTGCATTACAGAAACACCAACATTTATTGAACATCTTTTTCATTTTATAGTAGTGTACCTGTGTCCAGATTTTGGACAGCATTTACATATAATTAACAAGCTCTAAATAGCTTTAAAACAAGTCATCACAGACCTCACAACATGAAAATAATTAATCACCTGAGTTGAATGTTTTTCGGATGATTTAAATGGGGGTTTTTTTTGTGCGCTTCTGAAATGTTTTGCAAGCATGTTTGCACGTGAATGCAAGCTCAGGCTTTTTTGTTTTAGGGGGGATAGGAGAAGGAAATCAGAGAAGAACAGTTGTTCAAGTGCAAAAAAGGTGTGCACATTTACAGGTACTTTAATTAAAGTCTCTAGGGCCAAAAAAGCTCAAAACTGTTCCACAAATGTATTTTTTTGCACTTTAAGTGACTAAGTGTAGAGAGGTAAACAAGCACAATAGAAAAGAATAGGAATCTTGATGTTGAGCATTGTCATTCGTAGACAGGTATGAATGGGGGCTAATATGAAAAAATAGGATTTTTTAAAACAGCTTACCTGTAAAATCCTTTTCTTTCGAAGGACATCACGGGACACAGAGCCACAGTAATTACTGATGGGTTATATAGGTATCACTGGTGATTGGACACTGGCACACCCTATCAGGAAGTTCAACCCCCTATATAATCCCTCCCCCTTGCAGGGATACCTCAGTTTTGTAGCCAAGCAATATAGTGTATTAGAAGAGGGGTGGGACCTCTGTGTCCCGTGATGTCCTTCGAAAGAAAAGGATTTTACAGGTAAGCTGTTTTAAAAAATCCTATTTTCTTTCTCGAACATCACGGGACACAGAGCCACAGTAATTACTGATGGGATGTCCCAGAGCAATGCTACCTGAGGGGGGGGAACCACGACCAAGTAGGGTGCAATCAGACCTGAGGACCCTGTACCGCTGCCTGCAGCACACTACGCCCAAAGGCGATATCCTCATGCCTTCTCGCATCCACCTGATAGAATCTGGTGAATGTATGAACTGAAGACCAGGTTGCGGCCTTGCAGATTTGAGCCATAGGGGCCCGGTGATGCACTGCCCAAGAAGCACCAATAGCCCTTGTGGAATGTGCCCTGATCTGAAACGGAGGAATCTTCTGTTTCAAACCGTAAGCTTGAATGATCAACTGTCGAATCCATTTAGAAATGGTAGCTTTTGACGCTGCCTGTCCTCTATTGGGACCCTCTGGCAGCACAAACAAAACATCCGTCTTGCGGATCTGAGTAGTTGCCCCTAGATAGGCCTTAACTGCTCTTACTACATCCAACGAATGTAGAGATCTCTCTTCCGGAGAACAGGGATCTGGAAAAAAGGAAGGTAGAACAATGTCTTGGTTTAAATGAAAATCAGAAACCACCTTCGGTAAAAAACTAGGATGAGGGCGTAGTACCACTCTATCCTTGTGTATAATCAAATAAGGCTCCTTACAGGAAAGAGCTGCTAATTCTGATACTCTTCTAGCAGAAGAGATGGCCACCAGAAAAATTAATTTCCTTGTCAACAAGACCAAAGGAATCTGACTTATTGGTTCAAAAGGCCGTTTCTGTAACACAGCCAGGACCAAATTCAAGTCCCAGGGGTTTAGGGGCGCTTTAACCGGAGGATTAAGACGCATCACCCCCTGCATAAAGTTTCGGACCAAAGAATGTGAAGCAAGTGGCCGCTGAAATAATACTGATAAAGCAGAGACCTGGCCCTTGATGGTACTCAAGGCCAGCTTCATCTCTAATCCCATCTGTAGAAAATCAAGGATTCTACCTATGACATATTTCCTGGGATGCCAACCTCTGGATTCACACCAGGTTATATAAGCTTTCCAGACTCTATGATAAATCATCCTGGAAGCTGGCTTCCTTGCATTAATCAAGGTAGATATGACAGGACCTGAGAGCCCACGACTCTTCAGAACGTGGGTCTCAATAGCCAAACCGTCAAATTTAGTGTTTGTAAGGCAGGATGGAACACTGGACCTTGAGATAACAGGTCTGGGCGTTCCGGTAGTGTCCACGGGGAACCTACCGTCATCCTTACTATTTCTGCATACCAAGTCCTTCTGGGCCAAGCGGGGGCCACCAGAAGTACCGACTTCCTTTCCTGCCTGATCCTGCGAAGGAGTCGTGGTAGTAGCAGAATAGGCGGGAATGCGTAAATCAGTGAGAACCGATGCCACGGGATCACCAACGCATCCGTCCCGCATGCAAGAGGATCTTTTGTCCTTGCCACAAATCTGTCTATCTTTTTGTTGAATCGGGATGCAAAGAGATCTACATCTGGAACCCCCCATCTTTGGCATATGGCCCAAAAGACATCGGGATGCAGAGACCATTCCCCTGGAAGTAACTGCTGGCGACTTAGATAGTCCGCCTGCCAATTCTCTATTCCCGGGATGAAAACTGCCGATATGCATGGCACATGCATCTCTGCCCAGACTAAGATCTGGTTCACCTCTTTTTGAGCAGCTCGGCTCCGGGTGCCTCCCTGATGATTGACATAAGCCACTGCTGTGGCATTGTCGGACTGGATCCTGACCGGACAACCCTGTAGCCTGATAGTCCAGGCTTTTAGAGCTAGATGTATCGCCCGGATCTCCAGAATGTTGATGGGTAAGGTCCTCTCTGTCTTGGACTCCTTGGACCGCAGCCTGTTCCAGAACTGCTCCCCAACCTGACAGACTGGCATCTGTTGTTACCACCGTCCAGGTAACCGGTAGAAAGGATTTCCCCTTCTGCAGGTTTTCGGGTATGAGCCACCAATTGAGGCTCTGACGCACTGCATGCGACAGATGCATCGGAAAGTCTAATGCCTGAACCTTCTTGTTCCAGGTCGACAGAATACTGTGTTGCAGCATTCTTGAGTGAAACTGAGCATAGGGAACTGCTTCGAATGAAGACACCATCTTCCCTAGTAGCCTCATACAAAGGCGGACTGAGGGACCCTTCTTGGTCCTTACTGTCAGAATCAGCTCTCTCAAAGCAGTGATCTTTGCCTGGGGTAGAAATATTTTCTCCTGGCTTGTATCTATAATCAGACCTAAATACTCCAGTCTTCTTACTGGTTTTAGGAAAGACTTTTCTAAGTTGAGGATCCAACCCAGGTGTTCTAGATACCTGACCGTGGTCCTCAAGTTTCCATTCAAAGAGGCTACCGACCGGTCTATCAAGAGCAGGTCGTCTAGGTATGCTATGACCGCTATACCCTGAGCCCTTAATCTGGCCAGAGGAGGAGCCAAGATCTTTGTGAACACTCGAGGTGCAGTGGCTATCTCAAAGGGCAGAGCCATAAACTGGAAATGGCGCCCTCCTACCTCGAAGCGCAGAAACTTCTGATGAGCAGGAAAAATGGGCACATGCAGATATGCATCTCTGATGTCTATTGATGCCAGAAATTCTCCTCCCTGCAGGGTGGGAACTACTGTTCGAATTGATTCCATGCGGAAGGATTGAATCCTTAGGAATCGGTTCAGATCCCTTAAGTCCAAAATGGGCCTGACATCCCCATTTGGCTTTTGGACCGTAAAAAGGTTGGAATAGAAGCCCAATCCCTGGTCCTTTGCGGGAACTATCATAATGACCTCCTGCGACAAAAGTCGCTCTAACGCTAGAAGGAGCGACTGCTTCTTCTCTGGGTCTCTGGGAACATTTGATCTGAGGAACCAAGGAGAAGGGAATTCCTGAAACTCCAGCTTGTACCCTAAGGTTACCGTGGAGACTACCCATCTGTCCTGGAAGTCCTCCTGCCAGAGCTCTGAGAACTGTCGCAGTCTTCCCCCCACTCGAGTGAGCGGGGGCGCCCCCTCATGCAGAGGTCTTAGTGTTTTGACTAGTAGGCTTCTTTCCCCAGGACTTCTTTTGTCCCTGGGGTTGACTCTTGTCTCTGGACCCCGATGGAGGCGGCCGTCGAGACTGCCTGGAGGCTGAAGCCCCCGGCGCTGGGGAAAGAGTCCGTTTGAAAGAGGGACGCTTACTCTTCTTTTTGACAGGTAAGAGAGTGCTTTTCCCACAAGAGATTCTCTTGATATAGTTATCCAAGTCCTCTCCAAACAACCTTGCACCACGAAATGGAAACCCAGCCAGTAGCTTCTTACATGGTGCTTCGGCTGACCAATTTTTCAACCATAGGATTCTACGTATATGCACCAACCCCAGTGAAAGACGGGAGGTTTGCACGATAGAATCTCTAATGGCGTCAACCACAAAGCATAAGGCCGCTGGAAGGTTAGCAAACCCCTGGGCCTGCTGTTCAGGTAATACTTTGATGACCTGCTTAACATGGTCTCTTAAGTATTGACAGACTCCAATCGCTGCTATTGCAGGTTGGGCCACTGATCCTGCTAAGGAGAAAACCTCCTTCAATAGGGATTCCATCCTTTTATCTACAGGATCCCTGAGCATCTGAGCATTGTCTACAGGACAAGTCAGGCTATTATTTATGGAGGAAATGGTGGCATCAATAGCTGGTATTCCCCACATTTTAATAAACTTTTCTTCCATCGGATAAAGTGTTGAAAACCTTCTCGGCGGAAAAAAACGTTTGTCTGGGTGATCCCACTCAGAATAAATAAGCTTTTCAAGTAAAGTATGAACAGGAAAAGCATGTGCTGCTTGGAAAGGTTTCAGTGACCCCAAAGCAGAAGAGGATTCTTTAGCAGTTTCAGGTATGGGCAACTTAAATGTGGAGCGGACCAATCCAGTGAGGATCTGCACTAAGACTTTCTCCTCTTGGGAAGTCGCAGAGGGTCCCTCTCCACCTGAATCCTCCGAAGAGGAATCATCCATCCCATCCCGATCCTCTGAAAGGGATTCATCTCCTTTATCCCAGAGCTCCTCTGTCTGAGGGTCTTGGGGAACAGAGGAAAGCCTAGTGCGTTTTCTTCCACTGAGTGAAGACGTAATCACGGCCATTAATCTTTCCTCTAGACCATTAATGGTTGAGGAAAAAACCTCTTGTGTAATATATACAGGGGCTGAAGTGCCAGAAGCAGGTGTAGCCCCTGACCCCGATGGCTCTCCCTGGCTAGCCGTCCCTGGCCCATCCTTAGGGGGGAAGGATGCTGCCGATAGGGGGCCCTCAGAACCTGAACGAGATCCCCTAGTGTCTCTGGTTCCTGGGGTGCTTGAACCTCTTCTACCCATAGTGCAAAGCAACAAGGTGTGAGGTATACAAATGAACACTGTCCACTGAGCGATGTAGTCTGGCTAAAAGCCTTGCTACCCAATGCTCAGTCTGGTGTTACTTCAGTAAATGCTGCCTAGGAGAATGCCTGTGTCCCACCTTACATGCAACCGTCAGCTCTGTGTCTCTCAGAAGGCTGAGTGCACCTGTACAGAGTGCCTTTAATAGCCTGCAGCTGGCCTGAGTGGGAGTCTAAACACTCTGTGCTGACATCCCGCCCCCTCCTCTACCGCCCCCCCCCCCTCGAGTTTTGAAAAAAACGAGCGCTTCCCGCACTGCCGACTCTCCTGTCATGCTCTGGAGAAAAGGCTGGGGATGGGGGGTGGGGAAGGAGGGAGACTGGTAACAAGATTTGCCTGAACGGCTATCTTCAGAGATGGTGGCCATTAGGCCACAGAGCCCGGGTGGTATAACCACTTTCTAGACCCCTGTGGCCCCTCTCTAGCCTGGGGGGGAACATTCAAACATGAGAAATCCCCCCATCCACCTAACCTGCTTGCAGCCTGCTTGATACGCTGGGACATACACAGCGATTACAACACCTGAGCAGACATTCAGCATGTGTAGGTTTGTGCTCTTGGCAGCCCCTGGTGGTCACAATAGGCATAGCATGCATTTACCTTAAAGGAGAAAAGCCACTAGAACTCAAAAATTCTGTGGAATCTCCTCTTACCTTATCCAGCCGCAGGGTGCCGTTTACACAGACCCAATCTTCACCTCTCACGGTGGGCTCCGTTTGAAAAAACCGTCAGAGACTGGGGCCCCCATCAGTAGGGGGATCCAACAGTTCTGGGACCGTAAAGCACCTCGCCAGAAATTAGGAAGTTTAAAGCCATTTTCTGATCTGCGGGGTCCAGCTCTCTAAAAAGAGAAGCATTACGGGTAAAACCTCGTTTCTTCGGACACGAGGCCCGGGTACCATTCAATTCGGCCATGAAAAGACACTTTGAATGGATCCGGTTCGCCTGGCTTGCCCCAGTATAGGATCTTAGGATATTCCCTTTGGAGCTCAGCACAGGACATCTTTACACGTCCATCACCTAAGACACTGGCGTAAAAACTGAGGTATCCCTGCAAGGGGGAGGGATTATATAGGGGGTTGAACTTCCTGATAGGGTGTGCCAGTGTCCAATCACCAGTGATACCTATATAACCCATCAGTAATTACTGTGGCTCTGTGTCCCGTGATGTTCGAGAAAGAAACTGGGATTTCACTGTTGTGAACTTTGAAAATAATTTCCTTAAAATGCCTATAGCTGCTGAGTTGAATGAGGGCTTGTTTAAAAGTGTGTTTACTGTTTACACTGAGAGCTTGACAAGAGAGCAGAGTGAGAAGAATGATGGTTAAGGCCCCTTTCACACGAGGCGGGCTCCGTTTCTACGGAGCCCGCCTCGGTCCGCCGGCTCAGCGGGAGATCAGTCCGTTGATCTCCGCTGAGCCGGCGGATGACAGGTCCCTCTCTGCTCACTGAGCCACCTATGGAGGGATCAGACGAAAACGGACAGCGTGTCCGTTTTCATCAGATCTCCCCCGATCCGATCCGCCAGCGACGGACCTGGACGTAGAGCCATCCGTCTGCTTTTCAGCGGATCGGACCGGGTCGGATGTCAGCAGACATGTCTCCGCTGACATCCGACGCTCCATAGACTAACATGGAGTGCCCGTTCAGATCCGCCGTCAAAACTGACAGGCGGACCTGAACGGTCCAATCGTGTGAAAGGGGCCTAACTGCCCAATAAGCAAGTGTGCGCGTGTGTGTCAGTGACCAAGATGACCCTGAAACTGAGCTGCAGCATGGTGGCCAAGACCATATAGCGGTTTACCAGGACAGGTTCCACTCAGAACAGGCCTCGCCATGGTGGACCAAAGAAGTTGAGAGCACGTGCTCAGCGTCATATCCAGAGTTTGTCTTTGGGAAATAGACATATGGGTGCTGTCAGCATTGCTGCAGAAGTTGAAGGGGTGGGGGTCAGCCTGTCAGTGCTCAGACCATTCGCCACACACTGCATTAAATTGGTCTGGCATGGTTGTCGTCCCAGAAGGAAGCCTCTTCTAAAGATGATACACAAGAAAGCCCGCAGACATTTTGCTTAAAACAAGCAGACTAAGGACATGGATTACTGGAACCATGTCCTGTGGTCTGAGACCAAGATAAACTTATTTGGTTCAGATGGTGTCAAGAGTGTGTGGCGGCAACTAAGTGAGGAGTACAAAGACAAGTGTGTCTTGCCTACAGTCAAGCATGGTGGTGGGAGTGTCATGTTCTGGGGCTGCATGAGTGCTGCAGGCACTGGGGAGCTACAGTTCATTGAGGAAACCATGAATGCCAACATGTACTGTGACATACTGAAGCAGAACATGATCCCCTTCCTTCGGAGACTGGGCCGCAGGGCAGTATTCCAACATGATAACGACCCCAAACACAACTTCAAGACGACCACTGCCTTGCTAAAGAAGCTGAGAGTAAAGGTGATGGGCTGGTCAAGCATGTCTCCAGACCTAAACCCTATTGAGCATCTGTGGGGAAGCTGGAGGAGCACAAGGACTCTAATATGAACGTGAGTTAGGGACTTTAGATTGTAAGCTCCTTGAGGGTAGGGACTGATATAAATGTACAATGTATATGTAAAGTGCTGCGTAAATTGACGCTATGTAAGTAACTGAAATAAAATAAAATAACATCCACCAGCTCTGTGATGTCGTCATGGAGGAGTGGAAGAGGACTCCAGTGGCAACCTGCGAAGCGCTGGTGAACTCCATGCCCAAGAGGGTTAAGGCAGTGCTGGAAAATAATGGTGGCCACACAAATAATTACTACTTTTGACCCAATTTGGACATTTTCACTTAGGGGTGTACTCACTTTTGTTGCCAGTGGTTTAGACATTAATGGCTGTGTGTTGAGCTATTTTGAGGGGACAGCAAATTTACACTGTTATACAAGCTGTACACTCACTACTTTACATTGTAGCAAAGTGTCATTTCTTCAGTGTTGTCACATGAAAAGATATAATAAAATATTTACAAAAATGTGAGGGGTGTACTCACTTTTGTGAGATACTGTATATTATATATATATATATATATATATATATATATATATATATATATATATATATATATATATATATATATTTATACAATGAGCAAAATAGAATGCAATGAGAACACTTTTGTGTTGAATTTAAAGATCTACAACTATTTCTTTGTACACAAAAGGCCTATTTCTCTCAAATATTGTTCACAAATCTGTCTAAATCTGTGTTAATGAGCACTTCTCCTTTGCCGAGATTATCCATTCACCTCACAGGTGGGGCATAACAAGATGATGGTGATTAGACAGCATGATTATTGCACAGGTGTGCCTTAGGCTGGCTACAATAAAAGGCCACTCCAAAATGTGCAATTTTATCATGCAGCACACAGATGTCGCAAGTTTTGAGGGAGCGTGCAATTGGCATGCTGACTGCATGAATGTCCACCAGAGCTGTTTCCCTTGAATTGAATGTTCATTTCTCTACCATAAGCTGTCTCCAAAGGCGTTTCAGAGAATTTGGCAGTACATCCAACTGGCCTCACAACCGCAGACCACATGTAACCACACCAGCCCAGGACCTCCACATCGAGCCACTCGGGCAGATGCTACAACAATCGGTTAGCATAACCAAAGAATTTCTGTGCAAACTGTCAGAAACCGTCTCAGGGAAGCTCGTCTGCATGCTCATCATACTCATCGGGGTCTCAACCTGACTGCAGTTCATCATCATAACCGACTTGAGTGGGAAATGCTCACATTCGATGGCGTCTGGCACTTTGGAGAGGTGTTCTCTTTACAGGTGAATCCCGGTTTTCACTGTACAGGGCAGATGGCAGACAGCGTGTGGCGTTGTGTGGGTGAGCGGTTTGCTGATGTCAATGTTGTGGATCGAGTGGCCCATGGTGGTGGTGGGGTTATGGTATGGGCAGGTGTATGCTATGGACAATGAACACAGGTGCATTTTATTGATGGCATTTTCAAATTCATAGAGATAGCGTGATGAGATCCTGAGGCCTATTGTTGTGCCATTCATCCACGACCATCACCTCATGTTGCAGCATGATAATGCATAGCCCCATGTTGCAAGGATCTGTACACAATTCTTGGAAGCTGAAAACATCCCAGTTCTTGCATGGCCAGCATACTCACCGGACATGTCACCCATTGAGCATGTTTGGGATTTCTGGATCGGCATATACAACAGCGTGTTCCAGTTCCTGCAAATATCCAGCAACTTCGCGCAGCCATTGAAGATGAATGGGCCAACATTCCACAGGCCACAATCAACAACCTGGTCAACTCTATGCGAAGGAGATGTGCTGCACTGCGTGAGGCAAATGGTGGTCACACCAGATGCTGACTGGTTTCGGACCCCCCGACCCTCCCAATGCAGTAAAACTGCACGTTTTGGAGTGGCCTTTTATTGTGGTCAGCCTAAGGCACACCTGTGCAATAATCATGCTGTCTAATCACCAGCATCTTGATATACCACATCTGTGAGGTGAATGGACTATCTCAGCAAAGGAGAAGTGCTCACTAACACAGATTTAGACAGATTTGTGAACAATATTTGAGAGAAATAGGCCTTTGTGTACATAGAAAAAGCTGTAGATCTTTAATTTCAGCTCATGATAAATAGGGGCAAACACAAAAGTGTTTATAATTTTGCTCAGTGTATAAAGAAATTATACGAATATATACCAGGCAGCACCTTCATGTGTGGGCCGATCAAAAGATATATACTGTTGAAAAAATACCATGCAATTGATGGTCAATTGTTTGGGTAGGGCATCCACTGGACATATGAAGTCCTCACTTTCCAGAATAGACTCACAAGAGTATGTATTGATATCTGTAAAAACATATGAAAGGAAATCACTTGGGGTAAATGTACAGAAAAATGCCCTTTTGTAGGACCAAACAATGTCCTAGGTCCACAAGTAAAAGGGGGTGTAAGTAAGTGATATATTAGAGGGGACTCCCTCTCTGGAAAGATAAGTTAAAAAAAGTGTAAAAATAACTTGGAAAAAGGAACCCAGAGAGTATAGTAAAAGGTGCTCAATTTTTACATAGATGATAGCAATGATATCAGTGGGGGCTATCTCAAAAAAGCAATACCCAGAAGGGGACAGAGGAACTTCGTCCAGAGGAAACTACAAAAACGGTAAGAAAAAAATCGAAGGTAAATCGAAGATAAACATGTCAAAATTTTAATACAGCTTTTTTACTTTTTTTTTTTTCTGGCATTTACTACTTTTTTTTCCAAGTTAATAATAATTTTGTTGGATCATAAAATAAAATTACATCTGGAAGTAGGAAGAAAATTATGCATTCACAAAATTCATTTCTCAAAACAGTGTCAGCCGCTCTTTATGATGTTTACAACATTTCGCCAAGAAACTTTTTAATTTAAACTGAAGAGATAAAAAATGTAGACCGTTTCTAAAAACTGATAATGGATATCTTTAACACAGTTGTTCACGGTGCTGAGTAACCAAGGTGAATGTAGATTTGATGAAATTGGGAGCGGCTGGTCAAAGAAGAGTTTCAGTTCCCTGACTTGGTCCAACACTTTAAGCTATTGGTGTAAAGGAACAAGGGCATGGAGGCAAGTGTTTATTCACATACCTAGTAGCAGATCCATCAGTTTTTAGTGCTGAGAGCCGGGTGCTGGTATTTTAGGTGCAGTTCCAAGGACAGAGGAACACCATATACTAAGAGCTCTCCCCACAGCTATGCCTCCTTGTACACCCAACCCTAAACATGTTCGCATACTCACCTCTCTCTTACTGGGATCCTAAATGTCAAAGACCAACCCTGTGTGTGCAGAATAATATCCATGCTGGGATACTGATGCACTAATTTGCTGTGTTATTGTTAGCTGTAAGGGAAGTTACCCATTAAAAGGGAAAACTATCTTTAGGTACAGCAAGGTTACACTGCCTGCACCAACCACTGGTTCAGTGCACCATGGATACCATTCATTGGAGGCATTGAGGTGTGCATGCAGTATAGTTTTGTGAAATTAAAGTGATTGTAAAGAATCACCTTATAAAACAACCTATTCAGTTTAAAACAGAAATGAAAGGCAAAACATTGTGTATACAAAACACAATATAAACTGCGGACAACTTTCATTCTCATACTATGGGCCTCCCCCAACACCCTCAGGAAAGCCGTTCTCTCCTATTGAAAGACCCACAACCAATGGAACCCAACTTTCAACAGGACACAAAGCATCTGGCGAGAACACCTCTAGCCCATCGACCTATTTTCCTCCTACAAACAAAACGACGGAGAATTGGTACTGCAGTCGCAACTCCGATGTCTACTTTCATAGCAAGAACTTGGTGCTCACCCCCCTTCCCCCTTTTTTTCTTTCTTCCCTCCCCCTCACCTATACCCCTTTTTCTGGGATCCTCCATTTGTTTCTTCCATGTAACCTTAGGGACCCTTCTCAATAGATCCATCCAGTTACCCCCTTTTATCTGAATGTTACTGCTTTTGAGCTGTTATCTCATACATGTTGCCACCCCACATCAGGGGCCCATCTACGCTACCTCTAGGTTACATGACACATTGTTATTGCTATGTATCTTGACACTTTTGATACAGCTATCGCTTTGTACAAAAAACACAAATACTGTTGATGTTATAATCTGTATGATTTTATCCCTCAATAAAATCTATTTAAAAAATAAATAAAAAACACAATACCCTTTTTTTTATTTATTTATTTTTATAAGTGATCACATACCCTCTGGTCCCTCTGTTCTCAACTGCATAAGAGGTGAGGAGGAGAAGCAACAGTACACTGAACTTCCCAGTGAAGCGCTGTGTAGGGGGTGTGTGTCAAGACACGTCTCATCATTGGAGGAGAGCAGGCTGAGTTCCCAGCATAGCTAGAGAACTGACCACGGTATGTTAGTTGGTGTTGGTGTGGTGCTTAGTGTGGTCAGTTTTTATAGGGAAGCAGAGGGACTGCCAGAAACACCAGTGATTTCACACAAAGGAAGCAATACAAAGAGAACGGGATACTTTTTCATACAAGTACATGGTACAGAAGACACATATTAGCAAAAGAGTTGGGCGAACGCTTTGGGCCGAGCAAAAGTTCGGCCCGAACATCGCCTGTTTGCCCGTTCAGCGAACACCTGAATTTGCGGGGCTCTTGGCGGAATGTTCGCCTGCCGAGCACCCCACATTGCACTGCGTGCTGCACAGTGCATTCTAAGCCCTGATTGGGCAAAACTTTGCCCAATCAGGGCATAGTGAATAGCTGATTGTTAAGGAGCGGGCCGGGAAGCCGGCCGTGGCGTCCTCAACAACGGATGAGTCATTAGCTGTCAATGTGCTTCCCCACTGACAGCGGAATGAAAAAAAAAACATTTGCAGGCAATAGAAAAATAAGAAGAAAACAAAACTGTGTGGGGGTCCCCCAATCCTTACCAGGCCCTTTGGGTCTGGTATGGATATTAAGAGGAACCCCACACCAAAATCTAAAAAAAAAAATGGCGTGGGGCCCCCCTCCATACCAGATCCTTATCTGAGCATGCAGCCAAGAAGACCAGGAAGGGGAGGATGAGCGAGTGCCCCCCCTCCTGAACAATACCAGGCCACATGTCCTCAACATAGGAGGTGTTTTGATGGGGACAAGAGCCTCTTCCCCACAACCCTGGGCTGTAGTTGTAGGGGTCTGTGGGTAGGGGGCTTATCAGAATCTGGAAGCCTCCTTTAACAAGGGGGCCTCCAGATCCCTGTCCCCTCCATGTGAATGAGTATGTGGCATAGTACCCCTACCCATTCATCAAAAAAGTGTCAAAAAGAAAAAAAACACAGTTTTTGGCAATTCCTTTATTAATCGGGGGGGCATTGTCAAAAACTGTGTGTGCGTTTTTATTTTTTTTACACTTCTTTTGGTAAATGGGTAAGGGTACTATTTTCCCTTATACTCATTCACATGGAGGGGGCAGGGATCTGGGGGCCCCCTTGTTCAAGGGGGCTTCCAGATTCCAATAAGCCCCCTGACCACAGACCCCCACAACCATAGTCCAGGGTTGTCGGGAAGAGGCCCTTGTCCCCATCAACATGGGAGCAAGGTGCTTTGGGGCCCCAAAGCATCAGCCCCATGTTGAGTTCATGTGGCCTGGTATGGTTCAGGAGGGGGGCGCTCGCTCGTCCCCCCCTTTCCTCACCTGCCAGGCTGCATGCTCGGATAAGGGTCTGGTATTAGATTTTGGGGGGGACCTCACACCATTTTTTTAATTTTGGCATGGTATGGATTGGGGGGGGGGGACCCCAAACCCCCACGCCGTTTTTTCACATTTTTCTATTCCCGGCAATAGTATTGTATTGCCGGCAATTTAAATGTCATTTTTTTTCTTTAAAAAAGTCAGTGTTGCTGCAGTAGGTTCTATACATGGTACAAATGCGCCACTTTGCAGGCAGACTAAGGGGACCCCCCAGGCACTATAATAAAATTATTTTTTTCATTTTATTGCTTTATTAAAATCACTGCTCTTTTAAAAACTATCTTTTTTAAACTTTGTTTTTTGCATTGCTACATGTCCCCCAGGGCAGCACCCGGGCCCCCATACCCTTTTATGGCCAATAACTTACATATAAGCCTTCAAAAAGGGGATTTTTGATTTTTCAAGTTCAAGTCCCATAGACTGCAATAGGGTTCGGAGTTCAGTTCCAAACCTTTGCTATGTTCGGGAGTTCTGGTGCGAACCGAACAGGGGGGTGTTCGGCCCAACTCTAATCAGGAATATGAACTGTTGGGTTTACATATGCTTTAAGACATTATGTGTATTAAGTACTTTGATTTAATCATGACTTTGCTGCCTTGGAACAAAGCAGTACACAGGGGAAATTAGAAAAGTGTATGGAGCTTCACATTTTGACAATTCTACAAAAATAACATTTTTCAAAAGCTCCTGGCTGTAGGATTCCAGTTCCTTTAGCTTTGGCTGATTGACCTTTCATTTGATGGTACCTGCATAGTTACAAAGCCAACACCACTTAACAGAGCAAGCAGCAAGCCATCAATGACCTTTTTAGCTGTCTGTAAGTATGGCATTCTGACAACCAATATAAGGGCTACATCCTTCCTACTGACCACCAATATAAGGGGTATTTTTCCCACTGACTCTAAATGAATTAGTTTTAGTCATAATTCATTGAAACCAGAAACCTATTTTAAGGGTTTCACTGTGGTAAAAATGTTGAGAAAGGCTGAGCAAGAAACTTGATGCATGATAGCAAATGCTATACAGAATAAGAAAATCGCAATCTATTCTTTAGCCTTTGCACACATGAATGTAAATCTGTCTAGATTACACTGAGTACTTACTGTATATGGATACCTATTCAAGGACAAAGGAACAACCACCTAGACCCTCTTAAAATTAAGGATCCCAATATTTACGGGGAGACATTCTAGGCCACATTTGGCTCAATATTAGAGTGTAAACCTCACTGAATGTTTTGTACAAAGTGACAGTTATCTTATTTTTGTATCAATGAAACATACGTGCAAGTATACATATTCATCCACCCTGAAGTTGCATGGACATTTCATTGATCAAATACTTGATCCTACTTTGAATTAATCTATTTATGTGTCCATGGACATATCTATTTATAGGTGGGGATAGTACATAGAAGTTATGTTTGTTAAATGTTATTTTACACATAGAAAATGATGTGGGGCTTTGCAAGTGTTTTAATGTTTTTTTTTTTTTTTAATTTATCTTCATAGTAAATAATAAATAATTCTCAATAATTATTTCTTTATTTTCTTCTGATATATAGGTAATATATGACTCTACGTATATTCTCTGGTAACTGAGATTTTTTTTTTTTTTTGGTGGAAACCTTTATATAATTAATAAATGAGAAATAATCAAACTTAAATGGTTGATACCTCCCCCTAGCGTGCATGAAATTCCCAAATTATTTTTTTTTACCACTTCATTACAGGGCATTTTCACCCCCTTCCTGCCCAAGCCATTTTTCAGCTTTCAGCGCTGTCGCATTTTGAATGACAATTGCACAGTCATACAACACTGTACCCAGATGAAATTGTTATCATTTTTTTCCCCACAAATAGAGCTTTCTTTTGGTGGTATTTGATCACCTCTGCGGTTTTTATTTTTTGCGCTATAAACAAAAGAAGAGTGACAATTTTGAAAAAAAAACACAATATTTTTTACTTTTTGCTATAATAAATATCCAATTTTTTTTTCTTTAAAACTATTTTTTTCCTCAGTTTAGGCTGATATGTACTGTATTCTTCTACATATTTTTGGTAAAAAAAAAATCGCAATAAGCGTATATTGATTGGTTTGCGCAAAAGTTATAGCGTCTACAAAATAGGGGAAAGATTTATAACATTTTTATTTATTTATTTATTTTTTTCTAGTAATGGCGACAATCCGTGATTTTTATCGTGACTGCGATATTGCGGCGGACACATCGGAAACTTTTGACACATTTTTGGGACCATTTACATTTATACAGCGATCCCCCTGGTGGGCCGGGAAAACGAGGCCGTCATATGACGCCCACCCGCAATGAGAGCTGCGCCGTCTGGCCGTCAATTGACAGCCGGCGGTCAGCAAGCAGTTAAACAACATAAGCAGCCACTATAATAATAAATCAATAATCTCAAAATATGATATAGTAAAAACTCTAACATTAGCGGCGCTAAACAGTCACAAAAAATGATTGCAATTATTGTGTCCAATTTATGAATATATCGTGAGTAAACAAATGTCCAGAGAAAGTCCATATGGGGTTAAGTCCAGCTGGTTCCCGTCACCACACCATGTGTGAAGAAATCTCCTAGGGAAATGAACTTACCAGACATCCATAGGTATTACGCTTGTGTTTTAACCCCTTCCCGCCGACCGTACGCACATATGCGTACTCGGCTTTCCGGGGTTATACCGGGATGATGCCCGCAGCTGCAGGCATCATCCCGGTACCGTTGTTTACAGCGGGCGATCGGCTACCCGTGTATAGCAACCGATACGGCTAAAAGCTACTCGGTTGTTATACCGGAGGAGCGGGAGGGGACATCCCCCCTCCCGCCGCCTCCCACCGCTGTTACCGGGCCTCCCGTGCGATCGGGAGGCCCGGTGTCCAATCGGGTACCTTCGGCAGCTGGGGGCGGGCTGGAACGAAGCTGTGGGCGGCTTCGTTCCAGCCTTCTCGTTGTAAACACGGAAGCGACGTCATGACGTCACTTCCCGTTTACTCGGCTGCCAATGGCGGCGAATTTAAAAAAGTACACAGTATTCAGAATCGCCGTTTTCGGCGATCTGAATACTTTGAAGTGTAAAGGAGGGATGGGGGGGTCTTTTAGACCCCCCATCCCTCCATAAAGAGTACCTGTCACCACCTATTACTGTCACAAGGGATGTTTACATTCCTTGTGACAGCAATAAAAGTAAAAAAAAAAAATTTTTTTTAAAACACAATTTATAAAGTAAAAAAATAAATAAAATTAAAAAAAAAAAAAAAAAAAAAATTTAAAGTGCCCCTGTCCCCGCGAGCTCGCGCAGCGAAGAAAACGCATATGTAAACGGTGTTCAAATCACACATGTGAGGTATTGCCGCGATTGTCAGAGCGAGAGCAATAATTCTAGCCCTAGACCTCCTCTGTAACTCAAACCTGGTAACCGTAAAAATTTTTTAAAGTGTCGCCTATGGAAATTCATAGGTACCGTAGTTTGTCGCCATTCCACGAGTGCGTGCAATTATAAAGCGTGACATGTTTGGTATCTATTTACTCGGCGTAACATCATCTTTCACATTATACAAAAAAATTGGGGTAACTTTACTGTTTGGATTTTTTAAAATTCATGAAAGTGTCCCTTTTCCAAAAATTTGCGTTTAAAACACCACTGCACAAATACCGTGTGATAAAAAATATTGCAACAATCGCCATTTTATTCTCTAGATTCTCTGCTAAAAAAATATATATAATGTTTGGGTACTCTAAGTAATTTTCTAGCAAAAAATATGGATTTTAACTTGTAAACACCAAATTTCAAAAATAGGCTTAGTCATGAAAGGGTTAAACAATCTCTGTCAGCAGGCACTACGTCTCTCCATCTAAGTGTTGCTCATGACAAGCAAAAGAAATGTGCACATAGCATAATCCAGTAAAATGTATTAATGATAAAACCCCCCCTACAAATGTGCACTTACAATATTAAAATTCAAAGCAAGCATGTGAACCTCAAAATTATCCCATTACTATCAATGCTGATTTCTCATAGAGCGGTGTTCCCAGGCTGAGTAAACAGATGATCCAATGGCGTAGGATGCTGCGTGGTCACGCACTGACGCGTTTCATCATCACTTTGTCAGAGGGTGTTTTTACTATAGCATATTTTGAGAAACCTTTATATAATATTTCTGGGTTTTTTTTGTCATGTGACACACCCACTAACAAGGATATTTTTGATATAAGACATATGCACATTTGTTTTATGGATGAATCACTGGAGTCACCATCATTCCCAGATGCCCTGGCCACTCTCATCCTTGCTGGTGTCCCTGGCCGGCTCTCCCACTGCTGCAGAAACCCCACCTTGGTTCCCTGCATCCATCCAACTGGACAACGACGAACCTCCCCCCGGAGCCCCACTGCATGCACTCCTTCTGAAATCTCAGCCTGTCCTCTGCCACCTATCATCCAAGCATCTGGTCACTCATGTGACATCTACCTCCAGGTAACACACTTGGGTCAGCTACGCTGTTCATTGGATGTTCCTTGTCCACTGTATGCCTTGGATTGTTTAAATAGACAAGTTTTTACTCATTCAAGATTAGTTTTATGGCTCTGCTATGGTACAGCGCTTTTTCATATTTGTGTTCCTCTTTTTGTCTCATCGGTCTGTGAGTTTGGAATAGCAGCAACCAGTGCAGACTGTATTGTCCCCAGCTAGGTGGTGATATATGCGCCTAGACACTTGTGTTGTTTTTACTTGTACAATGCAGTCTAACCACACAGACCACCACTAGATGAGCCACATTGCTTCAATTTGTCTCATGGCATTTATTTTACAGACTAGGTAGGGATTAGCCGTGCTAATAATAATAATTAGAAAAAAAAAAAAAAAACAGAACATTTGATCATTTAGCAAGTGCTAGTGCATTCAGGAGCAGTTGATAGGGTGGATTAGTGTGAGAATGTAAACAATTTATCCCGTAATGCGTGTTTTCAGCTAATGAGATTGATTTAATAAAAGGTTGAAGGAAATACAGCTTTACACTACAGTACTCCCTAAGCTAAGTGAACACTACTGTGCAAGTCAACACCACTGAATACAGATCCTCACAGACAACAACCAGTTATGCTATACTTGAAAAGGCAAAGAGGGTTTGTATGTCTACAAAGAGAAAAAAACTGATGAAGAGAGAAATCCTATTGCATCTAGTCAGAAATAGAAGACAGAATAACTAGCAGTAGACATAGTTTGCTGACAGAAGTAAGAACAGGTGCATGGTCACCATTAAGCAGAGAACTGGCTACAGGACAGCCATGAATTTGGACTCCTGCTACAAAAGGAAAATTGGGAATTTCTGAAGAGAAAACTCAAGATTAGGGATGAGCCAAACACCCCCCGGTTCGGTTCGCACAAGAACCTGCGAACAGACCGAAAGTTCGCACGAACGTTAGAACCCCATTGACGTCTATGGGACTCGAACGTTCGAAATCAAAAGTGCTCATTTTAAAGGCTAATTTGCATGGTATTGTCCTAAAAAGGGTTTGGGGACCCGGGTCCTACCCCAGGGGACATGTATCAATGCAAAAAAAACTTTTAAAAACGGCCGTTTTTTCGGGAGCAGTGATTTTAATGATGCTTAAAGTAAAAAAAAAAAAAGTGAAATATTCCTTTAAATATCGTACCTGAGGGGTGTCTATAGTATGCCTGTAAAGTGACGCGTGTTTCCCGTGTTTAGAACAGTCCCTGCACCAAATGTCATTTTTAAAGGAAAAAATCTCATTTAAAACTGCTTGCGGGTTTAATGTAATGTCGGGTCCTGGCAATATGGATGAAAATCAGTGAGACAAACGGCATGGGTACCCCCCAGTCCATTACCAGGCCCTTTGGGTCTTGTATGGATATTAAGGGGAACCCCGCACCCAAATTAAAATAAGGAAAGGTGTGGGGCCACCAGGCCCTATATACTCTGAACAGCAGTATACAGGCTGTAGGTTTGTTGTTAAGTAGAATCTCTTTGTAATTTTGAACGGGTACATTTTTAACGTGTTTAGCTCCAGCCAAAAAATCTTTTTTAAGCTTTTTGGAAAACATAGGGAAGGGTTATCACCCCTGTGACATTTGTTTTGCTGTCTTTCCTCCTCTTCAGAAGATTTCACCTCACTTTTTGTCCCAATGGATTGGAAAGCATCAGTGGAAAGGAGAAATGTTTTTCCCATATTAACTCTTACAGGAGAGAATTTCCCTTCCTAGGGGTAGATTTCACTTCCTGTTGTCTCCTTCCGTTTGCAAGTAGGAGTCGTTTGTAAGTTAGTTGTTTGAAAGTAGGGTCCTGCCCTATATACTCAGCAGAAATTTGGGCCTTAGGTGTTGCTGTGGCCACAACACTGTAAGCCCTCACAGGGCTCTGCTGTGAAATATTAGATCAAGAATTGTAATTACATGCCCCTGTTGAACAGGAGCTGAAAAATTAGGCCTTAGGCACTGGTGCTGGTGCCACAACACTGCAACCCCTCACAGACACTCTAGTTGGAATGCAGGAACGAGCCCTGCTGCAAAGTATTGCATCAAAAATTGTAATTACACGCCCCTGTTAAACAAGGGCTGAAAAATTGGGCCTTAGGCACTGGTGCTGGTGCCACAACACTGCAACCCCTCACAGACACTCTAGTTGGAATGCAGGAACGAGCCCTGCTGCAAAGTATTACATCAAAAATCGTAATTACACGCCCCTGTTAAACAGGGGTTGAAAAATTGTGCCTTAGGCACTGGTGGTGGCACCCGGAACCAAAAATGTTCTTACAAGCTATCAGCGTGATGATTGAGGAGGAAGAGGATAATTACTCAGGGATAGTCACTCAGCATCAGCATAGGCAGTCTTTGAAGGGATCTGAGATTTCAAAAAAAATTATTCGGTTACATCAGCATCAGGTGCTTGGTAGCTGGTGGTGATCCAAGACTCATTCATTTTTATGAAGGTCAGTCGATCGACCGAGTCAGTGGACAGACGCACCCTGTGATCGGTTACCACGCCTCCAGCAGCACTGAATGTGCGTTCCGAAAGAACGCTGGATGCAGGACAGGCCAGTAGCTCAATTGCATACTGTGCAAGCTCTGGCCAGTGATCCATCCTCAAGACCCAGTAACCCAGAGGATTTTCGGTGGGAAAGGTGTCCAAGTCTGATCTTGCCCCTAGGTATTCCTGCACCATGTAAAACAGACGCTGGCGATGGTTGCTGGAACCGATCATACCTTGGGGCTGCGGACCAAAAAATTGTCTGAACGCATCGGTCAGACAGCCACCTTCTCCACCGCTCCTTCTTTGACTGACCGAAGCCTCAGCAACACGTTGTCCAGAAACAGGAGTTTGTAACCTCCCAGTCTCTGGGAACGCGTTGCACAGACCTTTCTGCAAGGCCTCCCGAAGATGTTTCATCCTCTGCTCCCTCTGCGATGGCAAGATAAGGTCCGCAACCTTACCCTTGTAACGTGGATCAAGGAGGGTTGCCAGCCAGTATTGGTCCTTCTCCTTGATACCACGAATACAAGGATCCTTACGCAGGCTTTGCAGGATCAGGGAGGCCATGCAGCGTAGGTTTGCTGAGGCATTCGGTCCGGAGTCCTCTGGGTCACTAAGGACGACATGGTCCGCAGCCACCTCCTCCCAGCCACGTACAAGTCCATGTGTTTCTTGGGACTGATCCCTTAAAGACTGCTGCTGATGCTGAGTGCCAGGCTCCACCTCCATACTGACACAATCTTCCTCCTCCTCCTCCTCCTCTTCCTCCTCGTCCTCTTCCTGTGTGATCGGCGGGCACGCAGGAACACTGTCTGGATAAAGGGGGCCTTGAGAGCTAAGGAAGGCCTCCTCTTCCTGCCTCTGTTCTGCCTCAAGTGCCCTGTCCATTATTCCACGCAGCGTGTGCTCCAACAGGTGGACAAGGGGGACAGTGTCACTGATGCATGCACTGTCACTGCTCACCATCCTCGTGGCCTCCTCAAATGGTGACAGGACAGTGCATGCATCCCTGATCATGGCCCACTGGCGTGGGGAAAAAAAACCAAGCTCCCCTGACCCTGTCCTGGTGCCATAGTTGCACAGGTACTCATTGATGGCCCTCTGCTGCGTGTGCAGCCGCTGCAGCATGGCCAACGTTGAGTTCCACCTGGTGGGCATGTCACAGATTAGGCGGTTCTTGGGCAGGTTAAACTCCTTTTGGAGGTCCGTCAGCCGAGCACTGGCATTATATGACCGGCGGAAATGCACACAGACTTTCCTGGCCTGCCTCAGGACATCCTGTAAGCCCGGGTACCTGCCCAAGAACCGCTGCACCACCAAGTTAAGGACGTGAGCCAAACAGGGCACATGGGTCATTTGTCCCTGTCGGAGGGCAGAGAGGAGGTTGGTGCCATTGTCGCAAACCACCATTCCTGCCTTAAGTTGGCGTGGCGTCAACCACCTCTGAACCTGCCCCTGCAGAGCTGACAGAACCTCTGCCCCAGTGTGGCTCCTGTCCCCCAAGCACACCAGCTCAAGCACCGCATGGCATCTTTTGGCCTGCGTACTTGCGTAGCCCCTTGAACGACTACGGAGCACCGCTGGTTCTGAGGAAGAGGCCATGGAGGAAGAAGAAGAGGAGGGGGTGGAGGAGAGAGGTGTGTCACAATCATTAGCATTTTGGAGGCGTGGTGGCGGAACAACCTCCAACACTACTGCACCTTGTCCTGCATCCTTCCCAGCTGCCAGCAGAGTCACCCAATGCGCCGTGAAACTTAGGTAACGTCCCTGTCCATGCCTGCTGGACCATGAGTCAGCGGTAATATGCACCTTACCGCTGACCGCCCTGTCCAGCGAGGCATGGACATTGCCTTCCACATGCTGGTAGAGAGCCGGAATTGCCTTCCGTGAGAAAAAGTGGCGTTTGGGTACCTGCCACTGAGGAACCGCACATTCCACAAACTCACGGAAGGGGGCAGAGTCTACCAACTGAAAAGGCAGCAGTTGAAGTGCTAGCAATTTTGCCAAGCTAGCATTCAACCGTTGGGCATGTGGATGGCTGGGAGCAAACTTCTTTTGGCGGTGCAGCAGCTGGGGCAGGGAAATTTGCCTGGTACAATCTGACGTCGGTGTACCAAAATCAGATTGCCCACAAGTACGTGGCTGTGACACACCTAATTCTACACCTTCATTCCTCTCAGTGCAGGTCTCAGAGAGGACTGAAGGTCTAGTGGGGTTGGAAATCTCAGCTGATGAGGAGCAAGCAGAGGTCCTCTTTGTTCTTTGGTGTGGGTCTTTTAGATACGCTTGCCAACGAACTGCATGGCAGGTCAACATATGTCTGGTCAAGCATGTGGTACCCAAGCGGGAGATGTTTTGGCCACGCGAGATACACTTGAGACATATGTTGCAAATAGCAGCGGTGCGATCTGATGCACTCATCTCAAAAAAGGCCCACACCAAAGAACTTTTTGAATAACGCGCAGAGACTGCAACGCCCTGCACATGTGGAGCTTTGGGGTGTGATGCAGTCAATGTGCTGCCCTTAGGCTGGCCCCTGGAGGGCATCCTGCCTCGTTGGTGATGTGCCGCCTCCTCCTCCTCCTCCTCCTCCTCCTCCTCCTCTCTCCTATCAGGCACCCACGTTGAGTCAGTGACCTCATCATCCCCTCCCTCCTCATCACTGGAGCAAACCTGGCAGTATGCTGCAGCAGGGGGAGCATGACTGCCAGATTGCTGTCCTTCTGGGGCACCCCCTCTGTCCGTGCTCGTGTTACTGCCTTCATCGAGCTCAGTATCATCATCAGAGCCTTCCAAACGCTGGGCATCCTCCTGGAGCATGTACCCAACACTGTGGTCAAACAGTTCGAGGGACTCCTCAGGAGGACATGGTGGGGCTAGGGAAGGAGTCACTGATGACATTGAGCCAAGGGAAGAGGCCGCTGCTTTGCCAGACAAAGTACCCTGGGCATGGGTGAGAGAGGATGAGGAGGATGAGGACGGCTTGGTCATCCACTCGACCAAGTCTTCCGCATGTTGCGGCTCAACATGGCCAGCTGCCGAAAAAAAGGCCAAGCGTGTCCCATGGCCACGTGCTGATGAGGATGCACCGTCTCCACGACCAGCACTAGACACAGAGCCTGCTTGCCCTCTCTTATTGGCTTGTGACTGTCTGCCTCTCCTTCTTGGCCTTCCAGACATACTAATGGCCTGTAGCTGCACTAAGCTGGGATATATATATATATATATATATATATATATATATATATGTACTGATACTGCAGCTAGCAAAATCAACTGCCTGCCTGTAGTATGAGAACACCACCAACCTTCTACAGGTAGCTTTAGCTGAACACTGTGAGGTGGACGCACCCCACTAACTTGTAGGTTTAGCTGAACACTGTGAGCAGGGCGCACCCCACTAACTTGTAGGTTTAGCAGAACACTGTGAGCAGGACGCACTGCACTAACTGTAAATAGTCTAGCTGCCTGACTGTGGTACTAATAGGATCAAAAGAACACCAGCAATTTTCTTTAAAATACTGTAACAAGACAAGCCTGCCTGTCAGTAAGAAGATAACAGGAACGGATCTAGCTGAACACTGTGAGCAGGACGCACCCCACTAGCTTGTAGGTTTAGCTGAACACTGTGAGGTGGACGCACCCCACTAACTTGTAGGTTTAGCTGAACACTGTGAGCAGGACGCACCCCACTAACTTGTAGGTTTAGCAGAACACTGTGAGCAGGACGCACTGCACTAACTGTAAATAGTCTAGCTGCCTGACTGTGGTACTAATAGGATCAAAAGAACACCAGCAATTTTCTTCAGGTAGCTGTATTTACTGTAACAAGACAAGCCTGCCTGTCAGTAAGAAGATAACAGGAACGGATCTAGATGAACACTGTGAGCAGGACGCACCCCACTAGCTTGTAGGTTTAGCTGAACACTGTGAGGTGGACGCACCCCACTAACTTGTAGGTTTAGCTGAACACTGTGAGCAGGACGCACCCCACTAACTTGTAGGTTTAGCAGAACACTGTGAGCAGGACGCACTGCACTAACTGTAAATAGTCTAGCTGCCTGACTGTGGTACTAATAGGATCAAAAGAACACCAGTAATTTTCTTCAGGTAGCTGTATTTACTGTAACAAGACAAGCCTGCCTGTCAGTAAGAAGATAACAGGAACGGATCTAGATGAACACTGTGAGCAGGACGCACCCCACTAGCTTGTAGGTTTAGCTGAACACTGTGAGGTGGACGCACCCCACTAACTTGTAGGTTTAGCTGAACACTGTGAGCAGGACGCACCCCACTAACTTGTAGGTTTAGCAGAACACTGTGAGCAGGACGCACTGCACTAACTGTAAATAGTCTAGCTCCCTGACTGTGGTACTAATAGGATCAAAAGAACACCAGCAATTTTCTTCAGGTAGCTGTATTTACTGTAACAAGACAAGCCTGCCTGTCAGTAAGAAGATAACAGGAACGGATCTAGCTGAACACTGTGAGCAGGACGCACCCCACTAGCTTGTAGGTTTAGCTGAACACTGTGAGGTGGACGCACCCCACTAACTTGTAGGTTTAGCTGAACACTGTGAGCAGGACGCACCCCACTTACTTGTAGGTTTAGCAGAACACTGTGGGCAGGACGCACTGCACTAACTGTAAATAGTCTAGCTGCCTGACTGTGGTACTAATAGGATCAAAAGAACACCAGTAATTTTCTTTAAAATACTGTAACAAGACAAGCCTGCCTGTCAGTAAGAAGATAACAGGAACGGATCTAGCTGAACACTGTGAGCAGGACGCACTGCACTAAATGTAAATAGTCTAGCTGCCTGACTGTGGTACTAATAGGATCAAAAGAACACCAGTAATTTTCTTCAAAATACTGTAACAAGACAAGCCTGCCTGTCAGTAGGAATATAACAGGAACGGATCTAGCTGAACACTGTGAGCAGGACGCACTGCACTAAATGTAAATAGTCTAGAAGATAACAGGAACGGATCTAGCTAAACTGAATACAGTGTATATATATATATATATATAGTGTGGGGCGTGTACTAAATCCCCTAAATCCTTGGCTTTGGCCAATTATGGCTCTCTGTTAAGGCGGCGCTGTGATTGGCCAAGCATGCGGGTCATAGTGCATGCTTGGCCAATCATCAGCAAGCAATGCACTGCAATGCCGCAGTGAATTATGGGCCGTGACGCGCCACACGAATTTGGCGCGAACGGCCCATATCGTTCGCAATTCGGCGAACGATCGAACAGCCGATGTTCGAGTCGAACATGGGTTCGACTCGAACACGAAGCTCATCCCTACTCAAGATAGAACGGCTGCTGACTCTCTAAATACAACCAGATAATACTTTAATATTGTTACCTTACAATGTGATAGACTGTTACCCTACACCCTGACAAAATGGTGTGTCTATGCCCATGTTTCATGGTCCAGCCCATAGTGCAGCAAGAGGGAATACCAAGCTTAACTATACAGAAATGATGTCAACCTTTTCCTCATTGTTCTTATATGATCTCCCTGTGCTAAATTCAGCAAGAGATTGGTAGGTGGAAAGGAATGCGTTCACGTTGTCAGTGGCTCTTTTTTTTTTTTCAGGAAATATGAAACCACCCCTCCTTTTTATTGCTTAGTAGTCTGCACAGGTAAAAAGTGTCTCTTTTTTGATCATTCCAGTAATGTCTAACTGTTAGAATCCAGGGGCACCATATAAATAGGAACTTGAAATGAAGTGCAAGGAGCAAAGTGCTAACTACAAGGCTCAATAATCCAGAGCAACCAACTGGAAATCAATTTACCGAAAGCAGATTAGTATGAGATGCATTCTAATTAGTTGCTAAGGGTATTGCCCTTTGCACTTAAAGTTGATCTAAATTCCACCATGTGCTTGTGAGCTTTTGCCATAATGTGCAATATTGCACATTATTGCACACTTACCTCTCATCAGGCCCTCCTCCAGTGGTGACAGGTCTGGCCTCCAGTCACCTCTACATCCAACACTGCATTCATTGGTTCAGGAGTGACACTGACCTTGGCTTCCAGCTGAGGATGTACACTGCACAAAGAAAATGCCTTGCAGTGTACATTCTAATGCCTCGTACACACGATCTGACTTTTCGACAACAAAACCATGGAATTTTGTCCGAAGGGTGTTGGCTCAAACGTAGTGATGTACAAGACGTACTACGTGGTTTTTCGGCTCTTTAGCCCCACCCTTTGGGCTCCTTCTGCTAATTTCGTGTTAGTAAAAGTTTGATGAGTGCTGGTTCGCGCTTTTCTTTTTGCGTTTTTCATTTAGCGCTTTTCAGTTTGCGCTTTTCATTTCATGCTTTTCAGTTCGTTTCTGAACGGCCGTTCGTCAACCAGACTTGTTGCGGATTCGGAGGAGATAACGTGTCATTTATTATTGGCCTTATTGGTTTGACATTATTTTTTTGGTTGAATAATGATTTGATTTGGTATATTTTCTATATTTTTGGATGCATAGAATGCACTTTTTGGTTAAGTTCTATTGGCAGATAGCGTGTCTAATTTTTTTTTTTTTTTAATGCACAATTAAAAAATTGTGGATAATAATACTTGGCTATGTGTTTTACTTCAAATGACGTGAAGTTTGGGAGTAGGTAGTTACATTTTAAAAAATACAATGTAAAATTTACAAGGAACACCAACATAGTTGTATCTTTGATCTTAAAAACTACGGGATAATGATGTTGTGGTAACTTGCACAAATAAAAAAAAAACAAAAAAAAACATAATGATATTATTCTTGATATCACTAGAAAAAAAAGCCTTTGAAAATTAGTTTGCAATAACTCCATCAGTATCACCAGCAAAGCAGCTTCATTATTATCCTATTAAAGAAGAAGAGAATTGTACGCTGCATCTCGAGATTTCATAATTTGCCACGTCACGAATGGTAATTCTCCATTATGAACGCTAGTTTACAAGACCAACTGCTTCTGCTTCCGAGCATGTGTGTTTGTACTTTGGACTTTTGTCTGACGGACTTGTGTACACACGATTGGAAAATCGGACAACACATATTTGTTGGAGGAAAATTTGAAAACATGCTAGCCAACATTTGTTGGCGGAAAGTAACACAACAATTGTACGATGGAGCATACACACGGTCGGATTTTCCGCTAACAGCCTGACATCACACAATTCCCGTCGGAAAGTCCAATCGTGTGTACGAAGCTTAAGTGAAAGAGCATGAGGATAAGTTTTTTGTAGGAGACTTTGCGCTTCTCTTTTGCAAAAGAAAAAACAACTTCTAGTGGTTTTTCAAAGTGAGACTTTAGTTTTGCTTTAAATAGGTTTACACCCTGCACTTTTTATTTGACAAGATCGCCGGGTTCACTTTTTTATTTTACAGAAAAGGTTGTTGTTGGAGAAAAGTGAATTGGCTTGCGAACACCAAAATTTAATCCAGAAGCTTTTCTAGCTCTCTAGCCTATGGGAGTCTATGCTTGGTACAAAAGGAGACTAATGCCGAGTACACACGACCGGACTTTACGGCATACTTGGTTCGGTGGACCGGAGTCCGTCGGACAATTCGATCGTATGTGGGCTCCAGCTGACTTTATTTCCCCAAAAGTTTGACGGACCTAGAAATGAAACATGTTTCAAATCTTTTCGACGTACTCGAGTCCGGTCGAAAAGTCCGCTCCTCTGTATGCTAGTCCGACGAATGAAAACCAACGCTAGGGCAGCTATTGGCTACTGGCTATGAACTTCCTTGTTTTAGTCCGGTCGTACGTCATCACGTACGAATCCGTCGGACTTTGGTTGATAGTGTGTAGGCAAGACCGTTCATTCGGAAAGTCCGTTGAAAAGTCCGCAGGACAAAGTCTGCCGTAAAGTCTGCTCGTGTGTACGCGGCATAAGAAAAGGTCCAAAGAACCCCTGTACCTAAACTTATTAAAACAAGAAGATGCAAATCTGCAATTGACCCAGCAAAGTGGATTGCACCACTTGATCTCAACTGAGTGAGCATCTCAGTTCGTGATCTGGAGTTATTGCTGTTGCAGCTGATTTTCTAAGGCCCATAGCCCTATTCATACTCTACCCGAATCTACCTAATCTCTTTTTTTTTTCGAAAAAAAAAGTCCTAAATCCACTGTGGCATTATCCCCCACAGCGTTGATCACACATTTTTCAATTCAATTTTTGCTGCTCAACCAACTGCTGTTGTGTCTGTCCCTTATTGTGATGTCACACTGAAAGGTTTCAGAACCAAGAGAGCACTCCTGTGAGGACACTGTGTTGGACACATTTACCAGCCAGTGAACAGTTCCTGCATCACCAGGTACAGATGTAAGCACTGCAGAACCAGCCCACATTAAAATACAAAGTATACCTGTATACGGACTGGTACAATCAATTATTCCTAAAGTGGGTACTACATCACAATATAGGTATATACGGTAAGTATGTACATTGTGGGAATTTAAGGGAATTAAAAAATCTCACACCGTGATATTTGGTTAAAAAGTTTATTTACATGATCACTTAAAAAGCACAATCCCTATAGTCTGGCTTCTCTGACTCCTATATAGAAACAAATACCCAATTAAAAAATGGTTTGTGAAGGAGAGAAAGGAGTTGACCATTAGTGGAATCCTCCATTACCCTTTACTCTGGAGGATCAGCGGGGAGGATTGAAGGAGGATGTGAGTGTCCTTTTTCACTGGGATTGCTTTTCATTCCATTTAGCACCTAGATGATATTGCATCCACATTTGAGAACTTTGAATTTTCAAATGAAAGTCTCTTGGCTTGGACATAGTACTGGGGGGGGTGTTCATGATCCTTTCCTCCTTTTTTTTTACTCTCATACCTAGTGTGCCCCCCCTGTATTGAATTGTATTGTAATTGTACTGTCTGCCCTAATGTTGTAAAGCGCTGCATAAACTGTCGGTGCTATATAAATCCTGTATAATAATAATAGTGTGTAAGTACATTCCCCGACCTGTTTTTTTTGGGGCTTGTATATAATTATGAAAATGTTGGGCCCCTCCTGAGGGTCCCTCTCAGTTTCCTTCTGGTTCCCTACCTTGGGAACACTCAAGCATGTATGGTGATGAATAGGCATTTTATGACATTCTTTATATCGATAACCTACCCTACGCTCAAGAAGAGGTTGAATGTACTTCAGCCAAAAGCATAGAGCTGCTGCTCATTGAGTCTCTCACCACTGGTGCTAGATTTTAAATCAATAGTAGAGACATATGTACTTGTTACAATACTTACCATGCGATACCTGCAACATGGTGCTGTAGAGATCTGAGCTGGGAGGTGTATTATCTATATACCCTGTTTCCCCGAAAAAAAGACCTAGTGTGATTGGCGGTGATGGCTGCAAGATAAGCCCTACCCCCCAAAGAAGCACTAGTTAAACTCCTTGTAGTTCTTATTTTCAGGGTAGGGCTTATTTTCATGGAAACAGGGAAGGGCTTATTTGGGGGGTAGGGCTTATATTGCAGCCATCACAGACAACCACACTAGGTCTTATTTTCGGGGAAACATTGTAGCAGTGAGGGAAATTGGACTTTATGATGTGGGTTTTTTTAAAGAGGAGCTCCAGGCTTCTTCAGAAAAAAATTAAAAGTCAGCAGCTACAAATACTGTAGCTGCTGATTTTTAATATTAGGACACTTACCTGTCCACGAATCCAGCTGATTTTTCAATCGGCTCTCGGGTGCTGCCGCCATCATCTTGGGTAAGGGAAACAGGCAGTGAAGCCTTGCGGCCTCACAGCCGGTTCCCTACTGCACATGAGGGAAGTGTGCTGCACTTTGTGAATGGCCCGGCTGTGGGGAAAGGAGGAGGAGGACCGAACTTCCAGATGACTTTGCCGCTGCAAAGGAAGCCGGAAAGGGGAGCGGGTACCTGTCAAAACCAGGTACCCGCTCCCCCCAAAAGCTACTGAATGTGGCAGCGGGGCGGGGAGGAAGCAAACAAACGGAGCTTCCCATGTTGGCTGGAGCTCCACTTTAAGTGATTATGCAAATCAAGTGTAAAAACGTTTTAACTAAATATCATGGATTGAGATCTTTAAAGTACCCCTATATATTACGGTACCACTAACAACTGTTTATGTAGCATGTTTTTATATTCTTTTCAGAGTAAACTCCCTCCTTATAAAAGGAAATGATCCATTTTCAGTATTTGTAGTACAGAAGGCAATCTGTTGGAAAATGTGTTTATTTCAGATCGTTACTGGTTAATGATAGAAGTTAAGATTTCTATTGCATACAATACGTCATAGTTTTTGGATTCCTCGCATTATAAAATGCATTGTTCTCTGTGCCAGCATCATAAACACAATATTACCATTGCGTTTTATAGTTGTAATAATTTCAGCTGGTTAAACAAACACGCCTATATGTTTCTAAAGAACATTTTCAAATTTTGTATGGTAGCAGGAAATGTCTGCTGGTTGTAAAAGCACATTTTTATGATTCCAGAAATCTGCTAAAAATGTATATTTTCAGATAATTCTTGGCCGTTGCTCGGTCTCTCCCTTTGGAGTCTATCATCAGCATTAAAGCCATTACCTGGGCCTCCAGGGCTAGACCCCCCCGGAAACCTCTGGAGACCACTTGCCATACTGTTTTTGGAGAATTTGAGCAGGATTTGGACAACCATTTTATGCTTTGCAAAGGAATTAAGATTTCACACCTGCAAAAATGTTTTAATGTCCTGTATTTGTAGATTGTCAACATATTGAAGTGTTGAAAAGAAAACATAGATTCATTCACATCAATCCCTGTTCCCTGGAGCGAAATGTCTCTATGTGATTAAATTGTGGTCTATAAATATCAAAATTACAGCAATATATGCAGTATATGGTATTAAAGTCTGCATTAATAAATTTTTAACATGTAACAACATACAGCAAAATAGCAAGAGGAGATTTCGTCTCCCCCCAGTGTTTAGAGTGCAAGATTGTAGCTCTGTAGCAAGACACAAGGGGGTTGATTTAACGAAAACTGGAGTGCAAAATTTGGATCAGCTCTGCATAGAAACCAATCAACTTCCATTTTTTTTTGTCAAAGCTTAAAGAGGAGCTCAGGAGCTCCACCCAAAATAACAAGTTCTGCTTTAAGTCCTCCTCCCCATCTCCTGTTTGTGAAACTAAGCTTTTGGGGGGGTACCCGATTTTCGTAAGTGGAAATTCTCCTTCTCAAAGTCTTCTAGGACACATAACAGGTCCCAGAAGTCTTCTGAGCTACATGACAGGTCCCAGAAGATTTTGGGACCAATCACAGAGCGTAGCACCACTCGCGCATGCGCAGTGGGCACCTAGCTGTGAAGCCGCAAGCTGTGCCCATAGTGACGATAAATAGCAGAGTGAGTGCAGCACTAGATATGGTGTGAAAATAACTGTTATATCAATACATGATAAAGAATTGAATGATCAATATATTAATAAACAATAAATTCATTGAAAAAAATGATTATGTAAAAACAGAAAAAAATACATTTTTCAAAAAAAAGAAAAAATATTTAAAAAAAGAAAAGAGAAAACTAAAGCAACGTCCCATTCAAACAATGTTCAGTGAAAAAGTCCGTGCAAAGTTAACCTCCAGAGGAGAAGAGATGAATTACAGGGGAAAAAAAAAAAAAAGTTGTGACACCAATCTTCCCAAAAATCAAACGTGTATTCAGGTCAACACCCAAGTGTAAGGTAGCTTGCTTACCAAAAAGCCATGACTGCTGATAACAGTCTCACCCAGCACAGGGAATTAACGGTCTCCCCAAAACCAATATGGCATCCGGAACAGCCGTTGATGTTCTATTGTTGCTCAAAGATAGAAAACAAAAACTCTCATAGTGCAGTATATCAATTCAAATAATTTAATAAAAGAAGAGTTTGCACTTACAGGAACAAAGTATGGTAACAAGCGGTTGTGTCATATGAGAGCCGCGGCGTCTCTATTAGCTTCTCCCTATTTCCTATGTTGTTCGTCTCATCACCGTCGCGGAAGGATAGTATGTATAGAAATGTATTTAGCCACATGTCTTCTTGTTGTCAGGTGGCCAATATACCTTAGACAAACTGTCACCGCTTATTACCATACTTTGTTCCTGTAAGTGCAAACTCTTCTTTTATTAAATTATTTGAATTGATATACTGCACTATGGGAGTTTTTGTTTTCTATCTATGAGCAACAATGTTGTCCGGATGCCATATTGGTTTTGGGGAGACTGTTAATTCCCTGTGCTGGGTGAGACTGTTATCAGCAGTCACGGCTTTTTGGTAAGCAGGCTACCTTACACATGGGTGTTGACCTGAATACACGTTTGATTTTTGGGGAGATTGGTGTCACAACTTTTTTTTCCTGCATATATTTTTTCCCCTCTGGAGGTTAACTTTACACTGACTTTTTCACTGTTTTATTATTTGAATGGGACGTTGGTTAAGTTTTCTCTTTTCTTTTTTAAATATTTTTTTGGAAAATTTTTTTTCGTTTTTTACATAATAATTTTTTTCAATAAATGTATTGTTTATTAATATATTGATCATTCAATTCTTTATCACGTATTGATACAACAATCAATTTCACACCATATCTAAGGCTGCACTCACACTGCTATTTATTTCATTTAAGTTTTTTGTACTGAACTTTAGGTGCTGGCTGCTTTATTTTTTGTTTTCATATATTCACTTTAGCTACTAATTATCATCTAGCGCAGCGTTAGCCTTGGGGCTTTTTTTCTTTTATAACCTATAGTGAAGATGCCAGCACTACCGAGGTAGAACACAGGGAGAAAACGACAGGGGGAGTGCACTGCTGGATCATGGGACAGGTGAGTGTGTGTGTTTATTAAGAGTCAGCAGCTACACTTTTTGTACTTTTTTTACTATTAAAGGGGCTAGACCAGGCATTCTTCTTTTTCTTTTTCTTTTAAGTATTTCAAATCCGAGAGCCCAAATGAAAAAAATAGTTACTGTACTGGATCCCATTTCTTAGGTACATTACTTCTTTCCATCATATCCAAGCCCTGCGGAGAATAGGGATGTTCAGTTAATCATTTCTATGTTACTGGACCTTTTCTACATCATACATAAACAGGAAAGACTGACTTACACAGGAATGTGGATGACTCCTCTTGGTCACCCATCCTTGTGCACCATTATGGGGTATGAGATTCTAGGGATTATGTATAGACACTGTGGGAAATTTGCTGCTACAGTAAGAGCATTGAGCAGGTATAGAGGATGCAGAGAGACTCTGCTAACACTGCTTCCAGATACATCATCCACGATCTACCATACGCATTGGGCCTCTTGCAACTAGAGTGAGATAAGTTGCCTATAGCTACAGCCATTAAAATGAAGGAGCGAACAACAACATGCGTGGTGAAAAAAGCTTCAGCCAGCTGGTTCCCGCAAAATGTCAAAAAGTGTCAGTTATTGTCGGGTTGTCCGCCGCAATTTCAGCATCCCGCTATAAGTCGCTGATCTCTGCAATTTCTAGTATAAAAAAAAATAAAAATTGCAATATACTGTACATAGTGCTGCCTTCTTGAGGGTCGCAAGATAAATCAATACCCCTCTGGTTTACCTGACCCTGTGAGTCGTCTGCCACCTCTGACACCCTGGGTTCAAAATATTTTCCTTTAGATAACAACAGCAATAATGAAATACACCAGAATTAGTTAAATCAGAAATGGTTTACTCAATGTAATGAATAGAGAAAGAATCAAAGGACAAACCTGCATTTAGAGCGGGGTTCCCACTTAAAAAAAAAAAAAATTAAAAAAGTCAGCAGCTACAAATACTGCAGCTGCTGACTTTTTAATAATCGCACACTTACCTGTCCCAGCGTCCAGCGATGCGGGGGATCGAAGCCCCGCTCATCCCCCCCTCCGCTTGGCGGCGCCGGCATTTTAACTGTGGGCGCCCGGCTGTGGCTTCACAGCCGGGCATCCACTGCGCATGCGCAAGCCGTGCCGCGCACCGTCACTGGCTGCGCAATCTTCTGGGACCGCTCACGTGTCCCAGATGATTGACAAGAGGGAGGGGGGAGAGGTGATCTCCCTTCCTGT
The DNA here is from genome assembly GCF_042186555.1 of Aquarana catesbeiana. Taxonomy (NCBI): domain Eukaryota; kingdom Metazoa; phylum Chordata; class Amphibia; order Anura; family Ranidae; genus Aquarana; species Aquarana catesbeiana. Next base: position 62,496,890 of record NC_133325.1, on the reverse strand, counting down.
GCCGAGGGAAGTGACGTCAGGAGCCCAGGCGCCGAAGGAGACAGACTACGAGGAACCCCCAGCAACAGGTATTTAGAGGTGAGTAAAAAAAATGTTTTTCTACAAATATTTTTTTTTATTTTTTTTTTAAGCACATTAATCATTTTTTTTTTTTGGGGGGGAGGAACTCCACTTTAACTCCAAACAGGTTGTCTTTCTAAGAATATTCTTAGTAGCAAAATAACTATCACATTTATGATTTAAATATTATTATTATTATTATTATTATTATTATTATACAGGATTTATATAGCGCCGACAGTTTGCTCAGTGCTTTACAACATTAGGGCAGACAGTACAGTTACAATACAATTCAATACAGGAGGAATCAGAGGGCCCTGCTAGCTAGAGCTTACAAACTAGGAGGGAGAAACCTATCCTGCCTCCATCTAACAACTGCACTATTTTCTCCATTAGCTCATCCCCCACAGCTATTACCCTTTTGTATAACTTGACCCTCCCTCCTAGATTGTATGCTCTAACGAGCAGGGCTCTCTGATTCCTCCAGTATTGAATTGTATTGTACTTGTACTGTCTGCCCTAATGTTGTAAAGCGCTGTGTAAACTGTCGGCGTTAAATAAATCCTGTATAATAATAATAATAATACACAGTGTCTATCAGAGTGGGCTATTGCCCGATCACCATCAGGAACAGGAGATGATGATGAGGATGATGATGATAATGATGAGGATGAGGATGATGAAGAGGATAATGATCTCTCAGGTGTTGGGCTCAAGGGATGACCTCCGGCCTCCACCGCAACGTGCCACGGCTCACACGGAACTGATGACCCTGCAGGGTTAATGAAACAGGAGCGGCCTCCAGACTGCCGCCGGACAGTGAAGGGGAACAGTCTGCAGGTGTCCTTCCAAACGTCCGCTAGGTAGATCTGCTAAAGCAGGCCACAAAACAGCTGCAGCTCACTCTATCACTGATTCCCTGCACGCAGATCTACAGAAAGAGCGCTAGGCCCCAGCCTTGTCTCTTATAGTCTCATCCCAGCAGTCTGCTCTTCTCCATCAGCCTGCTGGTAGTTGTAGTTTCACACAATACAGCCAGAGGGCGAATCCTTTCCATATGGACTACATGTACCAAGATGCCTTGCTCTGCCTTTACATAGTTATATAGAAGGTGAGGTTGAAAAAAGACACAAGTCGATCAAGTCCAACCTATGAGAGTCACAGGACAGCTAAACTGGAACAATAGAGGGAATCAGCTCCCTCTGAAAAATACCACACAGCATCTTCTGATTGCAGGAAAATGTAAGTATCCAGCTCCCGGCTACATGTATATCCCCAGTTTTGTAGACACTACAACTTTTGCGTAAACCAATAAATATGTGCTTATTGGGATTTTTTTTTTACCAAAAACAATTAGCAGAATACATATTGGTCTAAGTTTATGATGAAATTAGATTTTTTTTATATTGGATATGTTTTATAGCAGAAATTTAAAAAAAAATGTTTTTTTTTCAAAATTGTTGGTTTTTTTTTTGTTTAAAGCACAAAAAAAAAAAAAAAAAAAAAAAGTGGTGATCAAACACCACCAAAATAAAGCAAAAAAGGGAATATTGCGCTAAAAATAGTGCTCAATAGTAAACAAAGCATAAATATAAACAAGCAGCAGCATACAGTGGGATACACACAAGAAGTAAAATAGAAATAAAAAAAGCTGCACTGCAAAAAGTCTCAATCAATGAATCCAATCAAAACCATATAAAACGAAAAAGTCCATATAAAACATTTGGAATTCTTGATGTCACCATAGTGTGTAAACACAGACAGGAGAGTGCCCGACCACCGTATTTGAAATCTGCTTACCAGATGGCAAGCATAAAGGGCAGGTGGCTATAACACAGCCATGGCCTTTAGCTTGCAGATGTCAGAACTGATAATGGTAGACTGGATCGTGCAGATCGCTCCCTCTCTCCAACTATGGTGTCCGTCTTTGCTCAAATGGATGCCCCAAAAGAAAAAAGACTAGCCATAGTGTAATATTCCATAAATTATATTTTATTTAAAACGAGGTAATGCACTTACATTTAAGAAGAAAGTTGCATGCATATAAAAAGAATGCCGGCCGGCACAAACACACGCAGCCCGTCCTCCTAGTCCAATCGCGTGGTGACGTCACTACGTGCCTCCCTTCAGACGCATTTCGTCATCAGTAGATATTGTCAGTGGGGTACGAACCACCAAAAGAAAGCTCTATTTGTGTGGAAAAAATTACATAAATGTTATTTGGGTACAGCTTTGCATGACCGCGCAATTGTCAGTTAAAGTAAGCAGTGCCGTATCGCAAAAAGTGGCCTGGTCATGAAGGGGGGTAAACCTTCTGGAGGTCAAGTGCTTAAATGCCTTAGATACTTCCTGTTCCCTCTATTACCTACTGAAACTTTGCTATGTGATTATGTCAGCTTAGATAGTCAGTCTTTCCTAGGCCTTGGGTCTAGGAACATGGAAGGATGCCGGGAGGAATCCCTGAAGGAGTCAACTGGTGGAGAAAAGAACATAAAGCCTAGGTGAAGAAAAGCTGCAACTGTTCACCACATATAGACATTTGTTGAGATATAGTTGTGTAAGACGTTATACACAAGAACTGTTTCATGCTGTTCTTTTTTGGAAGTAAAGACTGAGATAGCACTAGAACTTCAATGTCAAAAAGCCAGAACTCTGCAGGAGTCCAGCCAGCGCAGTTCATGATTTTGAAAGTAACATTGAGAGACTTTAGAGAGAGATCTAGAAAGCACTGGGGCCTAGTCTAATATTTGAGAACCAGTGTACTTGGAGATATCCTGATCCATACCTTACCCTCCTTCCCATATTGCAATAAACTTTTTTGTGTCCTAAAAGTGACTACTGCCCATTGTTTCTAAACATCCAGCAAAAAAAAAACTCCACCTGGAATGAATGTTTCTTGTATTTTATTGTAGGAAAACAGACTTTCCTAATGTTCCTAATGTAGCTGTTTTGGGAGCTAAATATAAAATTCATGTGTAATTATTGAAGATCAGTACAAATAGCGCAACAATTACCATGGGTAATAAAGCAGAAAAAGTCATTACACTTCAACATGAAAGCATTATAATAGTTGCTAACAAACTTAATTATATTTTTAATAAATAAACTTTTTTTTTTTTACTGTACCTAAAAACAGTCCAGCCAGTCACACAGTGGCCAGTGGTGTTTGCAGGAAGCCGGTATGTACAGCCACTCTTTGCACAAAATACCTTCCCTGTCCCATGTCCCCGCAGTATGAATTTTTTCAATGCATGTCTGAGGTGGGAGTGGAGCACAGTAGGGAGGTTAGCGGTAAGTGGCGGGGTAGCAGCAAAGGCAGATAGCTGCAACCCACAAAAAACAGGTTTGTGACCCCACTTGGGTCCCAACGCATCTTTTTTTTTTTTTTTTCATCAGGTATTTAAATCACCTCTTGGCTGCTTCTCTGATGAATGCTCTCTGTGCCTGGCCTGTCAGTTTAGGTGGACGACCATATCTTGGTAGGTTTACAGTTGTGTCATACTCTTTCCATTTTCGGATGATGGATAAAACAGCCCTCCGTGAGATGTTCAAAGCTTGGGATGTTTTTTTTATAACCTAACCCTGCTTCAAACTTCTCCACAACTTTATCCCTGACCTGTCTGGTGTGTTCCTTGGCCTTCATGATGCGGTTTGTTCACTAAGATTTTCTAATAAACCTCAGAGGGCTTCACAGAACAGTGACAAATTTAAATCAATGTAACAATAATGGGAAAAAATTAAAAAATTAACAGTTTACCAATATATATATTGGTACAAACAACATCAAAATTTCCAAATATACATCGAATATACATAACCTTTCTTTTCGGCGACCTGTGAAAGGGAGATTCCCCTTTCCGACTAGTCACCATGGGAAAGCATAAGACTAGCCAATCTTTCTCTTTAATTAAAAATACAAAACATACAACACATCAACAAAGGGGAGAAGAAAGGAAAAAAAAAAGGGGAAAGGGGGGGGGGGGGGGAGTGATACTCAGGAGCTGGATCCAAAGGATATGGAGATTATAAGAAATCATTCAATAGACTATAAGAGTCCTTCCCTCCTCTGAATAAATAAACATATTCCATAAGGACCAAATTTCCATGTATTTCTCTCGCTTCTGCTGGGTTGTCAAAACCAAATCCTTCATCTGGTTCAATTCTTCCACCCTCCTGAGCCATAGTCCTACTGAGGGGAGTTGTGTCTGTTTCCAGGTAAGGGGAATACAAGATGTAGCTGTATTCAAAAGATGGCAAAGAATAGATTTCTTATATATTTGAATGGGGATTTCAGAAACATGCAACAGGAAGAAAGTCGGTTCTTCTGGAATTTTATAATCTGTAAATTTCTGAGCAATCTTATGAACCCCTTTCCAGAAACTTCTTATCTTAGGACATGACCAAAAAATATGTAGCATTGTCCCGCCTTCCCCCTGACAGCGCCAACATCGTTCGGAAGCACTCGGGAAACACCTATGCTAAAAGGACGGAGTCCGATACAACTGAGAATGTATCTTAAAATTAGTTTCCCGTACTTTCATACAAATTTAAGATTTAAATGTAAAGTATATTATTTTAGTCCCTTGTCCTTTTGAGAAAGTTCTATCCAGATCTACCTCCCATCTTTTGAGAAAAGATACCTGGTAATCTTCCACAGGTGAAACCAGCAGAGAGTACATCTTCAAAAGGGTATGAGAGAGTTGGCCCCGCTCGACACAATATTCTTCTAAGGGAGACAAATTGCAGTCAAAACTACTAGGAGTAGGCATGGTATGTAAAAAATTTCTTATCTGTGCAGCTCGCCAGAAGTCCAATTGATATAATTAATCACCCAAAATCAGAGACTGTATTGTAGGTCAACACCCTAGTATTACAAAATAGGAAGCCTGGTAACATCTCTGTTTAATCAATGTGCTAAAGGTTCCCTTCCGCAATCCCAGGGTAAAACCTGGGTTACTGAATATCTGCAATAATGGAGACTCTATTGAGGACAACCTACCATTAGAGAAAAGCCGAAAGCACAGTTGGGTCGTAGGCCCAATAAGTGGATGTGTCTAAAGAGGGGGTGAAAGGACATTATAGCACCACGGGCTCTATGTAACAATACATCACAAGGCGCTTGTTCTAGATTTGGCCATAGTTTCAAGTCTCCAAGTCTACACCAATCAATCAAGTGTCCTAAATGGGTTGCGTGATAATATCTATGGAGGTCAGGAACATCTAGACCTCCAAAGCTTTTAGAGAGAATCAACAAGGATCTCCCAATCCCTGGGCGTTTATGTGCCCAGATAAACTCACTTAAAAGTTCCTGAGCTTTCTTAAAATAAAATCTAGGTAAAGCAATAGGCAAGGCTTGGAACAAATATAGAAATTTTGGCAAAATACTAATTTTAATAATAATACATCTCCCAAACCAGGAATGGAGCCCTGTGTGCCATGCCTCCATCTGGGAGCGTACTATGTGTAAAAGAGGAAGAAAATTAAAGTTCAAAAGTACACATACTTTAAGAACACTGGTCCGCACACTTAAATTTATGGAAAGACTCGGACCACAGAATTAACCATTTTAGAAATATAAGAACACATCCTGTTTTTATCAGGTTAGATAGTAGCTTTCTGTTCATGAAAATCCAGTGCAAATGCTGGCTTGGAAGAGCATAAAATAGTCAATTTAAAATAAAAATGATTTAATGCATAGAATACATTAAACTTTAGAAAACTTATATCTACTTTTTTACAAAAGGCAATTATAAAATGGCTTCTCCTCTTAGTGTCACAGCCACACTTATCTCCGTACACTAATTTGATGTGATGTTAATTACATATCTGTCACATCACCTTCTAATATTAGAAAGTTGCAGAGTTCCTGATACAACCTACTACTGCAGCTCTTCCCATGTGTCAGTGCAATCGTCTGCTACTTTTTAATTAAGCCATAGCAGCTAAAATTTACATAATGAAGACAGCAAGATGATTACAGCATGTTTAAATTCACATATATGTACACATGACAGCCTAATCATCATAATTTAAAACCCAATGTACAAGATTTAGCAACTTTCAGCAAACTGTGGTACATGCATTAGAAAATAAATTTCTTTCCTACTACCCATGGTTGGGAACTTCACACCGTGTATGGCCTGCCTAAGGCTCATTGGTTGCTGCCACCTTTATAGCACACATTATGCAGATAAGCTCAATGAATGTTTCACTTTAAATCCCAGTCCTTTATTGACCCAGGACCTTTTGACCCTTCTCTTCCTCTGCAGGTAGGTGGATCATGTTTAAAAACAAGAACAACTCAAACACTTCAAGAGGAAAGTCTTTTGAAAAAGGATGAAGGAGAACAGAGGTGCCACAGAACTGTGAGAGATCTGTCTGGTTCCTTACGAATGTTCCTTACTAAGTCTTCTGTTTTAATTTGGTTGTGGAACTAATGCGCAAACTCCAATATTCTTATTTACAATAGGATGTGTATACTTCATAATATAATCTAAATATCATCCATTAACAATTATAATACCGTATGTATTAGTAGATATTTACATACAATGTTTTTAAAATGTAATTTTGTATTATTGGCTGCAGCAGTAGTACTGTTGGCCAATGTGACACTGCCCACAAAGACCTGTTAAAACTCAGATAAAGTTATTTAACCATGTCCCCTCATAAGTTTGCTGCCACAAAATCTCATGCATGTGTTAGACTTAACACTAAATATCCAAAAGGTTGCGGAATTTGACCATCATACCTACATGAGCATGCTGGATATCCCATTCCAAAACATGGTCATCAACAAGGCATTTTTGCAGCTATAACAGTCTGCGCTCTTCTAGAAAGCCTTTATATAAGATTTTGTCGAGTCTCTGTGGAAACGTGGCAACATTGGTGGGACAGGGTCATCCAGTACCCAGGGCAACGTTGTCAGACTGTGCCCCCCCTGGGTGGAGTAGTGGGCGGAGCTAAAAACAGCACATGTATTGCCAAGCTGAAATGTCTGCAGTGGTTGTGGTATGCATTGAAATAGTGCCAATGAACTGAAGGGTTTATAGTGGTGCACATTCTGTGCTGCAGAAAAATATGGGCTAATGGAGGTGAAGGAAGAAATGCTCCAGCATTGGTGTGAGGGAAAAATGTCAGATATTTCTCCCTACAGCAGCTATGGAGGCCTCTGCTCCTTCTGAGAGGCGTGACACTGCTGCCCCCCCCCGTCAATGAGGCAACTGGAAAATGGAGCTGCCGCAAGCTCCCAGTGCACCCTCCCCCTCCTCTACATAACATTGCATCAAAGGAACATGTGGTTTCTGCCTCCCTCCTTGTTTTGGCCCCCGAAGGAGACCCCTGTACTAAGGACACAAAGTATCAGGAGGCCCCTGTACTGGAGGTCAGAGATACCATAATGGAGGAATCAGAGAGCCCCATGATGGAGTAATGAAAGTCCCTTTGCGTGGAAATAAATGGCATAACTTCAAACCCTCCCTACAAAGTTCAACCACTAATGAAGGTCTAGAAGTAATCAGGGGCTCCCATCCAAATGTACAGGGAGTAATCTGAGACCCCCCAACACACACACACATTTCTAAGTGTACAGGGGAAAAATTTAAATATCCCCCACTACCAAGGAGTGTATGGAGGTGATCAGAGGGGACCTCTCACTTCCATTCAGAATACAGACAAGTACAGGGGGACCCCATCCAGGAATATAAGAACCCTCCCTCCCCACCTCCAGTAGAAAGAGAACCCCATCGTGGAGGAGTTCAGGAGGATGATCAGAGGGGACTCTTCACCACTATCTAATATAGACAAGTACAGGAACACTCCATCCAGGAATACAGGAGCCCCCTGTTGAGTAGAAGGCGGCCCCCATCCAGGAGGAGTGCAGGAGGTAATTAGAGGGGACGCCCATCCATAAATACGGAAACACTTCCTCCACCCTCCTCTACTTAGGGCCTCATGCAAACAAGGCTTAAAAAATTCCTCTTTTACAGGCGTTTGACTTTTTTTTCCAGCCTGTAAATGCACCATTATGTTAGTCTATGTGGCCATGCACACATAGGCGTTTACAGGAGTATTGGAAGAGGAGCATTTAAAGGCAAACAAAAAACCCATCACCAGTGCATTCGGGACACAAGCTTCACTAGTGCATTCAGGGCAGAACAATTTCAAAAAACGCATAAATGCTAGATGCATATAGGTGCGTTAATGCATTTTTGAGTTTCTTTTTCCCACCAGGAGTATAAGGCATTCAGAGGAGAAAATCAAATGTCCTGTGTACATGGGGCCCAAAGAAGACCCCTGATAAGGAGGAGTACAGGCAGCTGATGTAGCTGCTGCTTCCCAATTGACATTGATTCCTTGCACTTTTTTTTAACACCTTTGCTGTCAATTTTTTAAACAGCCTTTTTTTTTGTTTTTTTCTTTCCTTCCTTCAGCCTACTAATTAAGGGGAGTGGTTAATTTGTCATAGGTGCTAGAGGCCTATATAACTTTCTGTAGAACACATCTGAATCTGCCAGACTTGTTGGTTGAAAGCTGAACGGTGGGAACCTTGAGTGGAGAGTGTGAACAAGTTTTGCTTTTGATTGCTGGTGTCCCCCCAGGGTTCTGTGCTGGGACCAATCCTGTTTAATTTATTCATAAACGACCTGGAGGATGGGGTAAACAGTTCAATCTCTGTATTTGTGAATGACACTAAGCTAAGCAGGGCAATAACTTCTCTGTAGGATGTGAAAACCTTGCAAGAAGATCTGAACAAATTATTGGGGTGGGCAACTACATGGCAAATGAGGTTCAATGTAGTAAAATGTAAAATAATGCATTTGGGTGGCAAAAATACGAATGCAATCTACTCACTTGTGGGTTAACCTCTGGGGGAATCTAGGATGGAAAAGGACCTGGGGGTCCTAGTAGATGATAGGCTCAGCAGTGGCATACAATGCCAAGCTGCTGCTTACAAAGCAAACAGAATATTGGCATGCATTAAAAAGGGGAATAACTCCAGGGATAAAGCGATAATTCTCCCGCTCTACAAGACTTTGGTCCGGCCGCACCTAGAGTATGCTGTCCAGTTCTGGGCTTCAGTCCTCAGGAAGGATGTACTGGAAATGGAGCGAGTACAAAGAAGGGCAACAAAGCTAATAAAGGGTCTGGAGGATATTAGTTATAAAGAAAGGTTGCGAGCATTGAACTTATTCTCTCTGGATAAGAGACGCTTGAGAGGGGATATGATTTCAATTTGCAAATACCATACTGGTGACCCCACAATAGGGATAAAACTTTTTCGCGGAAGGGAGTTTAATAAGACACGTGGCCACTCATTAAAATTAGAAGAAAAGTGGATTAACCTCAAACTGCATAGAGGGTTCTTTACTGTAAGAGCGGCAAGGATGTGGAATTCCCTTCCACAGGCAGTGGTTTCAGCAGGGGGCATCAATAGTTTAAAAAAACTATTAGATAAGCACCTGAACAACCACAACATACAGGGATATACAATGTAATACTGACATATAATCACACACATAGGTTGGACTTGATGGACTTGTGTCTTTTTTCAACCTCACCTACTATGTAACTGTCATGAACCTTGGAATACTGGACTGTCATTAAGGTGATGACCGAACCATTAGACGTTGCAATCTGATTCAATAGCCACAGAGGAGTGTCGGGAGAGTGGAACCGAGCAAGCAGGGGCTCGTTACAGTAACTATGCAACTGCCTGCACGGGGATGGATGGTACACCTGTGCATCCCCATACAGGTAAACTGAAGCATAGTAAATACAGTTTGTGCCCCATCTATACAATAAAGTTAAACCCAGGGCACATGGTCCTTCTGCCCCCCATCTTGTCCTGGCCATGCATAGGACCATTTAGCCAGAAGGGCATTTATGAAGTCAGGTACTGATTTTGGACAAGACCTGGTAATTGCCATTCTAATTCATATCAAAAGATGATAGGGAACTATGTAAGCCACTCTGGTTCCTCTATGTAAAGCTGTTCAACCATGTCCTTACAGATCTGGCTTTGCGCACAAGAGCATAGTCACGCTGTAGCATATAATGGCATTCCCCAAACTGTTGCCACAAGGATGGAGACACACAATTTTCTAAAATATTTTTTGTGCTGTAGCATTACCCATATCTTTTATTGGAAACACCTGAACCTTAATAATTTGGAGGGAGTGATTTTGGCTTGGATGTCAGCCTTGAATTTTGACACATTGGGGTTGATTTACTAAAGCAAATAGGATTTTCACTTTGCAAGGAAAATTGCACTTTGCAGGGAACTTTCCCCAAAGCTTAGTGCATGCTATGAAAATTTACTTTGCAAAGAATATCCAATCACAAAAAAAAAAAACAGCACTTTTGCTTGCACATGATTAGATGATGGATGTCAGCAGTGCTTCACGCTCTTAAAACTGCATAAAGCTAAAAGATCTATAACACATGTAATGCACAGATTATATTAAACTTCTACAAACTTAAATGAAACTTTAATAAAAAAAAGTGCAGTTATAAAAATTATGTCTCCTCAGTAACATAACACAGTTTATTTCTGTACACTAATTCAATGTGATGCTAATTACATACCTGTCACATTATCTTCTAATATTATAGACTTGCAGAATTCCCGATAAAGCCAGTTATTGCAGCTCCCCCCATGTGTCAAAGCGATCAACTGCTATGTCCTAAATAAGCCATAGCAGCTAAAACACACTGAAGACAAGATCATCACAAAATCACCTACATGTACACGCGACAGCATAATCAACATCTTTTATGGACAACATTTTAATGAACATGTGGAAGAAGGGATTGCAAGCTATGTTAATGATGTAACGTTTTCCAAAACTCAAATCCACACTAGGTCGTGCACCCAAACTTTGTTGGCTTTGAGGTATGTGTGTGGAACACATTCTATTTTATAAATTGCGTTAGGAAGGTTTAACCTTTCTATTTTTCCTTTTGACCATTGTCAATGGGACTGAAAGGGAGGGAAAATCTAAAACTTAAAATTGTCACTGGGTCAGGAACAAACAGAAATTCTTCCCAAAGGAACACTTGTTCCAGTGACAGCTTCCTAATAGAGCATTTAACTTACTTTGGAGAGATCTGATCTTACCCTCTACTGTATTGTGAGACAATAAGTGACATAAAATCTCCCCAATGGAACATACACAAAGTGCTAGGACCCTTCCCTACTCTAACCAAAAGGACAAAAATGTTTGGATTTAGATATACTGTACTTTAAAGCAGAACTTCACCCTCCAGGACATGTTGCCTCCCATCTACACCTCCTCTCCTCCGCTGCAAAAATCAGGCATTTTTTTCCTTTGTTTATTTGTTTAGTTATTTATTTTTTAAAAAGGCCTGGCCCGTCCCCCTGTGCATATCATTCTTTTAGGCAAATGACGTTCACTTTGCCTGCATCACCTCCTGGGATATGCATGTCTCATATCCCAGGAAGCATAGTCCTTCATTGAGAAAATAGGAGGGGCGGGTCCAGGTGGCTCGTCGCTGGTGAAGCCATCGGCTTAACCGGGAAAAGCCGGCAGCTTACCGATAATGTTACAGAAGAAGATAGAGGTGAAGGACCAAGGAGTGTGCAGAGAAGAAGCTGATCTCAGCATAACAACGCTGGATACGCTGGGCAGGTGAGTACCTTAAATGTGTAGGACCTGCAACCAGGTAAGCGGTCAGTCTCAGATTTGGCAAGTACAGAATCACAGTATATATAAAATAATATGCGGTTGGATAATAAGTGGTTGGAGAGAAGCCTTAGAATGGCAAAGATGTTTTATTACAAATTTTGAGCTATTTGAAATATTTGAGCAGACTGCAGTTATTTAATTTTAAGAGAGCAAATTTTCCAAGGATGAGGGCTGTTCTCCAAGACTTAGACTGGAAGGGAATATTGGCATTGATAGAATAGAATTCCCAGAACAGAAATGGGAATTCTTCAAAAAGACTGTATGCAAACTCACTGCAAAATATATTCCCATGGGCAATAAGTTTAAAAGGCTAAAAATAAATCCTATGTAGCTAGCGGCCAAAGTTAAAAAGCTATAAATAATTAGAGAAGAGCTTTCAAAAAATATAAAAATGAAGAAACTATTGTTTAAATGTTACAAAGAATATAACAGAATATGTAAAAAATAAATCAACGACACAAAAATTAAAAACGAACGACAGATTGCAAAAGATAGCAGGACAAACCACAAAAAATTCTTCATATATATTAATAGTAAAAATGTCAGGTCTGAGCATGTAGGCCCTTTACAAAATAATGTGGAGTGGGTGACTGGGGACAAAGAGAAGGCAAATTTAAATACTTTCTTCAGCTCTGTGTATACAAAGGAGCATGGGGGGAGCTTATGTCCATAATGGCAATGGTATTGACACAGCCCCAAATGATCCACAACGGCTCAAAAGTGATATCACACTTCTCAGTAAGAGCTGTGAAAATGTGAAATAGACTCCCTCCAGAGGTGGTTCTGGCCAGTTTATTAGAGGAAATTCCGTTCGTCTGTATGCAATTCCGATGCGCAAAAAAACACGCATGCTCGGAAACAATTTGACGCATGCTCGGAAGCATTGAACTTCATTTTCTCGGCTTGTCGTAGTGTTGTACGTCACCGCGTTCTTGACGGTCAAAAGTTCAGAGAACTTTTTGTGACTGTGTGTATGCAAGGCAAGCTTGAGCGGAATTCCGTCGGAAAAACCATCCAAGATTTTTCAGACGGAAATTCCGCTTGTGTGTACGGGGCATAAGTTATTCATCCTGGAATGAACTGCTTTGGCTAATAAGGCCATATCAATGACAGGTTTATCAGCTGCCCCGGCCAATATGTAAGCCTTTTTAAGGTCCATGTCTACTTTGGAATTGAGGACCTACCTAAAGGAAATTAATTCCTTCACCATACCCAGTAAGTTTTATAATAGGGGAAGTATAAAGGAAAACCACTTCACATTCTGCTAGAGGACAGAGCTTTAAAATATGCTTATGGAGCAAATGCTCCTTTTCTACTTTCTACCATTGGTTGAGCACAACCTCTTTTATTTCTTCCATGTTTTGAAAGGTAGCGGTTGATTTCTTTAGTTGCAGGAAATATTTTTAAAATTTCTAATGCTTTTACTATATCTTCCCAGCAAAATAGCATGTTTACTTACCTTGCTTACCTATCAGACCTATACCGTTCTGTGAATTCTTAGTGGGAAGGTAAAGGAGATATTGGAGAGCCAATGAACAGAAAAGTATCTATTGAGAAATGTTAGAATAACACAGGTAACCTGCAAAACATATCCAGTCAGAGAGAAAAAAGCACTAGAACTCCCTAATGCTTTTGAATTGAAATAGTTGCTCTCTCTGTATTGCCCCTTCCCTGGTGTGTGAGGGGCTACCAATCGCAACATGACCACTGGAGCTCAGGGTTACTGGATATTGGGACACTGGACGTTGGATGTTGGGGCACTGGAGCTCATGTTTACGTTCTGGATATTGGAGCAATGTAAGAAAAGAGGTGCCAATAAATAAAGTTGCCTTGTTTACACTTGTTCCATACTGCTTGAAATCCCATGTGAGAGAAGGACACATTCAGGTAGGAAAGGAGAGTAATTCTGCCTCTTATGCTGCATCCATCATTTAGACAGAGGATGTTTTGGCCCTATTAAGGTCCTAATAAAGAGCTTCTCACCCTTAGTAGTTTAGTAGCCAAAGGCATAAGACTGTGTCCAGGAGATAAAACAGGTGTGTATTATTCTACACTCCCTAACCTAATGTGTCCCTCACTTCTAACTTGTATCTGATGGCTGCAACCAAATAACACTTTGCTAAACCCAAAATAATACTCACAGTTTGGGTGTAATATTTCCACCTCTGTCTGTTTAAGTACTGAAGAATAACTTAAAAAATGTGATGCTGGCTGTTTCCATCTTGCTTGTGGGCATGTGAAGCCTACAAGCATTGATTTCCTGGATGCGGTGAATGCTGTTCATTCACAGCTTGTTCACGCGCATGATCATTGTTCTCGCACTGAATCTTGGGAAGCCTGACACTAAGCTCCCAGGAGACAGTGCGGCGCCGGGGAAAGGCAATAAACACGTCTACTCCCATGGGAGGAGAGACAGGAAGTGCCACAATAAAGTACAATATAAAGGTAATTACAGCGATAAAAAAAATTTTCGTGCGGCATTTGAACATCTATGCAATTAACTGAAGGGGGTAAGATTAAGTTAAAAATTTGAGTGGAACCCCGCTTTAACTCCAGGCTCCTCAGCTTTTTAATCTCCTTTCACTCTCCTCTCTCCTCACTGAGCTGGATTTGTATGGACTTCCTTTCCTCCACATCCCCTCAGTATAAAAGATACACTACCATTGTGTAGTATATAAAGGTTTCACATTTATTGCATAATATTTACTTACATTAAAACTTGAAACAGTGCGCTTTAAAAAAATCATTGAACCGGCAGCAGCTCCCGTATGCTCTTGTATGTTACACAAACACAGTAATCTGTCACCTGACTTCTCCCACACGTATTGTCACGATCCCTGAGGAAGTCACGTGATCGTGGCGATATGCATGGGAGGAGTCAGGTGACAGAGTACTGTGTTTGTGGAACATAGGAGAGCATACGGGAGTTGCTGCCATGTCGGATGATCTTTTAAAGCGCACTGTTTCAAGTTTTAATGTAAGTGGATATTATGCAATAACTGTGAAACCTTTATATACTACACAAGGGGATTGTATCTTTTATACTGAGGGGACGTGGAGGAAAGGAAGTCCATACAAAGTGTCAGAGAAATAATAGAAGCAGGACTTGCCAGTATTGGAACATTCCCATGCGCCTGCGCGGCAGAGTCGCGCTCCGGCGCATGCGGGTGCGCGATACAGTGGGACGGCGCACACGGGTTCATTACACAGCGTAACGGATCAGGAGCGTGTGTGCGTTAACGTTACACCCCCATGCTGGTCTATAAAAGGC
Organism: Aquarana catesbeiana; assembly: GCF_042186555.1. Taxonomy (NCBI): domain Eukaryota; kingdom Metazoa; phylum Chordata; class Amphibia; order Anura; family Ranidae; genus Aquarana; species Aquarana catesbeiana. The sequence goes on along the minus strand of NC_133325.1, from coordinate 62,481,851 downwards.
TGATCTGTTCCTTGTCTAATTGCTGGTTTGTCTTTCAGCTTCCTGTGTTCTGTTCTGTTACCTGTGTTTACCTGCTGTGACCCGGAATGGCCCTGACCTGCTCTGCCTCTCTCCAGTACTTTGACCCCGGCTTGTCTAAAGGACTTCTCTGGTACCTGCCTTCTGTGTTTGATCCCCGGCTTGTCTTAAGGTTTCCTCTGCCATCTGCCTTCCTGTGTATGACCCCGGCTTGTCTAACGGACTCATCTACTACCAGCTCACAGTGCACGACCCCCGGCTGGCCTTCAGGACTTCTCTGCTGAATTACTTCCGTGTTTGACCCCCGGCTTGTTTAAAGGACTTCCTCACCTACCTGCTTCCTGTGTATGACCCCGGCTTGCATTAAGGACTTGCTTCTACTGAGTACTGTGCATAACCTCCAGCATCCTCCTGCACTCAGTCCCAACCACTACTGGGTCTGTTGGGTTAGAGCCCCAGCCAGGTCTTCTACTTCAGTCCAGGTGTCCGGTTCATCTCTGCTCCACACCTCTACTCTGAAAGAGTCCTCCTTTCAAGACTCATCTACCTGCTGGCGACCCATGCCTCTCTGCCCACTCTACCCTCTGTACCACCTTCAGGGGTAGAGTGCGCTTAGCAGCAAGGGGAGCCACTCTCAGCATCTTGGCCTTGGTGAGTACCCTGACACAAAGACAGCTCAGTGAGGAGAGAGGAGAGTGGAAGGAGACTGAACAGCTGAGGAGCCCGGAATTAACCCCAGCAGGGGAAGGCGATTGTGTCCAGGAGAGGCAGAACCTTTGATCCATGGATTCCGAGGACAAAAAAAGATAATGGGAGTGTGCTCTCCAGACCAAACTTTCTCAAGCTATCTCAAGTCATGTGGGCTGGTTTAGAGTTTAATACTGGGTAAACATGGGCTGAATATCAGCCGGTATCGGCCGGTTCAAGAGAAATCAGCCAACATTCGGTCAGTGTGTACACCAGCCTATCTCACGGAAGCTGGACTAACAACCGGCTTTTGTTGAAGGGGACATGATAGAAAGCCAGCATCTGATAAGGGCTGGCAGCCAGGGAAGGGAGTATGGTGCCAGGTAGGGAGTCCCCTGTCAGAATGCAGTGAGGGAGATTGCTGCAGTAACATGTGATCTATTCCGCTGGGTTAAACGAACAAAAACTTAAACCTGGTACACTCTATCATTTTTTTTTCCTTCAACCCAACGGGCTGAATAAAAAAAAACTGAGGAGCTCTGGAGGAGCTTGATGTACTAACTATGCAATGTTAGTACAGCGATCTCCCCACTGAGCTATTGTGTTTGGACTACCCCCCACCATAACACACCGGTCAGCACTCACAGCCATTGACTGCCAGGGCTGATCGGATGCTGGTTTTCCAGCATGCCCGTTCCACAGAGGCTGGTCGTTTGGCCTGCTTAGGTCAGACAGGCTGATGTACACACGGGCTAAATGTCGGGCGATTTCTGTTGAACCGGCCAACACCGGCCAATATTCAGCACCGTGTGCATCAGGCTTTATAGTGTGTACCAGGCTTAATCTATTTTGTATGCTATGTATGTATTAATAGATAAGGAGACAATAAGATAAGTAAAGATATTATCATTCACATAGGAGTTGTCAAAAACTTGTGTTATGTCTTTATCTTATTTTAACACATCTTAGAAACCTGACAAACGTTTGCAATTCCTGGAAACATTTTAATTGCTGTATATTCCATCTTAGTGACAGCTAAACTCTTTTATTTCCTTCATGGTCATCACAGGGACAGGGAGTGAATCTCTGCAATAGAACCAGAGATATAAATGGAGACCCAACAGAATTATTTAATCCTACCATACCATCTAAAACAAAAACAGCAAAAATGAAAAATTGGCCTGGAATTAGACTTTAGAAAGTATCAAGAAAGATAGACCCCCACTCCCCCAACTTCCCCCAAACCCTACCAGATTTTTCAGAACAAAAGAATTAACCCCCTATGTTTGGGACTTTAAAAGCCACAGACACTGATGTGTATAGAAAAAGAATTTTATTACATAAAAAGAATGGTACCAGATCACTACAAATCACTACAAATGATCAAACATTAAAAGATGTCTAGCATCTAATACTGTATGCATGTATCCAACATGACAAAAAAAACATAAAACAAACTGACAGTACATATGACAATAACATTAGCATTCTCCAGTGGATGGTATCCCTGGTACCCGACGTGTTTCCAGTTTAACACCTTCGTCAGGGGGCAGAGAGTAGGAAAAAGTACAGTCAAAAATAGTTTAATTCCAATGGTGTTTCCATGTGGAGGACAAAAATGAGGCAACTGTCAGGATGGGGGTGCAGACAAACGCCAGCCCGAGATTGGTAAAAATTTAGGAAAACCGAGTCCCACTCTGTTTGATAACAGATAGGCGGCAGCTACTGGGTTCCAGAAATGGAACACGGACAATATGTATTCTGCCGAAGAACAGGATAGGAGTTAGCCGAAGCCTTCAGTGAAGCTCCAAAATCAATGGGTAACGCCCAATATACCCTGTCTTCATGTATGTGCCAAGTATTTAAGATGGTGTGGATCTGAGCGGCATCTCCCCTTTTCTCTGCAGAGGTACCATTCTTTTTATGCAATACAATTCTTTTCCTATACGCATCAGTGCCTGTGGCCTTTAAAGTCCCAAACATAGGGGGTTAATTCTTTTGTTCTACACAATCCAGGGATGTGGCCACTACATTGATTTTTGACATAGTTGAAGCCTCCTTCTTTTCTCTATACCAGATTCTTCAGGTGTTTATTGTTGCTAACTCACTTTCCTAATCTCATGGATTGTTATAGATATTCAAATGTATATATAAATGTCTTGCTTGACAGAATAACATGTGTTTCTGATGTGCAAATAGCGTTATGAGCTAATAAAAGGATGCTGTGCTTGTTAAAAAATAATATTACACTGTCTCTGCTGCTGAGCTACTGCTTCTAAGCTTGCTGTGCATAATGCTGTCTCAACGGACCGAAAATCACTGTATACCCATCCATGGCATGTTTATAAATTTGGAACATACTTTGTTTGCATTTTAAATGCTGTTCTGCATTAAATATCAGCTGCAAAGGCCAAGGGAACAGTAAAGAAAACCTTTTCTCAAATGTTAACGTAAAGCTTTAAATATTAAACTTGAACTGAACTCAAAACACGAAGATTTACTATGTTATAAAGAATATCTAAAAACAGCAATTGTGACTAGGCAGCATCCTTAAAAAAATATCTTGTGTGCTAAATTCCTCCTAAAAATAGTATAGCAGCCCCCAGTATGTGAGAGTCTAGAGACTTCTTTGCCTAAAGCACCATATCTGGATATCTGTAGTGTCACGTTATACCTCTGCAGTCACTGACTGTTAAGCAGGCCATACATTATGCAATTTACTTTCCTTCAACCATGGGTTGAAGGAAAGAAAATTACTTGGTTACTTGAACACAGTCAGTATTAATGGTTATGGTTATTAATGGCTATAGCCGCCAGCAGTGATTGGGAAAAACAGAAAAAAACAGAAAAAAACAGAAATTACAGGTTATACTGAAGTTGATTGATGGATTTACATCAGTACAACCAGTCTGCCCATAGATGGATTGAAATGTTGATGGTTACTGCTGAACTGGTCGAATTTTGATCCATCTATGGCCAGCCTTAGTCTCAGGAGATTTGGTGAGGTCAGTTCTGTGTTGCTGATACGGCGTCACCCTGATCTCGGTAAAGAGCTGATGACGCGGCACTTTACCCATGTGATCGGCTTTGTCCAATCACAGCTGATCACATGTAAACACAGAAGTGCTGGTAATCGGCTCTCCTCACCTCACACTGACAGAGTGGGAGGAGAGGAGAGGCAATCAGCCCATCAGTGGTATTTCCTCGCAGGGGAGGCCTGTACAGGTAATCTGGGCACTGATCATCAGTGCCCCAATGATCAGTGCAGCCCCAACAGTGCCCATCATCGATGCCAATCTGTGCCCATCAGTGATGCCAGTCAGTGCTGCATTTCAGTGCCCATCAGTGCCCACCCATCAGTGCCACCTATCAGTGCCGCTTTTCATTGCCCATCCGTGCCGCCTATCAGTGCTCATCAGTGCCGCATGTCAGTGTCACCTATCAGTGCGGCATATTAGTGCCACCTCATCAGTGCCCTTCATTGCAGCCTCATCAGTGCAGCCTCATCGGTGCCCTTCAGTGCAGCCTCATCAGTGCCCTTCAGTGCAGCCTCATCAGCGCACATCAGTGAAGGAGAAAAATTACTTATTTACAACATTTTCTGACAGAAACTAACAAAAAAACTTTTTTTATTTCAAAATTTTCAGTCTTTTTTTTTTTGTAAAAAATAAAAAAAAATCCCAATGGTGATTATATGCCACTAAAAGAAAGCTTTATCTGTCTCCGAAAAAATGATAACAATTTTGTTAGAGTACAGCGTTGCATGACTGTGCAATTGTCATTCAAAGTGTGACAGGGCTGAAAACTGAAAATTGGCCTGGGCAGGAAGGGGGTAAAAGTGCCCAGTATTGAAGCAGTTAAAGGGGAACAGTTAGCCCGGGTTCGCACCTATGCGAATTAGATGTGCGTTTCCCCACATCTAATTCGCATAGCAGGAGAATGTGACTGGCTCCCTATGGAGCCGGTTCACATATCTCCGGGGCGGCTGCGGAGCGCACTGCACAGAAAGGCTGTGCGTCTTTGGCTCCGTTTCAGGGCCGAATTCAGGCATAGAATCGGCCCTGATTCGACCCTGAAACGGGGAACAGGGACGCACAGCGCTCCTGTGCGATCCGCAGTCCGTTATAGTGTGAACCCGGGCTTAAAATCGAATTCAGTGATTTCACTGGGAAAACTTTCCTGAACTTCCTCTCTGTGACAATAGTATGAGAAATGAGGGTTGCAGTCACTGGGAAAGGAACTGCAGGAAAATGTTCCTAATTAAATCACGGGACGTTTTATCTGTTCTCCTTTCTCAGTTCTTTTATTTCTCTCTCTGCTAAAATTCTGTTTTCATTTCTAAACATGGGGAAATTTCCTCAAAAGGGATTTGGACAGCAATTAAAAAACAGACAGGGACCATAGGTCTGCGCACAGGGTGTTCTGGATGTGCCTGGGCACACCCTAATCCCCCCCATGTGCATTAGCATTATCACTCTGTGTGCCAGTGAAAAGATAGGAAAGATCTCCTTCTGACCGGCTCTTACGTACTTCTCTTTCAATGCTCTGGCAGGGAGATCGATGTGCCAGGCCCTTAAATATGTAGACACACACATGTGTTTTTGAGCTTTAGGGTGCAGACACCTTAATGTAATAGGCTGAGCACACCTATGACTGGGACTAGACCCTTCCCTTCTCTAGCCAAAACAAAATACATAGATTTGATTGGAATTGGGTTTTAACAGTATTTCTGCAACTGAAAATGCTGCTTCCAGCTGTCTCTCCTGCAGAATTTGACCACGTTTCACTCTGGAATGGAAACAGTTTTATTTTTATTTTTTTTTATTTATTTTTTTTAATTTTGTTTATAAACATTTTTTCTTCCATTTTACACACAAAGAAAACAAAATAGCCAGTGTGGAACAAACTGACCAGCGGCACAAACAAACAAAAAAAAAAAGGAGCGCAACCATCACAATTCCTTATCAAGGAATTGTGATACATACACTATCCACTGGGACCATAATACCTGAAACCTCAATGTAGAGTTTCTAGGACAAAATGTATGTTTTTCATACGAAATACAGTAAAACCTTGGATTGCAAGCATTATTAGTTCCGGAAACATGCTTGTAATCCAAAGCACTTGTATATCAAAGCGAATTTCCGCACTTGTATATCAAAGCGAATTTCCCCGTAAGAAATAATGGAAACTCGGATGATTCGTTCCACAACCATTTATCCATAAATCCTTCAGTTTATAGTCCATATAAAAAGATTATAGCAATGTGACCTGGTTGTGTAACCATAAAATGTCCATTCACAAGGGGATTAGAAGCAAAATCCAGCAGGAGCTACCGAGTATAAAAGAGAAGAGAGGCGCCTCTAAGTGTAGTAATATGCTTACATTTATTGAAGGTACAACATTTAGCAACTCACATGATTAATTGATGATTAAAAGAGGCACATGGAAGAATGCAGGCATCCGGGGTAAAGCTGTCCACATAGACCAGTCTCCACCGCCGGCTCTCACCGCTGTCAGTCTGCAATCGTGACCGCGAAGACTACCCTGCAGTAGAGCGATCTGAAAGCAAGGCGCAGAGCGTGGAAGGGATGACGGTAATGGCAGTGTGGAGGATGGTCTATGTGGACATATTTATCCCGGATGCCTGCATACTTAGAAGTGCCTGTTTTAATCATCAACCATGTGAGTTGCTAAATGTTGTACCTTCATTAAATGTAACCATATTGCCACAGTTAGTGGTGCCTTTTTTCTCTTTTATATTCAGTTGTGACATGATGCTACTTGTTTATCAAGACATTGCTTTCTATATCAAGTCAAAATTTAGTTAAAAATGTTGCTTGTCTTGCAAAACGCTCTCAAACCAAGTTACTTTCATAACCAAGGTTTTACTGTATATTTATTAAAGTGGTTGTAAACCCTTACAGACCACTTTGATCTACAGGTAAGCCTAGATTAAGGCTTACCTGTACGTCCAAGAAATATCTCCTAAACCTACACGGTTTAGGAGATATTTGCAAAAAGACAGGCGCCGCTGTCTACGGCGCATGCCGTTAGTGGCAGCTCCCGTGTGCATGCGCGGTAGTGACGTCATTGCGGCTCCGGCCAATCACAGCGCCGTAGCCACGATACCCGGAAATAAGATGGACGCACCGTAGCAGAGGGGACAGCAGTGACATCGCAGGCTCCTGTGTCAAGTAAGTGACACATAATGGGCTACTATGCAATGCATAGTAGCCCATTATGCTTTACCTTTGCAGGGAAACAAAGAGGAAGTAAACCTATCAGGGTCTATTTTCTCTTTAAGCTCTGTTATCCAATCAGAAAGAGAAGGCAGCCGAGGGGAAGTCCAAGGAAGGGAAACAATTTTATTATAAAGTATATGTAAACCGTCACCTTGTAAAACAACTCGTTCCATTTAAAATAGAAATGAAAGGCAAAACATTTCTATTTAGACAGAAAAACATTATAAATATGTTTTCCCTCTGTTTTTTTTTTTTTTTTTTGATCACATTCCCTCTGTCCTCAGCTGCATAAGAGCTGGGGGGGGGGGAGAAACAGCAGAATACTAAGCTTCCCAGCGAAAGGTTGTGCGAGTTTGGTGTGTGTAAGGACAGGTTTGATCATTGGAGGACAGCCTACTGAGTTCTAATCACTTCTAGAGAACTGACCACGCTGTGCTTTCCTGCCTAGTGTGGTCAATTTTGAATATGGGAAAGCAAAGGGACTGTCAGGATCACCAGGAATTTCACACAAAGGAAGCAACACAAAGAGAACAGGATACTTTTTTTATACAATTATAGGGTACAGCAGGCACATATCAGAAATATGAAATGTTGGGTTTACATATTCTTTAATATGCCAAAAGAAGTGAATGTTTAATATCCAAGGCACGTTTCAAAGGGCACATCCTTGATTTATCCTTGCAATTCAAGGATTGATGGTAACTATGCATTATAATTTGTACCAGCAATATTTTGTCTCTTTGCTTAGTGTAATTAAAACATAACTGTACTTTACCAGGTACAGAGAACATCTTTTCCCCAACCAACAACCCCTGTCTAAGGTCAATCGATAGCTAACCATGTCAGCCCCCTGGAAGATTTTCCCCTTTAATGACCAGGCCATTTTTTGCTATACGGCCCTGCGTCGTTTTAACTGACAATTGCGCGGTCCTGAGATGCTGTACACAACCATTGCCCCTGCGATCTGCTGACCTGAAAAAAAATGTGCATTCATTTTATTTTTTTTTCTAAAGGTGAACTTATTCTTTAACCACTTCAATACCAGGCACTTAGACACCTTCCCGCCCAGACCAATTTTCAGCTTTCAGCGCTGTCGCAATTTGAATGACAATTGCGCGGACATGTTACACTGTACCCAAACAAATTTTTTATCATTTTGTTCCCACAAATAGAGCTTTCTTTTGGTGGTATTTGATCACCTCTGCAGTTTTTATTTTTTGCGCAACAAATAAAAAAAGACCGAAAATTTTGAAAAAAAACAAGTTTTTCTTTGTTTCTGTTAAAACTTTTTTGTAAATAAGTACGTTTTCTTCTTCAATGATGGGCACTGATATGGCTGCACTGACGGGCACTGACGGGCACTGATATGGCGGCACTGATGGGCACCTCCGGTGGAGGCTTTTTACCAAGATCGGTGTAGCGGTGCGTCAGACTGACACACCGCTCCACCGATCGCCGCGATGCGTGCCCCCGGGGGCGCGCTGCGGCATGTTATCCTGCTGGACGTCATATGACGTCCAGTCAGGATAACAGAACCACTTCCCGGACGTCAATCCGCTATAGGGCGGGCGGGAAGTGGTTAAGGCTTTTTTCTATTTTTGGATAGAGCAAGTCGTGTGACGTTGCACCCAAACAAAATTGACGTCCTTTTTTTCCCACAAATAGAGCTTTCTTTTGGTTGTATTTTATTCACCTCTGCGGTTTCTATTTTTTGTGCTATAAACTAAAAAAGAGCGACAATTTTGAAAAAAAAAAAACAATATTTGTTTAATTTTTGCTATAATAAAAATCCCTCAAAAAAATGTAAAAAAACAAATTTCTTCATCAGTTTAGGCCAATATGTATTCTGCTACATATTTTTAGTAAAAAAATAAATAAATTGCAATAAGCGTATATTCATTGCTTTGTGCAAAAGTTATAACGGCTACACAATAGGGGATAAATTTATGGCAGTTTTATTTAATAATTTTTTTTTTACTAGTAATGACGGTGATCAGCGATTTTTAGCAGGACTGCGACATTGCGGCGGACAGATCGGACACATTTATTGGGACTATTTACATTTATACATTTAGATTTACATTTATACAGCGATCAGTGCTATAAAAATGCACTGATTACTGTATAAATGTCACTGGCAGGGAAGGAGTTAACACTAGTGGTGATCAAGGGGTTAAATGTGTTCCCTGGGAGGTGCTTCTAACTGTAGGGGGAGGGGACTGACTGGGAGTACAGAGAGATCGCTGTTCCTGATCTTCTAGGAACAGACGATCACTCTGTACTTCCCTGTCAGAACGGGGATCTGTTTGTTTACATTGACAAATCCCCGTTCTGCCTCTCTGTGGATGTGGGTGGCTGGCGGACATCGAGGCCTCCGGGAACACAAGGATAGACAGACAGAGACAATTCCTGGAGCCACAGGGGAGCTTAAGACAGTGCCTAGCTGTATCAGCAACCTCTAATTGGCTGCACACCAATGGTCTCATACAGGGGGAGAAACACAGCGCTGCAACAAGGCAGTTCAGTGTGGCAGGTGACCTTCCATTTTCATGAAAGTTTCACTTTAATACTCTGCTTAGAGTTGTTTCTGTTTTACATGGCAGTTAGAGCTGCACATTTCTGGCTAAAATGAGAATCACAATTTTTTTGCTCAGAATAAAGATCACGATTCTCTCACGATTCTCGCGGTGTAACACTTTCTTTCACATTATACAAAAAAATTGGGCTAACTTTACTGTTTAGTTTTTTTTTTAATTCATTAAAGTGTATTTTTTCAAAAATAATTGCGTTTGAAAAACCGCTGTGCAAATACGGTGTGACATAAAATATTGCAACAACCACCATTTTATTCTCTTGGGTCTCTGCTAAAAAAAAAAAATGTATCATGTTTGGGTGTTCCAAGTAATTTTCTAACAGAAAATAATGATTTTTACTTGTAAGTAACAAATGTCAGAAAAGGTTTTGTCTTTAAATGGTTAAACTTCCTTCATTTACACGCCGGAGTTATTTCCATTGATAAAAGAACCAAAAGATTAGGCATGTGCAATTCATTTCGTTCCGAATTCGTTTTTTAACGAATTTCGACAAATTCGTTAATTCGGAAATATCCGAATTAACAAAAACCCGTTTAACGAATTTTTCCGAATTTTCGTAAATTCGAAAAATTTGTACATTCGTAAATTCATACATTCGTAAATTCGTACATTCATAAATTTGTACATTAGTAAATTAGTGAATTTGTTAATTTGTAAATTCGGAAATTCAGAAATCTGAAATAATAATTGACTAATAATAACTTAACTATTACTAGTAACTATTAAATTATAGGTATTTTAATTTCCTTTCAAATTTGGCTGTTAGTGAAAATAACACATACAAATTTATCCGAAGTTATGAATGATCCGAAATAACGAATGCCGTATCCAAACGAATGGAACGTAATGAATTAATAATAATAAATAACAATAATAATAATAATAATAAAAACTTATTATTATTATTATTTATTATTAATTTGTTCCGTTCCATTTGTTTTGGTGCAGCATTCGTTTTGGATAATTCGTAACTTCGGGTAAATTCGTATTTGTTACGTTCACTGACAGTCAAATTTGAAAGGAAATTACAATACCTATAATTTAATAGTTAGTTACTATTTCAGATTTTCGAATTTTCGGGTTTTTGGATTTTCACATTTCGAATTTACAAATTTCCGAATCTTCTAATTTACAAATGTACGATTTTACAAATTTACGAATGTACGAATTTGCGAATGTAAAAATCTACGACTTCATGAATTCATGAATGTACAAATGAACGAATGTACGAATGAGCGAATGTACGAATTTACGAATTGCGATAATAACGAATGACCTGAAAAACGAAAAAAAAATAAACTAATGAAACGAAAACGAAAATGAACAAACTTTTTGGCTGTGCAAATGTCTACAAAAGATACTTTGTTTCTACTTAATCGTGGTGTTGTGATAAAACTTTGCAGGCTGCCTGGATTTTTTTTTTTCTAGCTGTGAGAACTCCCTGCACATGTTAGAAAGAATCGTGACATGCTGTTTTAAAGATCGGGAAGGGAAAAAGATCGCAATTTTGATTCTTAACGATTAATCGTGCAGCTCTAATGGTAGTGTTGCTAAAGGTCAGTACTTATTATTTGTTCACTGGGCTTATTTACCACTACCAAAAAGGAGGTATTCCTGGCCTGCTGTACCATGTACTTGTGTAAAAAAGTATCCTGTTCTCTTTGTATTGCTTTCTTTGTGTCCACTGCATTGCAAATCATTATTATATCACTAATACTGATAGCTTGACGACTGAAGAAGAGAGGAAACTGGGGAGCTGCTTTTCCATCACTATGCAATTAGCAGCCTGGGGTGGGCCAAGCACTTCCCCCTCTCATGATATAGACTCCCTCATTTTTTTTTTCTCACATTGTCCCAGCACAAAAGAAATCCTCTTCTTCTCTCCTTCCTGCAGATGCAGTGCACCCTGTTGGATTAGGCGTCCTGTGCTAACTAGTATCGAGGAGGAGGTATATTGGCTGTGGCAATGCTAATAACTAGGGATAATTTATGGAATTTTCAGTTAACTGATTCACCAGAAACCTTTTTTACTCATTGAGCTCCTTGGGCAAAATTTGCTTGAAAAGCAAATTTACTTCTTTTTTTTTTTAATTTTTTTAGACGGCACATGTTCTGGGTGGGTGATATTTAGGGTAATTCAGTTAATTCCATTTTAGGTTCTTTTTTTTCTTTTTTTTGGTGTATTTTATTGTTATTTGTGTACTCTGACTATAATGATGGAGATGGAGGGCTGTCACAAAAACAGGTCTAGTATATATTCTTTAATGCATTCTTTATTTTGAATGATTACATACTGTGTGTTTAGAGTTCAACTACAGTATTAAAGCAGGTATAGAACAGGTACTTGAGTATGTACAGTTTACATAAAGGAATTTATGAACAATAGTACATTTCATCAAATAAGACTCAGTTACCATTCACATAGATCCTATTCAGTATGAGTAGTCATATACCGCATTGTGTGATCTTATCCGGTTGGGGAAGGACACCGTATGAATCAGTTGCTTCGTTGAACTGGGTAGATAAGATCGAAATGAAGAAAGGGAAAAGTAGAAAGGGAAAAAGGGTCCAAAGACTGAAGGTACTAGCAAAAAAAGGGGGGAATCGGGGTAAACAAGGGGCAAGATAGTATCAGTGACCCCTCTCTCCTATCCCCTGACTCCCTGAGAATGGTCCAACATGTGTCTGGCACAGTCACCTTTGGGCAATGCTTCATATTCAGGCATGAAACTGGTTGAGTGAAACTCATTCCAGAATAACCAGGTTTTCCCAAATTGGTCATGAGTATCTCTGTCAAAGGCAAGGAGGCTTTCCATATGCTCGATCTCACAGAATATTGATACTCACATGGCTACTGAAAGAGCTTGAGTTGTTTTCCAGCACCTGAAGTTGCTCTTAATGCTCTTAATGGAAAACACCAGCTAATCTCTGGAGTAACTCAGAGCAGAAAAAAACTTTGATTGCGCAACATTGCATAAAACAAGTGGATTTATTTAGCGGTTACAGTAGCCCAATCACAAAATGATCGTGTTGTGTATAGCAGGTTTAACAAATTGTTGACAAGAGAAAATACGAGGCTCTCCTCACCGCTACTACCGGGTACCAGCGATACAGGAAGTGACATCACCAACTCCTCCTGACGCGTTGCATCACAGATCACATGACTTCTTCAAGGGATATCCTGTTACCAGTTGAAAAAAAGGTTATTTTACTGCGCTATCCAAATAAATCATAAGAAATGAAAAAACAAGCCACAACTACAATGTGAGACACACACACTAGATACAATTTAAGAAAAAAGCTGCACTATATATTAGTGATCAAAAAATGTGACCTAAAGAGGTCACATTCATCTAATATAGTAGATATGGACAACTCCTTGTGTCACACTATTGGTAGAATAATTAAATATAATCACAAGTGAAATGTGCTATATAAAACAAAAAAATGAATACAAATATATATTCGTCCAATGGGCTATTGTATAAAAATCCCACTGAATGTGCAGTTCATAGTGATTTTCCAAATGGTGATATCTTAGCACTCCAAACGTTAGCGACATACGTCCACAACACCATGGGAAATGTGATAAAGTGCGACAGGAAAGTTCCTCCACCAGTGATATCAATGCCGCTTATCAGCTTTTTAGATCTCTTGTTTAGGGAGGTTGTGAGTGCCTGTGGCTCTTATCCCCAGCCATGGGTCTTTAAAACTTGGATGGCTGGATGTCACCAGACTCTCTATGTGGGATATCCTCTGTGCCGCAGATACATGAAAGAATATGAAGGTATCCATAGCGTAATTTATTTTAAAATTGCATTTATTTAAAAGCTAAAATATTGCACTTACAATTATGTCGTATATAAAAAGCGTTCAAAAGACACGAGCTGGCCGGCTCTCAATAGCTGCCCGTTGCTTCTGTGTTCAGCGCGGTATGTGGTGACGTCAGCACACCGCTCCTCCCTATGCCGTTTCGTCAAAGATGACGTCTTCCAGGGGCACGGGTGGCGTGCTGACTCACCGACATATATACATAGCACAAGAAAGGGAACGCCCAGCTCTGAGCTCCTGGTGTCCCCGCATAGAATCCACCATCTTGGAAAAGGGCAAACGCCCATCGATGGAAAAATTATGAAATTAACAGGCTTTGGGACTTAACAATGTCATCCTTGACTGCTGATATCAAAGATCAAAGTATCAAGAACAAAAATTTGTTCATAATCCCCCTCATCTCATTTAGTTTGAATAAAAGGAAAAGGTGATAAATAAATCCACTTGTTTTATGCAATGTTGCTCAATGAAAGTTTTTTTCTGCTCCGAGTCACTAAAGAGATTAGCTGGTGTTTTCCATTAAGAAAGGCTTGAAGAGACCTAATAGAGCAGCACATCCCCACCAGGAACATCCAAGATTTAATATCTTAAAGGCACGACTAGACCCAGTGGGGTCGCCCCCTAAGGTGAGCGGGCAATTCATCTGGTGGTGGAGATGGCGTCACATATCACTGATTTTGATTTTTGATAATTGATCAAGAAATCAAACAGGGAAAGTTGCTTCCATAAACCCCATTTAAAGCTGATTTCCAAGTTTTCTGTGACTTTAGTTTGTTTGGACCAAGCTGGTCCAAACGAGCTATTTCCTACTTTCCTATTTCACTACTTGCTTGAGTGTCTCTAAGCACTGTATGTGCTCCATGTAGCTTCAGCCACATACAGTACAGAGTGCTGGGTTCTGGCTGAGAGACAGAGACTTCCCGCCTCACACCTGGTCAGAGTGGTTCTCAGCCATTCAGAGGCAGCTTTGTATTCTGTGAATGAATACAATGCTTCCTTTGATTGAGTTGGAGAGGGTGATATCATCAGCTTGCCCCTCTGCCAATCAGAGGAACATTCAAAATTGCATTCATTTGCCTTTGGGAAATGTGTGAATAAAAGTCCACTGCAGAGCATAGGCAGAGAAAAAGACAAAACAAGCAACCACCAAAACCACGGGACTAAAAAAAAGGTAGTCAATGTCAATGACCTACCATAGTGAAACATGTATACTGGGGCAAAGGGTTGATGTGTTGTACCACCAACTGCTGTGGAATATATTATGTCAATTACTACAAATCTGTTTGACAGTAAGGTACCTGTTTGTGTTGATCTGTTGGTACTGTATTCACCAATAAATCTGTATATCATTCAATTATTTTACAATTGGGTGTGTTGCGCCTCATTCAAAGTTCCAAGGGCACATTTATGCAATATTGAATGTTACATGGGGATGGAGATGATTCACGGGGTGCATCAAACCACATCTCGTTATTCAGCCAATCAGGGGAAGCTTTGTATTTATTCACAAAATACAAAATTGCCTATGATTGGCTGAGTGCCGCTCCTACCAACTCTGCTTTGGCCTGGGTGTGAGACAGGAAGTCGATGTCTCACAGCCGAAACCCAGCACTGTGTTCTGTATGTAGCTGAAGTTACATGCAGTACATACAGTACTTAGAGATTCAATCATTTCCCTTTGTGATTAATAAAGTACTCTGATTCTGAGATACTCCAGCACTTAGTGAAGGAAATAGTTTGCCTGGAACAGCTTAGTCTCTAAAAAACTATTTAAAGTGACAGAAAACATGGAATTTGGCTTTAAAGTCATCAGCACTTTATATACCCAATTTAATATCACCTTCCCCATTGACCTCAATGCTGAAATGTCCAGATGTTCACAGATATTTCAGAAAACTACGATTTTTCTTATCCAATGCTTGGAGGTGGTAATTCTGCGACCTTTGGTTACATGATGCTGAACTGTTGTAGAGTATTGTATAATTGACGGTCGTCAATAAAATGGTTGTCTATAAAATGTAGATTTAAAAGGCCTGTAAAAAATGTTTCTTGTTTTTTGCCTAAGCTCCTATATATCCTTTTTTAATGTTTAATATTATACAGATATCCATATTTAAAATGATATATTATTGAGTCAACACATACCACGTACAAATATCTCACATCACTGTAAATAAATAGCTGAATGTAACATTTCATGATGCCTTTTTATTAAATATAACTTGAAATAGCATCAAGGTTGAACTTCAAATGGGTAGTTACATTACCATGCAGTCTCTGAACTAAACACATAATTCAGAAGACAGGAATTGTCATTAAAAACCTATGATTATACAATTACACCATTTAAAGTTCTGCTGTATTTGACTAATTGATTATTATTAATCTTTGCGCTGAAATAAATATCATAATGTAAGGTCACAAGTTTAGTAAACCTGTAATTATACATGTCAAATATTAGAGAATTGTAAAGAAAATGTTTTTACAGTATAATGATAGAGTACACAATAAAGAATGTTCATTTTTGCAGCGTATAATATCCAGCTTGCTAAACAGCTCATAATACTTGTTTTTCTTGGACAATTCTTACTACAATTTTGGGAGAAATAAAGCTGTACAATAAGCATTAACTACATATTTTAATGTGAGTCAGAATAATAAAACTGGCTAATTAGGCATGATCTGATGTGAGTGTTGTGAATAAAATATGACTGTGAATCAAAGTCTTATCTGGTTTAAATGCCAGACTTACAAATGTTGACAATTAAAGTATGTTTATAGCATATCTAAAGCCAAAACCTTTTTAAAAAAAAAATAAATCTATGGATCTATTTTGGATGGAGTAGGGTTTTGGATAGAGTAGGGTTAAATGGTAAGTAACGGATCTATTTTGGATAGCGTAGAGTCGAGTAGGTTAAATGGTTAGTAACGAATCTATTTTGAATGGAGTAGGGTTTTGGATAGAGTAGGTTAAATGGTTAGTAATGGATCTATTTTCGATAGAGTAGGTATTTGGATAGAGTAGGGTTAAATGGTTAGTAATGAATCTCTTTTGGATGGAGTGGGATTTTGGATAGAGTAGGGTTAAATGGTTAGTAATGGATCTATTTTGGACCGAGTAGGTTTTTGAATAGAGTAGGGTTAAATGGTTAGCAATGGATCTATTTTGGATGGAGTAGGTTTTTGGATAGATTAGGGTTAAATGGTTACTAACAGATCTATTTTGGATAGAGTAGATTAGAGTAGGTTAAATGGTTAGTAACGGATCTATTTTGGATGGAGTAGGGTTTTCGATAGAGTGGGTTAAATGGCTAGTAATGGATCTATTTTGGATAGAGTAGGTATTTGGATAGAGTAGGGTTAAATGGTTAGTAATGAATCTCTTTTGGATGGAGTAGGGTTTTGGATAGAGTAGGGTTAAATGATTAGTAATGGATCTATTTTGGACCGAGTAGGTTTTTGAATAGAGTAGGGTTAAATGGTTAGTAACGGATCTATTTTGGATGGAGTAGGGTTTTGAATAGAGTAGGTTAAATGGTTAGTAATTGATCTATTTTGGATGGAGTAGGTATTTGGATAGAGTAGGGTTAAATGGTTAGTAATGAATCTCTTTTGGATGGAGTAGGGTTTTGGATAGAGTAGGGTTAAATGATTAGTAATGGATCTATTTTGGACCGAGTAGGTTTTTGAATAGAGTAGGGTTAAATGGTTAGTAACGGATCTATTTTGGATGGAGTAGGGTTTTGAATAGAGTAGGTTAAATGGTTAGTAATTGATCTATTTTGGATGGAGTAGGGTTTTGGAAGTGTAAAGGTTGGTGTGGACAAACTGGGCAGATGCTTGTATTAAAGTGGGCAGAAGGTGGAGTGGACAGAATGGGAAGATAGAATGCACAATATGAAAGAAATATGTTATGGGCAAAGTATGTAGAAGGTGAGGTGGGCAAAGAGGGAAGAAGGTAGCGGGCCGCTTGATTTTCCGAATGAACAGAGTGAAGGATTGGTACCATTCATCACTGAATGATTTTGTTTGTGAATAAAAAGGGGGACTGCGCAGAGCTCCCTGCTTATTCATCTCCAGTGCAGCTAAGGCTGCAGTGAAAAGAATTGAAGAATGTATATCATCAATTGCCTTCTCTGTCTCAAAAATGAGACATCAGGGGTCTTAGACCTCTGATATTTCACAAAAGCACCCCAACAAGGCTGTTAAAAAAATGCAAACAAATAAATAAAAAATGGTAGAAAAAAAAGGGGAAAAAAAAACTACTGCTACAGTCCCCTGCCCTGCTGACACCATCTACGGCTCCAGTATAACTGTCCACTGCCCTACTGACACCATCTACTGCCCTACTGACACCATCTGACTGCAAGGGGGCTGTAATAGATAGGGGCACTGTAATATAAAGGGAACTGCACTGTAAAGGGGCAATGTAATCATTACAGTGCCCCTTTACCGTGCAGTCCCCTTTATATGAAAATGTGATGCTCAGTCTAAAATGCCTGGGAAGGGGTTAAGATCTAGGGCAATCAAGGGGTTAAATGTGTGCCTACTACAGTGAAGGGAAAAAAAAGTATTTGATCCTCTGCTGATTTTGTACGTTTGCCCACTGACAAAGAAATGATCAGTCTATAATTTTAATGGTAAGTTTATTTTACCAGTGAAAGACAGAACAGCGATAAAAAAATCCAGGAAAAATTCATTTAAAAAAGTTATAAATTGATTTGCATTTTAACGAGTGAAATAAGTATTTGACTCCTTCTCAAAACATGACTTGGTGGCAAAACCCTTGTTGGCAATCACACTTACAGGTCTTGTACCTCCCCCAGCCTGTGATTAGACAGTGAAAGTTCTGTAAACACAGCAGGAAATAGGAGAAAATCTCTTCAAAATAAATAAATGTCACATGTGGCCCCATTGGAAGATTTATGTCTGTTTAAGGCCCCTTTCACAATCTTTCACAGGCCTGCCTGTTCGTTTTTCAGGCGGACCTGACCGGATGCTCCATTCACCTCTATGGAGCGGCGGATGTCAGCGGTGACATGTCTGCTGACACCCGCCAATATCCGATCCGATCCTGTCTGTGAAATCCAGATGGATAGAGACCCTATTTTCCATCCGTCTGGAGGATCGGATTGGATAGGATCAGATGAAAACAGACAGGCGGTCCTTTTCATCCGATCTCCCCATAGAGGAGAACGGGGCTCTGACACAGTGAGCGGAGACGGACCTGTCATCTGCCTGCCTTCCACAGTTTAGGCCAATATGTATTCTTCTACATATTTTTGGTAAAAAAAAAAAAAATCACAATAATCGTATATTGATTGGTTTGCGCAAAAGTTATCGCGTCTACAAAATAGGGGATAGATTTATGGCATTTTTATTAATATTTTTTTTTATTAGTAATGGTGGCGATCTTCAATTTTTATTGTGACTGCGACATTGCGGTGGACAGATTGGACACTTTTGACACTATTTTGGGACCATTGGCATTTATACAGCAGTGCTATAAAAATGCACTAATTACTGTGTAAATGTCACTGGCAGGGAAGGGGGTTAAACACTAGGGGGCGATCAAGGGATTAACTCTGTTCCCTCAGCATGTTCTAACTGTAGGGGGATGAGCTCACTAGAACATGACAGAGATCACTGCTCCCCAGTGGCGGCTGGTGCTCAAAATTTTTGGGGGGGCGCAAGCAAACTGAAAAATTCTGAAAAAAAACACCAATTGCAGCCTCACTGTGCCCCATAAAATGCACCTACTGTGCCATCAATTGCAGCCTCTGTGCCCATCATATGCAGCCTGTGCCCATCATACAGCCTCCGTGCCCATCATATGCAGCCTCTGTTCCCATCTTATGCAGCATGTGCCCATCATATGCAGCCTGTGCCCGTCATATGCAGCTTCTGCCCATCATATGCAGCATATGCCCATTATGTGCAGCCTGTGCTCGTCATATGCAGCTTCTGCCCATCATATGCAGCCTGTGCCCAACATATGCAACATCTGCCCATCTTATGCAGCATGTGCCCATC
This sequence comes from Aquarana catesbeiana, assembly GCF_042186555.1. Lineage (NCBI taxonomy): Eukaryota > Metazoa > Chordata > Amphibia > Anura > Ranidae > Aquarana > Aquarana catesbeiana. Next base: position 62,462,443 of record NC_133325.1, on the reverse strand, counting down.
ATATGCAGCCTGTGCCCAACATATGCAGCCTCTGTGCCCAACATATGCAGCCTCTGTGCCCATCATATGCAGCTTCTGTTCCCATAATATGCAGACTGTGCCCAACATATGCAGCTTCTGCCCATCATATGCAGCATGTGCCCGTCATATGCAGCCTATGCCCATCATATGCAGCCTCTGCGCCCATCATATGCAGCCTGTGCCCGTCATATGCAGCCTATGCCCATCATATGCAGCCTCTGCGCCCATCATATGCAGCCTGTGCCCGTCATATGCAGCCTCTGTGCCCATCAAATGCAGCCTCTGTGCCCATCATATGCAGGCTGTGCCCGTCATATGCAGCTTCTGCCCATCATATGCTGCATGTCCCCATCATATGCAGCCTGTGCCCGTCATATGCAGCTTCTGTGCCAATTATTTGCAGCATGTGCCCATCATATGCAGCCTGTGCCCATCATATGCAGCTTCTGCCCATCACATGCAGCCTGTGCCCATCATATGCAGCCTCTGTACCCATCTTATGCAGCTTCTGTGCCCATCTTATGCAGCTTCTGTGCCCATCATATGCAGCTTCTGTGCCCATCATATGCAGCCTGTGCCCATCATATGCAGCCTCTGTGCCCATCTTATGCAGCTTCTGTGCCCGTCATATGCAGCCTGTGCCCATCATATTCAGCTTCTGCCCATCATATGCAGCCTGTGCCCATCATATGCAGCCTCTGTGCCCATCTTATGCAGCTTCTGCGCCCATCTTATGCAGCTTCTGCGCCCATCTTATGCAGCTTCTGCCCATCATATGCAGCCTGTGCCCATCTTATGCAGCTTCTGTTCCCATCATATGCAGCCTGTGCCCATCATATGCAGCCTGTGCCCATCATATGCAGCTTTTGCCCATCATATGCAGCATGTGCCTGTCATATGCAGCTTCTGCCCATCATATGCAGCCTGTGCCCATCATATGCAGCCTCTGTGCCCATCAAATGCAGCCTCTGTGCCCATCATATGCAGGCTGTGCCCGTCATATGCAGCTTCTGCCCATCATATGCAGCATGTCCCCATCATATGCAGCCTGTGCCCGTCATATGCAGCTTCTGTGCCAATTACTTGCAGCATGTGCCCATCATATGCAGCCTGTGCCCGTCATATGCAGCTTCTACCCATCACATGCAGCCTGTGCCCATCATATGCAGCCTCTGTACCCATCTTATGCAGCTTCTGTGCCCATCTTATGCAGCTTCTGTGCCCATCATATGCAGCTTCTGTGCCCATCATATGCAGCCTGTGCCCATCATATTCAGCCTCTGTGCCCATCTTATGCAGCTTCTGTGCCCGTCATATGCAGCCTGTGCCCGTCATATGCAGCCTGTGCCCGTCACATGCAGCTTCTGCCCATCATATGCAGCCTGTGCCCATCATATGCAGCCTCTGTGCCCATCTTATGCAGCTTCTGCGCCCATCTTATGCAGCCTCTGCGCCCATCTTATGCAGCTTCTGCCCATCATATGCAGCCTGTGCCCATCTTATGCAGCTTCTGTTCCCATCATATGCAGCCTGTGCCCATCATATGCAGCCTGTGCCCATCATATGCATCTTTCGCCCATCATATGCAGCATGTGCCTGTCATATGCAGCTTCTGCCCATCATATGCAGCCTGTGCCTGTCATATGCAGCTTCTGCCCATCATAAGCAGCCTATGCCCATCTTATGCAGCTTCTGTGCCCATCATATGCAGCCTGTGCCCGTCATATGCAGCTTCTGCCCATCATATGCAGCCTGTGCCCATCTTATGCAACATGTGCCTAACATATGCAGCCACTGTGACCCCCCCTCTCGCCCGCCATCAGACCGGCACTTACCCCATCCGGGTGACGGCAGTGAGCTGGGGGATGGGCAGGCAATGGCGCCTGCATCCTGTGCGTCTCCTTCTCCATTCTGGGCTGTTGGGTCCTCGTCCTCACCTCCTGTGTCAGCGGCGGTGGCAGAGAAGTCCGATCCTCCAGCTTCCTCCCCTGTGAGTGTGTCTCTTCCGCCAATCGGGAAACAGGTGTCACTGACCTGCCTCCTGATTGGCGGGGAGGCACTGTGGTGTAAAAATAGCGAAAATCAATTCGCTATGGTCACACAACAGGGTGGGATCAGGGAACACTCTCTGTGCCCCAAGCCCACCCTTTTTGAAGCCTATAAGAGCCTCAGGCTCTAATCAGGTTCTTAAAAAAAAAACACCCCCACCCACGCTGCCATAGGAGTCCATGCATCCGGTGTCCTCAAAAGGGGCCGGGCGCATGGATCGTGAGTTGGTGGCAGGTATAATAATACTTTGGGTTATATACACCATTACAACAAGTTAAACTTGGATAGGAACATGAAAAATAAATTAAAATGTTTAAAAAATTATTTAAAAAAATATAGTCAAGTTTTCTTTAGTTTCCACAATGAAAACATAGGCAGCAGCACAGAATTGGGCCAAAAACGTAGAACAATCTAGTAAAGAGCACTTTCAACAGCTCTAGTAGGCCATACATTTACAAAAAAACAAATTTTTATGCTTGATGGATTTAGTAAAAGAGCGCAACACAACTTAACAGCCATTTTCCCGCCAGCCATGCACATCGGCTCAGGCGGTGCGCGCACACGCGCCCCCTACAACTCTTAAAGTGGCCAACATACAGCGGAGCCAACCAGGGGAGCCAACCTCCCGCAGTATAACTAAGGCGGCTGGTCCTTAACAGGTTAAAATAAATAAATAATCAAATGTTTGCACATTTACTGTATTAAATTAAAATAAAAAACTTTTATGTCCTTAAAATTGTAAAAATTATTTAGGTATACAAATTAGTCAAAAAGTCCATGTAAAGTGAAATTAGTGAACTCAGCGGGGGAGATTTACTGAAACTGTATCACTCAGAATTTAGTGCAGCTGTTCATGGTAGCCAATCAGCTTTTAACTTTTTAGTTTCAGTAAATCTCCCCCACTATGTTATAGGTACTTTCTAATGCAGTTATAATAATGCAGGCACCATACCTTCTTTGACCCAAACTAAGTTTACAGGTGACGCTCAAGGCTTCGCTGCCTCCTCCTATTGTAAAGATGTGCGACTTCCAGGACTTTTTCTTTTTCCACCAAATCTACTTTCCATAATTTCAGAAATTATCTCTCTTTTACAAGGTTAAAAAGTTCTGCCATGTGGCCATGCATCTCTTCTTCCTAATAGCAGGGGGGCAGAGCTACAGGACAGCCTGCCTATATTCCATCATCTGTTCAGCCTGAGGCAAGATGCAAGGCTGACTGGAAGCTAGGCCTGGTTGCTTTGGTTTGTGTGGGCTGGGAATGGCTCAGAGTTAGCAGCTAGTGATTCGCAGGCTGCATCACTAAGACCTCCCTCTTCTGTCTAGATCCTCCTGGAAGGTACTAGAAAGAGAGGAGGAGAGGATAGGTGGAGCTGCCTGGGGTGTGTTAAGGAGCCCTGACCAACCCCCAACCTGGATTGGCAGGGGGCAGGCCTCCTTAAATACCTAGAGTCAGCCCAGCTGGGGAGAAGTTGTCGGGTGAAAGAACTGAGGATGGAGTACTAAGTTGACGGTGCCTTTGAGGGAGCTCCCCAGTCTGGGGGGGTGACCTTGGGCCTGGGACTCGGGTGCAGGATGGAGCCCTTCAAGAAAGCATGAAGGATCTGGACAGGAGGCACAGGAGGATTCAGAGAGGACAGCAGGAGCTAGTACTGTTGGGCAAGTCTTCAGGAGGGAACCACCGGTTGCAGCCAGGAGGGCTGGTGAGTGACATCTGCAGTCAGGAGGACTGGAGAGGCATGCCAGAGAGGACCGAGAGGAAACAGTCAGAGCTGGGTGTGGAGCCAGTAGGGAGGATTGCAATGTCATGGGCAGTGAAGTCAGGCAGTTGCAGCCAAGAGGGCCGGCAGGGCCTGAAGAGGACTGACTGGGAGCAGTAGTCCACCTATAGGACAGCTAGCACAAAAGACTTTCTATTTTCTGCTAAACCATAGGGGCCTGCAGTCCCTGCCTGCAAACGGCAGGTTGCTTGGGCATGGCTGAGACAGTGTCAGGCTTACACATGTGCTAGCTGCTCCTGGGAGATCAAGAGTTGTGCAGGAGAGAGAGAGAGAGAGAGAGAGAGAGAGAGAGAGAGAGAGAGAGAGAGAGAGAGAGAGAGAGAGAGAGAGAGCAATAATCTGCAAGCAAGAGTTGTGCAGGAGAAGAATGGAGAAGTGTGTTGTACATACTGGTAGTTGTCTCAATGGATTGAGTTACACTGATGCGCCTGAGGCTGGGTTCACACTGGTGCGACACGACAGCCGTCCTACTTTGGATCCGACTTTGCCCTGCGACATGAAGCCGGCATGTGTCCGACTTTCAATGAACGGGGATCCGACTTGGATCCCCGCCAATGCCGGCACTGTGTTTGGTATGAATCTTTAGGGGGGAACTCCGCGCCAAATTTTAAATAAAAAACCGGCATGGGTTCCCCCTCCAGAGGCATACCAGGCCCTTGGGTCTGGTATGGACCTTGAGGGGAACCCCCTACGCCGAAAAACGGCGTGGGGGGGTCGCCCCCAATCCATACCAGACCCTTATCCGAGCACGCAGCCCGGCCGGACAGGAATGGGGGTGGGGACGAGCGAGCGCCCCCCCCCTCCTGAACCGTACCAGGCCGCATGCCCTCAACATGGGGGGTGGTGCCTTGGGGGAGGGGGGCGCGCTGCGGCCCCCCCACCCCAAAGCACCTTGTCCCCATGTTGATGAGGACAAGGGCCTCTTCCCGACAACCCTGGCCGTTGGTTGTCGGGGTCTGCGGGCGGGGGGCTTATCGGAATCCGGGAGCCCCCTTTAATAAGGGAGCCCCCAGATCCCGGCCCCCCACCCTTTGTGAATGAGTATGGGGTACAGCGTACCCCTACCCATTCACCTAGGAAAAAAGTGTCAATTTAAAAAAAAACACTACACAGATTTTTAAAGCATTTTATTAGACAGCTCCGGGGGTCTTCTTCCGACTTCGGGGGTCTCTCCGGTTCTTCTCCACGCTCTCCGGATCTTCTGCCGGGCTCCTCCGCTCTCTTCTGCTCTTTTGCCGCTCTTTTGCTAAAGCGGAGGAGCCTGGTCTTCAATCTTCTGCCTTCTGCCTTCTGCCCTCTTCTCCTGATGTTGACACGACGCTCTCCCCGGCTGGAATGCTCTCTGTGCGCTCTGCTCTGACTTATATAGGCGGTGACCCCGCCCCCTTATGCCGTCACAGTCCCTGGGCATGCTGGGACTGTGACGTTTTAGGGGGCGTGGTCATCACCCGATGACCACGCCCCCTTATGCCGTCACAGTCCCAGCATGCCCAGGGACTGTGACGGCATAAGGGGGCGGGGTCACCGCCTATATAAGTCAGAGCAGAGCGCACAGAGAGCATTCCAGCCGGGGAGAGCGTCGTGTCAACATCAGGAGAAGAGGGCAGAAGGCAGAAGGCAGAAGGCAGAAGATTGAAGATTGAAGACTGAAGACCAGGCTCCTCCTCTTTAGCAAAAGAGCGGCAAAAGAGCAGAAGAGAGCGGAGGAGCCCGGCAGAAGATCCGGAGAGCGTGGAGAAGAACCGGAGAGACCCCCGAAGTCGGAAGAAGACCCCCGGAGCTGTCTAATAAAATGCTTTAAAAATCTGTGTAGTGTTTTTTTTTAAATTGACACTTTTCCTAGGTGAATGGGTAGGGGTACGCTGTACCCCATACTCATTCACATAGGGTGGGGGGCCGGGATCTGGGGGCTCCCTTATTAAAGGGGGCTCCCGGATTCCGATAAGCCCCCGCCCGCAGACCCCGACAACCAACGGCCAGGGTTGTCGGGAAGAGGCCCTTGTCCTCATCAACATGGGGACAAGGTGCTTTGGGGTGGGGGGCCGCAGCGCGCCCCCTCCCCCAAAGCACCAACCCCCCATGTTGAGGGCATGCGGCCTGGTACGGTTCAGGAGGGGGGGGGCGCTCGCTCGTCCCCACCCCCATTCCTGTCCGGCCGGGCTGCTTGCTCGGATAAGGGTCTGGTATGGATTGGGGGGGACCCCCACGCCGCTTTTATCGGCGTAGGGGGTTCCCCTCAAGATCCATACCAGACCCAAGGGCCTGGTATGCCCCTGGAGGGGGAACCCATGCCGGTTTTTTATTTAAAATTTGGCGCGGAGTTCCCCCTCAAGAACATCTGAGCACAAGTCGCGTGCCAAAGTCGGATCATGCAAGACGGCAATCCGACTTTGATCCAACTTCAATGATAGTCAATAGGCTGAAGTAGGATCAAAGTCGGACCAAAGTAGTACAGGGAGCATTTCTAAAGTCGGAACGACTTGTGTCGGACCAGTTAGGACGGCTCCCATAGGGAAACATTAAATTTCACACGTCATGCGACATGAGCTCCCAATGTCGGAGCGTTTGTCGGACCAGTGTGAACCCAGCCTCATAGATTGACTTAAATTTGCTGAGCATCTCATAATTCCCCTACCCCATCCAAGTAAAATTCCCTAATAAAAACAACAAAAACAAGCACATGGACTGTTTTCTGCCTGAGAGTGTCTGAGGAGTGAACGCCGGGCTGGGTAAGGTAACAGGTGGGCCACCTCACTTAGCACTTAATGGAATTTCCAGAGCACCTGTCTCTGAGTTAACTCCTACTCTGACTTGACTCAGAACACAGGAAGTTCTGTAAACTGGATAGCTGGTGCACAAAAGTGAGAAACGGCAAAGCTAAACTGCAAAGTGTGCAGAAAGTCAGTGGGGAGGACTGGGAGGAAGATCAGCCAGGCGGGGCTGCTGACAGCCAGGTGGGCCAGTATTTCTGCAAGCAAGTGTTGCTGGGATCAGTGACCACAAGGAAGCAGGGCCTTTGCTGAACTAGCAATATCCTGCTAGTTCAACAGGAGTGAGCAGCAGTTGCTCTACAGTGTAAACCAAATTTTGTGCAATTGGAAGGAAGAAGAAGACTTTTGTAAATAGGGAAGAAGTTGTTCCTGGTTCTGTGTTTTTTTTTTCAAGTTGGGCATCCCATAACCCTTTGCCGCCAAGCGTACGCAGATGTGCGTACTCGGCTTTAGGGGGTTATACCGGGATGACGCCCGCAGCTGCAGGCATCATCCCGGTACTGTTTTTTAGAGCCAGCGATTGGCTTTCCAGCGATAACAAACGATGCGGCTAAAAGCCGCTCGGCTGTTATACCGGAAGAGCGGCAGGGGATGCCGCTGTCTCCCCACACTCTTACCGGGGCTCCAGTTCCACCGGCAGGCCCGATCAACAATCCGCCGCCTCCAGCGGCTAGTGACAGTCTGGAATGAAGAAGTAAGCGGCTTCGTTCCAGCCTCCTCATTGTAAACACGGAATTGACGTCATGATGTCACTTCCTGTTTTCTCGGCTGCCAATGGCGCCGGTTTAAAAAAATATACAGTATTCAGAATCGCCGAAAACGGTGATCTGAATACTTTGAAGTGCAAAGGAGGGATCGGGGGTCTTTAAGACTATTACTGTCACAAGGGATGTTTACATTCCTTGTGACAGCAATAAAAGTGATCAAACATTTTTTTTAAAAAACAATTTATTAATATTAAAATAAATAAAATAAATAAGAAAACATTTTTTTTTTAAAGCGCCCCCGTCGCCACGAGCTCACGCAGCAAAGAAAACGCATACGGAAGTCGCGCCCGTATATGTAAAGGGTGTTCAAATCACACATGAATCGTCAGAGCGAGAGCAATAATTCTAGCACTAGACCTCCTCTGTAACTCTAACCTGGTAACCGTAAAAAAAAAATTGTAAGCGTCGCCTATGGAGATTTTTAGGCACTGTAGTTTGTCACCATTCCACGAGTGCGTGCAATTATAAAGCATGACATGTTTGGTATCTATTTACTCGGCGTAACATCATCTTTCACATTGTACAAAAAAAACGGGCTAACTTTACTGTTTATTTTTTTTTAAATTCATGAAAGTGTCCCTTTTCTCAAAAAGTTGCATTTAAAACCATGCTGCACAAATACCGTGTGACATCAAATATTGCAACTATCGCCATTTTATTCTCTAGATCCTCTGCTAAAAAAATATATATAATGTTTGGGGGCTCTAAGTAATTTTCTAGCAAAAAATATGGATTTTAACTTGTAAACACCAAATGTCAAAAATAGGCTTAGTCATGGAAGGGATAATTTCCTAACCCTATTTAAGTTATCATCCCCTAATAAAAAACACAAAAACAAGCCCAGGACTGCTTTCTGAGTCGGAGTGAATGAAGGAAAATGCTGTGTGACGGACTGTGCAGTAGTGGGGACCTGGGACATCAGCGGCTCCTATGGGGTAGTTTTACATAGTTATCATGTAAAGCTGCAAAATTTAAAAAAAGAGTCTGCAAATGTAATAAGCAAAAATGGCTGCAAGCATTGTGTCTCTCTTTCAACAATGATTGAAATAAGATATCAGCCACACTGGCAGTGTATTGTTTTTGGTGAGTTGGTCAATTCATAGACTTGCATTTTAAGAAGAAGCAGTAAAACACAACAATTGTTTAGCACTGTAAATCAGTAAGGAGTGCCTGTGCATGCATACTTTCCAACTTTCTGAGATGGAAATCAGGGACACCTATTAGCAAAAGTATGTAGGCATATTACACACCTCCAGTCACACCCCCTTAAAAGAGAATTGTACCAACAAAAATGATTGGTTAAACCCACAGATGCTTTTTTTTACCACTACTATTCGTTTATACTGGATTTTGGAATTTCCAAGTGCAGCAATTTAGATATTGAATAAAAGACTTAGCACTGTAAAACACTTTCTGATAGATAAGTAGTGCATTGCAAACACAACTATACAGATCAAATCAAAATGAGAGACAAATGATGAGGAGGGATGGACAGAGGGATTTTGTTCCAAATCAGGGACAGTCAGTCGAAATCAGGGACAGCTGGGAGCTATGGTGCATGCATACTTACCAATTGTCTTGGATTTGCCAGAACAATCTCGCTTTTTGGTCAGTTGTCCTGTGACGGCATTTTCCTGGGATCTAGGGCTGGTATGAGGGAGGGTGGAGAGGCCTGACACTAATCAGCACTTTGCTACCTGGGTGTGGCCAACCCCCCTACATTGGAAATAGCTGAATCTCCTTGAAGAACCTTTCAACAGCCGCTGACCTGCTTTGCCCTAACTTTTGCCCCTGTACCTGTACCATCAGCTTGTCATTGGGGGGGGGGGCTGCCTTAGCCAACCAATTCCTGCAAGATGGTGAGGTTCAAGAGCCTGGAGACCATCAATGAGCACCGCAGAATCATGCAGGACATAGAGATCATGGTCACAGCATGTGTGGTTTCTACCTTGCTCTAAGATGCAGAGGAGGGAGGGTTTTAAGTGGAATACTAGACTGATTTCCTCCTTTTGTTCCTCTGTGCATCTTCTTACTCTGACCCTGTGTACAATGGCTTGGTGGACCTACCTTAAAAAACGAGAGCCCCTGGAAATTTTTTTGAAATGTTGGAAACTATATGCATGTGAGGAGAATACATAACTGCCTACATGCCATGTACCTACATAATTAAAAATTACATATAAAAACAAGTTTTTTTGAATGTTAGCTCGTATTGATAGGAAAATTGAAATCACGCCGACCATACACTGCATACATTATACCATACATATGAAATAAACCCTGAAACACTATACATGCCCTATGCTAAATCTACATATCCCACTGCAAAGATGGCTATTTTCATCATACGTGTCTTCTATGCATGTTTTTTGATGCAGAATTCTAGCAGTCTATCCATCTGTGACATTCAAACTTCTTGTAAATGTCCTGAGGTTATCGCTCTGATCACAGACGAGGGGAGTTTTTAACCTGAGTTAATTTGCCTAAAGTCAGAAGCCAAACGGAGTGAAATCTGCCCAGAATGTGTCAAGATGCCCAGCCATTCCTCTCCTCACAAACAGCAGTGGCAGGCATGGACTCCACAGGCGCTAATGAGATACACTTGTAAGAATGATGTGCTTGCTCTCTGCTTCACAGAACAGAGAATCTTGTTTAAAGGAAAGCTACAGACTACTTTCAGCAAGTACGGGAGTTAAAGTTTTTGTTGTGACAGTTACGTGAAGGCAATGCCATTTTCATATCTACATATGTTTGTTGCTCTGTATTTCTGTAAAGTGGAGGCAAGTTACTCCACAAGAGCTTGTACTGTTGCCAAGCTAAAAAATTTTTTTTAAAAGGAACCTGTTAGGACAGAGATATAGGAATTGATTATTATATTATTATACATGATTTATATAGCGCCAACAGTTTGCGCAGTGCTTTACATCATAACAGGAGACAATAGAGCAACAATACAATTCAATACAAGATGGCTAGCAGGGCCCTGCTCTTGGGAGCTTACAATCTAATAGGGAGGGGCTGGTGGAAAAAAAGGTAATTGCTGTGAGGGATGAACTGATGGGAGAAATAGAAGTTTTGGTTATTAGCTAAAGGCAGGATACGCTTCCCTGAAGGGATAAATTATCAGGGATTGCCTAAATGTGGACAGAGTAGGAGAAAGCCAGACAGATTGGGGTAGGAAGTTCCAGGGCAAGGGGGAGGCTCTGGAGAAGTCCTGAAGATGAGCATGGAAGGAAGAGACAAGGGAGCTAGAGAGCAGGAGGTCTTGGGAGGAGCGGAGAGAACAGTTTGGGAGATATTTGGAGACAAGATTAGTGATGTAGAGTTGACAGCCATAGTCTTCTCCTCTGTCTCTCCAGCATTGGGAAGGGGGCTTCAGCGGAGCTCATATGTTACAATTTTCATGCTTTTGAAGTCTACCCCCTGCACTACTACTGCTTTCCTATCTCAGTGAGCACAGGGAGGGTCATGATCCCACCCCCTATAATAAGAGGGTGTTCATGACCACCTGTGCTTACATTCAACCAGGGGGTGAAGAACAAGGATGCAGAGAGTGATAGAGTGATGTGAATAAAGTAAAGCGATTGTGATCCTTAGGATTGCTATAAACTTGCTGACCTGTTTTCATGTGTGTATAGGCAGGTGCAGTCTCCGCTGCAGGTGGCGCTTATCCACAGTGGCAATGCAGCTGGAGGAGGAGGTCAAGAGGAACCTAGTTCCTTTATAGTTTCCTCTGTCACATGGAGGCAGCTATCAGACTGGATTCTGGCACCCCATGTGACTTTGCCAGCCATCTTGGGTAAGGCAGAGTCTATTTAAGACCCTGGCCCCCAGTTTGGCGTCTGTCAGGGAAAGAAGCAGAGAAAATGAAGGGACATGTCATCCTTCCTGGAAGCCTACCCGTCTGGGTGCAGATTGGCCAGGCTGCATTTCACTCCTCGCTGGCAGGATCTCTCATCCACAACTCTACTGCCGTTTGTGAGTGTTCCCGGTTGGGTAGCCTTCTCGCTGGGTCTGTTTTGTATTGCTGGACTTCTGTTACAGTATATTCTTGTTATTGCACCTGGACTTTGTGTGTTTTATGCCCGTCGCATCATGTTGCACCTTACCACATGTGACTTCCTAGCTAATGGAAATACTGCAGAAAGTAAGTCACTGGTGGGGTAGTAACATCTCTCATCCAGTTTGCCGGATGATAAACAGACCAAGGTGATTTGTAGTCGGTACTGATTTTATCTTCAACTAAACTCAGTATTGCTGTTGTTTCCGCCTTTTGCCTTATCTGGCTATAGAGTGAGAGACCATAGTAATACTGGGTTATGAATACTTATGTTTACTCTGGAGGTTTATTGCCAGTGTTGCTTGCTAGGAAAGAATATAAATATTTGGGGCTGACCTTGTGACTCTCTATTCCCTTGGGCTTTGGCCTGGGGAGGCTTGAACTCGGTAGTCTGACCTGTTAAGCCTGTAGCCCGTATGGGGTCTAGCAAGTGTTTTGTGCTGAGGACTGGATCAGAGACTAAAGTGACCATCGGAAGCTGTCCTGCCTGATTGAGGAAGAAGCTGAGCCAGGATTGAGAACCAGGAGGAGGGCTCTTCTGGAGGACAAAGATCTGTAAAGGAGCTGGTTCCTTGCAGGAACCTGGAGGCTTTCTTGAAAAGATGTACATAGACATAAAAGCATGCATGGAGAAGTTTGCTAGCCTACTGAGGCACGCTATTTACAGTGTTGCCAATGCCAGATTGAAGGTCCTTTTACACCGTACAACCTGAAAGATGTTCTGGAGTCTGCAAGAGATGCTATGGGTATCTGCAGCCCCCTACCCTCTCTTCCTGTGAGCATGCAATAAAATCTCTAAAAAAAGACAACAAAATGACTGGTGCCCAATGTTTCTCAATCCCCCATTACAGGCCAAGAACTCATCACTTTTTCTCCTTACGAGAACAAGTCCAGGGTAATTGAAAGCTGATACAATAACTCACAGGATCCATTTAAAAACTCTCATTGTAGTGCAGGATGGGGGAAGTAGAGGACTCATACAGGAACAGGGTAATCATACGGTAGTCCATTTTGACAGATAGTCAAATAGTTTTGAGTGACATAAATTCCTATTCGGTAGCAATACTTTTAAAAATAAAAATAAATAAATATGTAAATATATACACATATTTTTTGGAAATTGCCATAGTTCTTTTAATCTAATTTGCAGAAACAGCAGTGAGAATGCATACAGAGCTATTATATACAGCATAAAGCAGTACTTTGTTCATTTTTGTTGGATAAATGACACCACACAATTTCCGTAACAATAGACTGTGTTTTGTTTATTATAACTATAATGACAGTTGTTATAACGACATAGTCAAGTCACATAATATACTATTTAGCCTTAGAATTTCAAGATTTTGGTCTCAGAAAGCTTTTACAACCCAATCCAATTAAGAATTGTATTCTTGAGTCTCCTGAGTTTCCAGCATTTGGTTTGTGTTATCATTTTTTGTGCCTTTTCACCTTGGCTATAATAACAGCACTTTACATTGTTTAAACCCATAATCAGGTGACAGCTTTATAGGCTATTCACGTAACTGTTGTGAAAATAAATAAAGTAAATTGATCTTTCATATACAAAACTACCAAAAAAAAATCTGTTTGACCATTCAAATGATTTGTGTTTATTTTTAAATGTGTATAGTGTATATAGTTTTACACGGAGGCAGCCATTTTTGCTCATTGCATTTGCATGCGATGCCTTCTGCTTAGCAGTGTTGCAAATCTTCGTTGTTCCATTCTTTCTGTTCTTTCTATTTTTTTTGTTTGTTTGTGATATTTTTGGGAGTATATGATTGTTATGAAGTATGTGTACTGCTGCATTAATTGTTTAATTTGACATTTTTTTCCTTCAGAAAAAAAATCTAAATATTTTGCAGCTTTGGGACAAGAACAGGTCTGGGATAAGTGGTCTCTGTAACCATTTAGAAACCCAGAAGAGGTAATTAGGTTAATAAGGGTTATTTAAGGAAAATCTTTTTTTAAAACAAACCCCTTTTTAACTTCTCTATTGACTTCCTGCCTGATTTGTCATGATCAGATCGCAGTACAAGCTGCAACATTCTAAAGCCTCATTTACACAACATGGTTGAGCCAGAAGACTTGCTTGCTGATAGGGACTTCAGCAATCAAGTAGACAGGTGCTCAAGAGATCATGCACAGGAGTATATGTGGGAAGGGGCTGTATATGTGTGCAAACATTCAGTGGGCTTAAAGTGACCTTGTCACTTTGTTTTTGGGTTTAGCTATGCTTTAAAAAATAAGATTTACCCGGGGCCACCTAGGTAAGTAAACGGGTGACCACGCCGCCCTTTGGCGCCACGGGGAAACCATTGGGAAGTTCCTGTGCGTCAGAGGGGGCGGGGTCACCCGGGTACGTCACCGCCTGGCCCCGCCCTCAATAATAAAAGAACTGTTATCACGCTGAAGCGTCATAAGGCGGGTGCCTCCCATGGAGGCGGATCTTTTTTATTTTATTTTTCAGTCCGTCGGCGGAGCCATAGAAGAAGATAAATGGACTTCGTGGGACATTTTTATTTTTTTATTTTTTAATAAAGGACTTGTCCCAAGGTGTGTCTTGTGGTTTTTAACATTCTGACACTTTTTTTGTGAAATGGTACGGGTACAATGTACCTGTTACCATTTCAAATGGGGGGGCCGGTATCTGGGGGTCCCCTTGTTAAAGGGGGCTTCCAGATTCCGATAAGACCCCCGCCCACAGACCCCCACAACCACTGGGCAAGGGTTGTGGGGATGAGGCCCTTGTCACCATCAACATGGGGACATGGTGCTTTGGGGGGCTACCCCAAAGCACCCTCCCTTTGTTGAGGGCATGTGGCCTGGTACCGTTCAGGAGGGGGGGGTGCTCTCACCCCCCCCTCTTTTCCTGTGGCCTGCCAGGTTGCGTGCTCGGATAAGGGTCTGGTATGGATTTTTGGGGGAACCCCACGCCATTTTTTAAAAAATTTTGGGACGGGGTTCCTCTTAAAATCCATACCAGACCTGAAGGGTCTGGTATGGATTTTGAGGGGGACCCCCACGCCATTTAAAAAAAAAAATTGGCGCAGGGTTCCCCTTAATATCCATAGCAAACCTGAAGGGCCTGGTATGGAATTTGGGGGGACCCACCACGCAATTTTTTAAAAAATTTTGGTTCGGGGTTCCCCTTAATATTCATACCAGACCCAAAGGGCCTGGTAATGGACTGGGGGGGATCCCATGCCGTTTTTTTCAATGACTTTTATCTGTATTGCCGGGACCCGACAATTCATTACAGCCACAAGTAGTTTTGAATGACTTTTTTTCCTTTAGAAATGTCATTTTGTGCAGGGACTGTTCTAAACACGGGAAAAATCCGCCACTTTACAGGCATACTATAGACACCCCCCAGGTACGAAATGTAAAGGAATATTTCAATTTTATTGTTTGACTTTAAGCATTATTAAAATCACAGCTCCAAAAAAAGTCAGTTTTTAAACTTTTTTTTGCATTGATACATGTCCCCTGGGGCAGGACCCAGGTCCCCAAACACTTTTTATGACAATAACTTGCATATTAACCCTTAAAATTAGCACTTTTGATTTTTCACGTTCGTGTCCCATAGACATTAACGGTGTTCGCGTGTTCGAATAAATTTTTTGCCTGTTCGCATGTTCTGCTGCGAACCAAACCGGGGGGTGTTCGGCTCATGCCTAATGCTGAAATATAGGGACAAGAAATGCTTAGCCTTGCAGTTGGTCCCCCTCCGCACTGAAAAAGTTAATTGCTCATTTTGCCCTAGAAGATGTTAACCCCTTCACGCCGACCATACGCAAATTTGCGCTCATGACTTGAAGGGTTTAAACCAGGGTGTCACCAGTACCATTTTTTAGAGCTGTTGGCTCTTCAGTGATAACAACCGATGCGGCTAAAAACCGCTTGGCTGTTATCCTAAAGGAGCTGGAGAGGACGTCCCCCCTCTCCCGTCGCCTTCCGCCGCTCTTCCCGGGCCTCCCGTCCCACCAGGAGACCCGAGCCACCAGTACACTTAGAGGCGTACTCACTTTTGTTGCCAGCGGTTTAGACATTAATGGCTGTGTGTTGAGTTATTTTGAGGGGACAGCAAATTTACACTGTTATACAAGCTGTACACTCACTACTTTACATTATAGCAAAGTGTCATTTCTTCAGTGTTGTCACATGAAAAGATATAATAAAATATTTACAAAAATGTGAGGGGTGTACTCACTTTGGTGAGATACTATATATATCTATCTATATATATATATATCTATATCTATATCTATATCTAGATCTATATATATATATATATATATAGATCTAGATATAGATATATATATATAGATAGATATATATATATATCTATCTATCTATCTAGATAGATAGATAGATAGATAGATAGATAGATAGATAGTAAGATAGATAGATAGATAGATAGATAGATAGATAGATAGATAGATTATATAAAATTTGAAAAGACATGGGGTGGGACTTTGCATGTGCCCCGGTGGAGTGTGAATAATAATTTATAACACTGTGTTTTTTTTTTAAAAAGATATACAAATACTTTATTTATCATCCTTAGATGGGAATATTTAAAACATTACAATCTGAATGAAGATACAATTTACTGTTGGGTTGACCCAGGTTGTGCAAGTCCTGGTATAGAATATCAAGGGTGTGGCCTACGCATTTTGCGGGAACCCCGCTTCGTCAGGGCCTTTTAGAACAGCACAAACAGCATGTAAATATTAAAGATGTCCTAAAGATACAAAATTGCAAAATTAGCTATGACATAAAATGATATTAGGTAAAATGTTAATGATGCATATGTAGAAAACATAGAAAACTCCTACACCGTTGTAGGGTATTTTATAATTGCCAGTTGGTACAGAATACTAATATAACAACATGAAGATATTCTTTTTAACAAAGATGCAGTTACACGTCATGTTTATTTATGTTCAGCAGTGTCCTATAAACACAGCAATACTCCATATAAAGACAGAAAAAAGAAAAAAAAATCACACACATAGTAGATATTCAAGTTTTAAATACAGGGATTAGACATTATTGATACTAAAAATAACCTCTTGTAGCTTACCTTCAGGTTGTGTGTGCGGCATATCGGTCCAGGAGGGACAGTAAGCCTAGGGAGCCCGTGGGGATACTTCACCAAGCCCCACCGAAAAACACAGGGCGGACCCTCATAAAATATACCATATTATCAAATATACCACTATACCATACCATATTATATCATAAAATGATATAACATGGTATGGTATGGTATAGTGCAGTATGATGGTGAAACTGTGTGTGTGTGAGTGAGAATGGGGAGAAAAAGATGTAGACTTAATGTGAACTGTGAGAAAATAAGAGGGAAGGAGTGTTGGGAAATTTTGTTTTCCTTTTTTCTGTCTTTATATGGAGTATTGCTGTGTTTATAGGACACCTCTGGACATAAATAAATATGATGTGTAACTGCAGCTTTGTTAAAAAGAATACCTTCATGTTGTTATATTAGTATTCTGTACCAACGGGTAATTTTAAAATACCCTACAACGGTGTAGGAGTTTTCTATGTTTTCTACATATGCATCATTAACATTTTACCTCTTTAGGACATCTTTAACCACTTCAGCCCCGGAAGGTTTTACCCCCTTCCTGACCAGAGCACTTTTTACAATTCGGCACTGCGTCGCTTTAACTGCTAATTGCGCGGTCATGCAATGCTGTACCCAAACGAAATCTGCGTCCTTTTCTTCCCACAAATAGAGCTTTCTTTTGATAGTATTTGATCACCTCTGCCGTTTTTATTTTTTGCGCTATACACGGAAAAAGACCGAAAATTTTGAAAAAAAATGATATTTTCTACTTTTTGTTCTAAAAAAAATCCAATAAACTCAATTTTAGTCATACATTTAGGCCAAAATGTATTCGGCCACATGTCTTTGGTAAAAAAAATGTCAATAAGTGTATATTTATTGGTTTGCGCAAAAGTTATAGCGTCTACAAACTAGGGTACATTTTCTGGAATTTACACAGCCTTTAATTTATGACTGCCTATGTCGTTTCTTGAGGTGCTAAAATGGCAGGGCAGTACAAAACCCCCACAAATGACCCCATTTTGGAAAGTAGACACCCCAAGGAATTTGCTGAGAGGCATGTTGAGCCCATTGAATATTCATTTTTTTTGTCCCAAGTGATTGAACAATGACAAAAAAAAAAAAAAAATTACAAAAAATTGTCACTAAATGATATATTGCTCACACAGGCCATGGGCATATGTGGAATTGCACCCCAAAATACATTTAGCTGCTTCTCCTGAGTATGGGGATACCACATGTGTGGGACTTTTTGGGAGCCTAGCCGCGTACGGGGCCCCGAAAACCAATCACTGCCTTCAGGATTTCTAAGGGCGTACATTTTTGATTTTACTCCTCACTACCTATCACAGTTTTGAAGGCCATAAAATGCCCAGATGACATAAAACCCCCCCAAATGACCCCATTTTGGAAAGTAGACACCCCAAGCTATTTGCTTTGAGGCATGTTGAGTCCATGGAATATTTTATATTTTGACACAAGTTGCGGGAAAGTGACAAATTTTTTTTTTTTTTTTTTTTTTTTGCACAAAGTTGTCACTAAATGATATATTGCTCACACAGGCCATGGGCATATGTGGAATTGCACCCCAAAATACATTTAGCTGCTTCTCCTGAGTATGGGGATACCACATGTGTGGGACTTTTTGGGAGCCTAGCCGCGTACGGGGCCCCGAAAACCAAGCACTGCCTTCAGGATTTCTAAGGGCGTACATTTTTGATTTTACTCCTCACTGCCTATCACAGTTTCGGAGGCCATGGAATGCCCAGGTGGCACAAACCCCCCCCAAATGACCCCATTTTGGAAAGTAGACACCCCAAGCTATTTGCTGAGAGGCATGGTGAGTATTTTGCAGCTCTCATTTGTTTTTGAAAATAAAGAAAGACGAGAAAAAAAATTTTTTTTTTTTCTTTTTTCAATTTTCAAAACTTTGTGACAAAAAGTGAGGTCTGCAAAATACTCACTATACCTCTCATCAAATAGCGTGGGGTGTCTACTTTCCAAAATGGGGTCATTTGGGGGTTTTTTTGCCACCTGGGCATTCCATGGCCTCCGAAACTGTGATAGGCAGTGAAGAGTGAAATCAAAAATTTACGGCCTTAGAAAGCTTGAAGGCGGTGCTTGGTTTTCGGGGTCCCGTACGCGGCTAGGCTCCCAAAAAGTCTCACACATGTGGTATCCCCGTACTCAGAAGCAGCAGAATGTATTTTGGGGTGTAATTTCACATATTCCCATGGCATGTTTGAGCAATATATCATTTAGTGACAACTTTGCGCAAAAAAAAATAAAAAAAATAAAAAATTGTCTCTTTCCCGCAACTTGTGTCACAATATAAATTATTCCATGGACTCAACATGACTCTCAGCAAATAGCTTGGGGTGTCTACTTTCCAAAATGGGGTCATTTGGGGGGGTTTTGAACTGTCCTGGCATTTTATGCACAACATCTAGAAGCTTATGTCACACATCACCCACACTTCTAACCACTTGAAGACAAAGCCCTTTCTGACACTTATTGTTTACATAAAAAAATAATTTTTTTTTGCAAGAAAATTACTTTGAACCCCCAAACATTATATATTTTTTTTAAAGCAAATGCCCTACAGATTAAAATGGTGGGTGTTTCATTTTTTTTTTTCACACAGTATTTGCGCAGCGATTTTTCAAACGCATTTTTTGGGGAAAAAACACACTTTTTTACATTTTAATGCACTAAAACACACTATATTGCCCAAATGTTTGATGAAATAAAAAAGATGATCTTAGGCCGAGTACATGGATACCAAACATGACATGCTTTAAAATTGCGCACAAACGTGCAGTGGCGACAAACTAAATACATTTTTAAAAGCCTTTAAAAGCCTTTACAGGTTACCACTTTAGATTTACAGAGGAGGTCTACTGCTAAACTTACTGCCCTCGATCTGACCTTCGCGGCGATACCTCACATGCATGGTGCAATTTCTGTTTACATTTGACGCCAGACCGACGCTTGCGTTCGCCTTAGCGCGAGAGCAGGGGGGACAGGGGTGCTTTTTTTTTTTTTTTTTTTTTTTTTTTTTTTTTTTTCTTTATTATTATTATTTTTTTATCTTATTTTTAAACTGTTCCTTTCATTTTTTTTTTTTAATCGTTTTTATTGTTATCTCAGGGAATGTAAATATCCCCTATCATAGCAATAGGTAGTGACAGGTACTCTTTTTTGCAAAAATTGGGGTCTATTAGACCCTAGATTTCTCCTCTGCCCTCAAAGCATCTGACCACACCAAGATCGGTGTGATAAAATGCTTTCCCAATTTCCCAATGGCGCTGTTTACATCCGGCGAAATCTAAGTCATAAAATGCTCGTAGCTTCCGGTTTCTTAGGCCATAGAGATGTTTGGAGCCACTCTGGTCTCTGATCAGCTCTATGGTCAGCTGGCTGAATCACCGGCTGCATTTTCAGGTTCCCTGTTGAGACAGGAGAGCCAGAGAAAAACACGGAAGACGTTGGGGGGGAGGGGCATTCCCTCCCACTGCTTGTAAAAGCAGTCTAGAGGCTAATTAGCCGCTAGGATTGCTTTTACATGAAAGCCGACCGCTGGCTGAAAAGAATGATACCAAGATGATACCTAAACCTGCAGGCATCATTCTGGTATAACCACTCAAAGTCGTGAATGGCGTACCTGAAGACAAAAAAATGGTTAACAATAAAGCACAGTAAACGGTAAGGTATAAAAAATTGCATACCTGAAAAGCAAACATGATAAAACATAATAACAATAAAACATTGCAGAATAGAATACAGTAAAAAAGAGCAGAACAATAGAGAGAGAATAGAGAGAGAGAGAACAATAAAACGACAACTATTTTTTTTTATTTTATATTTTTGTATGTGTTTTTTTTTTTTTTTTTTTTTTTACACTTTTTTTTGTAACTAACTTTTATAACTGTAACCGGTTCCAGGTTCGGGTCTCTCAAAATGCGATGGCATCTTGGGAGACCCTGTGAAAGTGTGCCTAGTCTGTGCAATGCTGTACCCTACGCTAATACTCAACTAGTGAATGGTAGCGTTCAAAACATTCACCAATGCAAAGACCAGGATTGTCAGGACAGGAGGGACAATAATAGCGGGTGTCACGCCTATATTCGCGCTTGCTGCAGACACGACATCTTTTTTGGGGGTTCGTTGGGTAGGGGTACTCGGGAGGACATAAAGAAAATGCCTCTCATGCAGCCGACTGCATTTGGTTGGGGATGTGAATGGGGGAAGTACGGGCGCTGCAGAAGCGGTGGGTTCCCAATTAGGATTGGCGAATGCAGCAGGAAGGGCACTATGGGCACGACGGGCCTGTGTTTGTCTTCTTGGTGGCAGCGGGACACTACTTGTGCTTGCCACCTCACCAGCTTGAACTGCACTTATGGGACTCGCCACGTCACCAAGTGTTACTGCAGTGCTGGTTTGACTACGACCGGGGTGTACTAGGCCGCTGGTGCTTGCCAGTTCACCAAAACGCTACCAAAAAAACTGTTAGCGATCGCAAGGATCAGGCCTGACTCTGCGAACGCTGCAGTTATGCGTTTAGTGTTTTGTAAGTGTCAGTGATCGATCGATACTGCACTTGGGTGGGCTGGGCTGGGCCGGGCGGAGGGGCAAAATGCAGGTGCTAGCAGGTATCTGGGCTGATCCCGCTAACACTGCGTTTGTGGGAACCCTAAACTGCTGGGGACGCTAGTATAGATCTGATCGGATCAGATATTGATCCGATCAGATACTATACCACTAAGGGAAGCGTATGCTGCGTGCGTGGGTGTTAGCGGTACTGGCGCTAACCTGACACTGCATGGGGCTGGTGCTTGCCAGTTCACCAAAACGCTACCAAAAAAACTGTTAGCGATCGCAGGGATCAGGCCTGACTCTGCGAACGCTGCAGTTATGCGTTTAGTGTTTTGTAAGTGACAGTGATCGATCGATACTGCACTTGGGTGGGCCGGGCAGAGGGGCAAAACACAGGTGCTAGCGGGTATCTGGGCTGATCCCGCTAACACTGCGTTTTTGGGAACCCTAAACTGCTGGGGACGCTAGTATAGATCTGATCGGATCAGATATTGATCCGTACAGATACTATACCACTAAGGGAGGCGTATGCTGCGTGCGTGGGTGTTAACGGTACTGGCGCTAATCTGACGCTGCCTGGGGCGACGCATATCACCGCCGGGCGATCAGGGGGCTAAACTTTTATTCGGTAATAAACGGCGGGTCCCCTGACACTATAAAAAATAAACGAACTAACCAGCGTCACCCGTAACAGTTATACGGTGATCAGTGGTGAAAGGGTTAACTAGGGGGCAATCAAGGGGTTAAAACATTTATTAGGTAGTATATGGGGGTCCCTGTCGCTATAAAACGCTGACGGCAAACCTAAATATTTACCTCACTAACTAGCGTCACCAGCGACACTAATACAGCGATCAGAAAAATGATCGCTTAGTGACACTGGTGACAGAGGGTGATCAAGGGGTTAAAACTTTATTAGGGGGGGTTAGGGGGGTATCCTAGACCTAAAGGGGGCCTAACACTCACTGCCCTAACACTGTAACTGTCACAAACTGACACTATGCAGTAATCAGGAAAAAAAAAAAAAAAATACTGCTAATGTCAGTTTGTGACAGGGGGGGGGGTGATTGGGGGGGGATCGGGGGGCGATCGGGGGGGGATCGGGGGTGTAAGGTATGCCTGGCATGTTCTACTGTGTGTGTTTGTGTGTGTTGTGCACTTACATGTCTTCTCTCCTCGGCGCTGGACGGAAACTGCCAGACCGAGGAGAGATGACATCACATCCTCTGCCTGTGTGAAACTACACACAGGCAGAGGAGGATTCCCATTGGCTGGGAGCGATCGCGAGGGGGGGGCCACGATCGGATGGTCTCCCCCTCGCCTCCCGACGCTCCCAGTCAGATGCCGACCGCCGCTGGCACCGGGGGGGGGTCCGATCGGACCCCCCGCCCGCGGGAGGCAGATCACGTATATATACGTGATTCTGCCTGCCCGTGCCACTCTGCCGACGTATATCTACGTTAGGCGGTCGGCAAGTGGTTAATATTTACATGCTGTTTGTGCTGTTCTAAAAGGCCCCAACGAAGCGGGGTTCCCTCGAAATGAGCAGGCCACACCCTCGATATTCTATACCAGGACTGGGTCAACCTAACAGTAAATTGTATCTTCATTCAGTTTGTAATGTTTTAAATATTCCCATCTAAGGATGGCAAATAAAGTATTTGTATATCTCTTTTTAAAAAAAACCCACTGTGTTAAAAAAGTATTATTCACGATCCACCGAGGCACACGCAAAGTCCCACCCCATGTCTTTTCAAATTTTGTTTCTACTAGGGATGGTGCCTCCATGTGAGTTATAATTATTCCACGTTTACTCCCACCCTCATCTACCTATGTATTATATATCTATATCTATCTATATCTATCTATACATAGAGATATATTATATATATATATATATATATATATATATATATATATATATATATATATATATATCTCATATATATATCTCATATATATATATATATATATATATATATATCCAGAGCTTTTTTTCAGCTGGAATTTAGTGGAACTCAGTTCCACCACCTCTGGCTGAGGCCCTCTGCTCCCTGCTCACCACTATCACTTGTAAACACAGAAGTCACATAACTCCACCACTATCACTTGTCTAAAAGAAATGTAGACCCTTCCACTTTCCTCATTAGAACCCTGCAAGTGCAGCAGCTGTCTGATAAGTTTAAATTCACTCCTGTTCACATTCACTTGGACACAGACAAACAACTATTTCTTCAGAATAAAAAAAGGTAGGAATCTGCAAACCAGTCTGTTAAAATCCCTTCAATGTACATAGATCACCCAGAAGGGAATTCTTTAGGTTGCACCACATCATTGGGCATTGGTCTCTGCTAGAATCATGAGCCAAGCCTCATTTGCCCCATAAAGTAGGCAATCAGAAATTGTATTTTATTGATCTGGATTCAGAAAACTATAATAACGCTGGTAGGAATCATTGCATCTTATATGTGATAACTTATCCCAGCCACTTTAAATAAGAACAAATAATACTATACTTGATGGCTGTTATTAATTGTTTTTTGGGTGCTTTTATTTATAAATGCAATAATAGAAAGCTGCCTACTTCCCGCTAACTCAAGTTATCTTCCCAGGCAAGATGAAAGGGCTCTTCATTGTATTTGATTTGATTAAATAAATCATTATTAAATTAAAGATCAAGGTTTGTGCAGGAAGAGGTAATTGAAGTTTCAGGACCATGTGTGCAGAAACACAAGTATGAGACGCCCCGGTATTAATGCAATAAAGGTATAATAGCATCCTTCTAATGGCAGAATTAACCTTGCAGGCTTGCTGTTAGTTCACCATTGATTTTTTTTTTTTGCCTGCTTCTGTTTAACAAGAGTCCAGATATAATCCTGATTTCATTATATTTCACTATTGCTCCAGTGGGTCATTTAAATCTTTTTGAAGTTGAACATGGTAAATTTTCTAGAAAATTAATTGGATATATAATGAGGAACATTGTCTGTTTGTGTGTTCCCAAGGAAATATATTTCAAAGATGAGAATTTAGGACACCAGATAAATGAGGGAATCAGCACACCCGCTTAGGGCCTATTTAGAACCAGCACATTTTCCAATCCACTGCTAACTAATCTACCTCCTGTTTTCAATTTTTATTTTTTTTTAACTGAAAATCCATATATATGGTAAAAAAGTGGGTAAAAAGTAGGATTTTCATCTTTGTGTTGCACTGTGTGTAACCGTACCGTACAGCAGTGCAGTGACATTCATTTCGAATGGTATCGAATGGAATGGTATCCCAAATCACATCTACCTGCACTGAGATACTGGCCCAGAAAAGACCCAATCATGTAAATCCTGATGAAAAACAACAGATTCTTCAATCCACACAAATGAAGGAGGAATCCCCCCCTTCCAGGACATTTTATTCTGAACGCTGCACCCACCACTGTCAGGATACCTTTGGCAGAATGAATGGGGAGCTGTCCCATAATCGCATACCCACAAATCCAATCAGTTCTGGTCAGGGCTTTCCCTTAGTTTATGTACAGCTGCAGGGAGAGGATGCTTGAGACGTCATTGACCTAATATGGCCACATTAACCCTTTCATGCCTAATCCTTTTTCTGACATTTGTTGCTTACAAGTTAAAAGCCATATTTTTTGCTAGAAAAAGACTTAGAACCCCCAAACACACACACACAGATATATATATATATATATATATATATATATATATATATATATATATATATATATATATATATATACAGTAACTCACAAATTTGTAAATATTTTATTCTATCTTTTCATGTGACAACACTGAAGAAATGACACTTTGCTACAATGTAAAGTAGTGAGTGTACAGCTTGTATAACAGTGTACATTTGCTGTCCCCTCAAAATAACTCAACACACAGCCATTAATGTCTAAACCACTGGCAACAAAAGTGAGTACACCCCTAAGTGAAAATGTCCAAATTGGGCCCAAAGTGTCAATATTTTGTGTGGCCACCATTATTTTCCAGCACTGTCTCAACCCTCTTGGGCATGGAGTTCACCAGAGCTTCCCAGGTTGCCACTGGAGTCCTCTTCCACTCCTCCATGACGACATCACAGAGCTGGTGGATGTTAGAGACCTTGCGCTCCTCCACCTTCCATTTAAGGATGCCCCACAGATGTTCAACAGGGTTTAGGTCTGGAGACATGCTTGGCCAGTCCATCACCTTTACCTTCAGCTTCTTTGGCAAGGCAGTGGAGGTGTGTTTGGGGTCGTTATCATGTTGGAATACTGCCCTGCGGCCCAGTCTCCGAAGGGAGGGGATCATGCTCTGCTTCAGTATGTCACAGTACATGTTGGCATTCATGGTTCCCTCAATGAACTGTAGAACCCAGTGTCGGCAGCACTCATGCAGCCCCAGACCATGACACTCCCACCACCATGCTTGACTGTAGGCAAGACACACTTGTCTTTGTACTTCTCACCTGGTTGCCACCACACGACCATGACACCATCTGAACCAAATAAGTTTATCTTGGTCTCATCAGACCACAGTATAAGAAAAAGGTTTTGGATGATGGACTTTTTAGGCATAACACATTCTTTATAAGAAATTGATATTTATTACAAATTTCAAATCAAGATAATTACATAGATTTCTCATATATTTCATTCACATAAAAAAGCCTATGAGCATGAAAGGCACACCACCTATAAACAATAAGGTCAAACCCCGGAGGGCCGGACTGATCACTCTTGATGGTGGAAATTCACAACAATTCAGAGGCGGGTAACACTTCAGGAACTATATAGGTTTAATCTACAGGGTAGTTCTATGCCCCTTTCAACAATTAGAAAGTGGTCTTTAAGGTAAAAGATGATACATGGACTATTATTAAAATGCTGGCTTGTTCAATGTAAGGAATCCTCCCATTGTATCCATGCCTATTGTCCCATAAACAGCTGTCCCTGCTATCTGTGTGGCGCGGTTCCCAAGAGGAGACTCTGCCAGGAACCTAGTGTCTAAGGGATCAGTGTTTATGTTTTTTGTGAAGTTCCACCATCATCAAGGATATTACTCTCTGCCTCATCCCTTCTCTTTCTTTTTTATCTATGATTAAATAATTCGCCATAGCTCCTGAAGAAGCACTTCCTTACGCGTGTAGAGCAGAGTTGAGCACTTTATGACACGCACCTTGTCAAGAACTATCATTCCAAGAGTGATCAGTCCAGCCCTCCAGGGTTTGACCTTATTGTTTATAGGTGGTGTGCCTTTCATGCTCATAGGCTATTTTATGTGAATGAAATATATGAGAAATCTATGTAATTGTCTTGATTTTAAATTTGTAATAAATATCAATTTCTTATAAAGAATGTGTTATGCCTAAAAAGTCCATCATCCAAAACCTTTTTCTTATACTCTAAATATCAGGACGTGGCAAAATAATTTTAACTTAGTATCGTATCCACAGTACCACTCTGTGGAGATACGGTGAGGAAAATAATCTTTTAATTATCAGACCACAGGACATGGTTCCAGTAATCCATGTCATTAGTCTGGTTGTCTTCAGCAAACTGTTTGCGGGTTTTTTTGTACATCATCTTTAGAAGAGGCTTCCTTCTGGGACAACAGCCTTGCAGACCAATTTGGTGCAGTGTGTGGCGTATGGTCTGAGCACTGACAGGCTGACCCCCCACCCCTTCAACCTCTGCAGCAATGCTGGCAGCACTCATACGTCTATTTCCCAAAGTCAACCTCACATGGGTGGCTTAAACACCATTTACACTTGCGGGTGTTCGTTCTGCGCGTGAGCACGGAGGGACGGGGCTCTTTAAATTTTTTATTTTTTTTTTACTTATTTATTTTATTTTTTAGTTTTTTTACACTGTATCTTTAAAAAAAATGTTGATCATTTGTATTGCTGTCACAAGGAATGAACACATCCCTGGTGACAGTAATTGTCAGTGACAGGTACTCTTTATGGAGGGATCTGGGATCTATACCACAGATCCTGATGGGGTGTATCCTTCACCAGCCAAATTGGCTGCTCACCTCACAGATGAGTAAAAAAACTCATATAATGGCTTGCAGCTCAGTTCAGCTTCTCTCTCAAATCGATCATTCACATGTAATAACAAACATAAGCTCCATAGTGCTCTCTGCTTGTTACTTTATTAAAAACAGCCCCAAAATTAGGCACACTTACAAAATCCAAGAATAAAAACTGCATAAGAATATACGTCCATTCGTTCACCACTACCATGGACTCACGGTGACTGTGTGACGTCACGGGCTCAGCTCCTCCCCTCTATACGCATGTCGCCCTCTGATTCATCAGTAGATGGGCGGGCCGACTCCCCTGATCCTTTATATATATATAGTCAGGTCCATAAATATTGGGACATCGACACAATTCTAATCTTTTTGGCTCTATACACCACAATGGATTTGAAATGAAACGAACAAGGTGTGCTTTAACTGCAGACTGTCAGCTTTAATTTGAGGGTATTTACATCTAAATCAGTTGAACGGTGTAGGAATTACAACAGTTTGTATATGTGCCTCCCACTTTTTAAGGGACCAAAAGTAATGGGACAATTGGCTGCTCAGCTGTTCCATGGCCAGGTGTGTGTTATTCCCTAATTATCCCATTTACAAGGAGCAGATAAAAGGTCCAGAGTTCATTTCAAGTGTGCTATTTGCATTTGGAATCTGTTGCTGTCAACTCTCAATATGAGATCCAAAGAGCTGTCACAATCAGTGAAGCAAGCCATCATTAGGCTGAAAAAACAAAACAAACCCATCAGAGAGATAGCAAAAACATTAGGTGTGGCCAAATCAACTGTTTGGAAAATCCTTAAAAAGAAAGAAAGCACCGGTGAGCTCAGCAACACCAAAAGACCTGGAAGACCACGGAAAACAACTGTGGTGGATGACCGAAGAATTCTTTCCCTGGTGAAGAAAACACCCTTCACAACAGTTGGCCAGATAAAGAACACTCTCCAGGAGGTAGGTGTATGTGTGTCAACAATCAAGAGAAGACTTCACCAGAGTGAATACAGAGGGTTCACCACAAAATGTAAACCATTGGTGAGCCTCAAAAACAGGAAGGCCAGATTAGAGTTTGCCAAACAACATCTAAAAAAGCCGTCACAGTTCTGGAACAACATCCTATGGACAGATGAGACCAAGATCAACGTGTACCAGAGTGATGGGAAGAGAAGAGTATGGAGAAGGAAAGGAACTGCTCATGATCCGAAGCATACTACCTCATAAGTGAAGCATGGTGGTGGTAGTGTCATGGCGTGGGCATGTATGGCTGCCAATGGAACTGGTTCTCTTGTATTTATTGATGATGTGACTGCTGACAAAAGCAGCAGGATGAATTCTGAAGTGTTTCGGGCAATATCATCTGGTCATATTCGGTGCGTCACAGTGCAGATGGACAATGACCCGTAGCATACTGCGGAAGCAACCAAAGAGTTTGGGAAAGAAGTGGAATATTATGCAATGGCCAAGTCAATCACCTGACCTGAATCCCATTGAGCATGCATTTCACTTGCTGAAGACAAAACTGAAGGGAAAATGCCCCAAGAACAAGCTGGAACTGAAGACAGTTGCAGTAGAGGCCTGGCAGAACATCACCAGGGATGAAACCCAGCGTCTGGTGATGTCTATGCATTCCAGACTTCAGGCTGTAATGACTGCAAAGGATTGCAACCAAGTATTAAAAAGTGAAAGTTTGATGGATGATTGTTAATCTGTCCCATTACTTTTGGTCCCTTAAAAAGTGGGAGGCACAAATACAAACTGTTGTAATTCCTACACCGTTCACCTGATTTGGATGTAAATACCCTCAAATTAAAGCTGAAAGTCTGCAGTTAAAGCACATCTTGTTTGTTTCATTTCAAATCCATTGTGGTGGTGTATAGAGCCAAAAAGATTAAAATTGTGTTGATGTCCCAATATTTATGGACCTGACTGTATATATATATATATATATATATATATATATATATATATATATAAATATATATATATATATATATATATATATATATATATATATATATATATATATATATATATATATATATGCTAATGTTGCCATAGCAACCCTTCAGGCGTCATTACGGTTGTCAGCTGTGTCTAAAGACACTCCCACTTCCCCTAGACCACAGAACATGGATCCAATGGAACTAGGAAGCATGTCACCGTGTGAGGGTGCACCTTTTTGACAAAATACATCCTCACACGGGATTAACGTCCTCACACGGGATTAAAGCTGACCTCCACAGTGATCACCAGGCAAACAGGAATAAAATTAATTTTAATACATGCCTCCATTTATTTATACATACTTTTAGCATAATTAATTTATCTATCCTATATCCTACAATCAAATGACGTATCCCATTAACCAATATTATTAAAAAGGCTAATATTTTTACTTAAAATTTATGAGTTACATAAAAAATCCTTTTTTAAAAAATGACTGATTTTTCACCCTATCTTCATATATCCAGGCTGACTCACGTTGACTGAGATATCTTATAAAGTGGGGGGGCAACTAATGATACCTGAAGGGTTGCTACGGCAACATGGGCATATATAAATGATCAGGGGAGTTGGCCCGCCCATTTACTGATGAAGCTCAATCAGAGGGCGACACGCGTATAGAGGGGAGGAGCCGAGCCCGTGATGTCACACAGTCACCGTGAGTCCATGGTAGTAGTGAACGAGTGGACGAATATTCTTATGCTGTTTTTATCCTTGGATCTTGTAAGTCTGCCTAATTTTGGGGCTGTTTTAATAAAGTAACAAGCAGAGAGAACTATAGAGTTTATGTTTGTTATTACATGTGAACGATCGATTTGAGAGAGAAGCGGAGCTGAGCTGTAAGCGGTGATTTCCTGCTGGAAAATGAAGTCAGCATCCCCATAAAGCTCATCTACGGAAGGAAGCAAATGGCTCCCCAAATCAACACAGACTGTGGAAACTTCACACTGGACTTCAATCATCTTGCAGTGTGTGCCTCTCCATTCTTCCTCCATATCCTGGGTCCTTGGTTTCCAAATGAGATGTAAAATTTGCTCTTATCAGAAAAGAGGACTTTGGACCACAGAACAACAGAACAGGTCTTTTTTCTTTAGCCCAGGTAAGATGCTTCTTACGTTGTTTGTTGTTCAGGAGTGGCTTGACAAAAGGAATACGACATATGTAGCCCATGTCCAGGATCCGTCTGTGTGTGGTGGCTCTTGATGCACTGACTCCAGCCTCAGTCCACTCCTTGTGAAAGTCCCCAACACTTTTGAATGGCCTTTTCTTGACAATCCACTCCAGGCTGCGGTCATCCCTGCTGCTTGTGCACCTTTTTTCTTCAACACTTTTCCCTTCCGCATATTTTTCTTGTTTACATGTTTAAAACAGGTTTTTTTGCTAGAAAATTACTTAGAACCCCCAAACATTATATATGTTTTTTCTTGTAGAGAATAAAATGGCGGTCATTGCAATACTTTTTTTTGCACCGTATTTGCGCAGCGGTCTTAAAAGTGCACTTTTTTTGGAAAAAATTCACTTTTTTGAATAAAAAAATAAGACAACAGTAGAGTTAGCCAAATTTTTTTTATATTGTGAAATATAATGTTACGCCAAGTAAATTGATACCCAACATGTCACGCTTGAAAATTGCTCCCGCTTGTGGAATGGCGTCAAACTTTTACCCTCAAAAATCTCCATAGGCGACGTTTAAAAAATCCTACAGGTTGCATATTTTGCGGTACAGAGGAGATCTAGGGCTAGAATTATTGCTCTCGCTCTACCGGTCACAGTGATACCTCACATGTGTGGTTTGACCACCGTTTTCATATGCGGCGCTACTCGCGTATGCGTTCGCTTCTGCGCGCGAGCTTGTTGGTACGGGGTTTTTTTTTTTTTTTTAAATGTATTTTTATTATTTATTTTACATTATTTTATTTATTTTTACACTGTTTAAAAAAAATTGTGTCACTTATTGCAATTTTTTTAACCAAAAATACGTAGAAGAATATATAATCGGCCTAAACTGAGGAAGACATTTTTTTTTATATTTTTTGGGGATATTTATTATAGCAAAAAGTAAAAAAATATTGCTTTTTTTTCAAAATTGTTGCTCTTTTTTTGTTTATTTGAGGTGATCAAACACCACCAAAATAAAGCTCTATTTGTAAGAAAAAACTCACATTTGCTTGTGTCCTCAACCAAACTGTCAAATCATCAAATGGCTGATGTCAAAATTGATCACATGTGCAGCACCATGGCAGTTGCAGATCAAACAGAAGCAGCTTCCTTGGCTTTAAAGGATAGCAGGGTTTAATTCTGCTTTACCACTTGCCGACCGCATACAGTACATATACAGTGGCAAAGCGGCTCCCCTGTGCAGGATCACGTACCTGTATGTGATTCTGCACTTCCGGGCTCGGGGCGTGCACACGCTCCACCGGCGACCCTTTCCCGCTGTGATTGGACACAGCCAATTGGGAGCCAATCAGCCGGTTGTTCAGGAGACAGGCAAAACAGCGGTCTGCCTTTGTAAACAACAAGGCAGATCGCCGTTCTGTGACAAGGGAAGGCTGTGATCCTGTGTTTCTGCTAAGCAGGAACATGGATCTCTGCCTTCCCACAGTACAACCATCCCCCACATTGTTAGCAAGCACTCCCTAGGAACACATTTAACCCTTTGATCGTTGATGTTAACCCCTTCCCTGTCAGTGTCATTAGTACAGTGACAGTGCATATTTTTAGTACTGATCACTGAATTAGTGTCACTGGTCCCCAAAAAGTGTCACTTATTGTCAGATTTGTCCACCGCAATGTTACAGTCCCACTATAAGTTGCTTATTGCTGCCATTACTATTAATAAAAATACAAATTACAGAAATCTATCCCATAGTTTATAGACTGGGTAGTCACTTCACTTGATATATGTAAGGGTTTACAACCACTTTAATGTCCTCATTTCGAATCTTGGCCAGGACTCTATCTGCATGAAGTTTACACGTTCTCCCTGTACTTGACTGGGTTTCCTCCGGGAACTCCGGTTTTCTCCCACACTTCAAAAATGCTGGTAGGTTAATTGGCTTCTGTCTAAATGGGCCCCTGTATGTGTGTACAAATTGGCATTGCACATATGTTATCACATTCTGTATGCTGATCCACAGCCTAAGCAATTGGGGAGGATTGAGAAAAGACTTGGCCACCAACCTTGTAAAAAAAATCACCTAAAAATGTTTTCATGGAAAAAGAAATTAAGTGTATAAGACATGGTGATCAAAGAGATGGATATGACTGAACGGATATATATGACATCTCCAGGCCCTCCCCCTGGATTGGAATTGTCAGTCAAGGGACTTGATCCACCTGGAAACATTGGTGGCTGGATCTGATCCTGGACTGACAGCTCTGTAGTAATATGACCAAACCACTGTGACTCCATCTTGTCTAGAGAGGGTCATATGGCTTTAATTCAGTCTCAGACTTTATATTCTAGCTTATTCTGTATTTCCAGCTTTGTAACCACATTTTGCAAGAACACACAACAAAACAGCTTGCCCAAGCATTCATGCTCTATATATAGATATATTGGTCTAGTCTGGCTTTCCTGTTCCTTGTCCTGGGACAGGATGCATGACTTATGAGTCATGGCCAGATGGCCTATTCACTTTTTGTAACCTTATGTTGACTATGTTTTTAGGGGTTATAAACTTGTATAACCATATACTGCTGAATTGTTTAATTATACATGATATCATTAATGTTCCTTTAATAACCACTCCCCTCTCCCCTATTGTGATAGGTAAGCTGAACCAAATATAAGCTGTATACACGCCCAATAAGGTAGGCATTTTCTTTGAACTGACTCCTTGTATCTTGTGTTCATTGAAGTGCCTCCCGGTATCGGGGGGTCTTCGGTGGTCTGCAATATTAACCCTTGGGTGGTCGTCATGTACCTGAAGTACCTACCAGCTCCACTCTGGCTTAGCCATCGGATCCTGAACTTAGCCCCATTCCCAGTCCATGCTGCAGGCAAA
The DNA here is from genome assembly GCF_042186555.1 of Aquarana catesbeiana. Taxonomy (NCBI): domain Eukaryota; kingdom Metazoa; phylum Chordata; class Amphibia; order Anura; family Ranidae; genus Aquarana; species Aquarana catesbeiana. The sequence goes on along the minus strand of NC_133325.1, from coordinate 62,429,254 downwards.
AAAACAGGAAAAAGTCATGTTACCCTGTATTGAAAATGAATAAAAAAAAGTATTTAATGCTTTTATTCACAAAGCGGTTTACATATATTGAATGCCTGCTGGTGTGCCCTGTAACTTAGACATTTTAATAGTACAGTATCATTGTTTAGAATCACTTTAAGTCCTTTGTGGCTATCGAGGAGTATATTTAAATGAAGGTTTTTGTGCCCAGAAATCAGCTTTAAAGAGTAGTATTCAAGCAGAGATAAATGAGCTAATTACATTTATAGTTCACAGTAAGTTCAAACAGCTGACAGACTGGAGAACAATTAACAGTGCACAGCTTCTCTCTGCAGGTTCACAAATATATGAAGCCAGCAATCATCTTCCAGGCAAAGAAAAAAATTTGATCTTCATTTTTATTTTTACAGTAAATACTGTTTATATACAGTACACAACACTTAATTAGATAGCGAATAAGTATGAGTATAATTTAAGTTGCTGTTTTTTTCTTAAAACTTTTTCTCATTGCTACTGCTGCCACCCACGCACCTTTTCTCTTTCCCTTGACAGCTGCAGAGCAGAGTAGTGGCTGTGGGGAGAGATAAAGAGAGAACACTTATCAGCGCTGAGCTGTGGTGAGACAGAAAGCTGGAGTGAAACCCCACCCACCCCCAGAAGGACACAGCGGAAGGGGATGTGGACTGCTGTGCATCCTGGGACAACAAGAGCCTGCTTGGAGAAACAGACTGGTTGGAGATGTAGTTCCCAGACAGATAGAGCCTGTCTATCAGAATGGCAATGAAACTGCACATCACAGCACGACTGGGGTTCTGTGGAAGGGCAAAGAAAGGTCTGTTCCTGGGTTCAAGGCGGATGTAGTGAGGAACAAAAAATGAAGGTTGCTTGAAGGGCCAGACTAAACAGGAATAGGTTCACAAATGTAAAATACACCATAGAGGTGTAGACACTAATGTTCTTGTCTCAGATATGAATGTTATAATAGCAAGAGGGCTTTTTGACTTAATTTTTCTATAAAATGGAATGCAAAAATCATTATACAAGTATTAGCATCTTTTTAGGCTTCCCTCCTGTACCTCTTTTACCGCGTACACACGATCGGACATTCCGACAACAAAATCCTGGATTTATTTCCGTCGGATGTTGGTTCAAACTTGTCTTGCATACACACGGTCACACAAATGTTGTAGGAAATTCCGAACGTCAAGAACGCGGTGACGTACAACACGTACGACGAGCCGAGAAAAATTAAGTTCAATAGCCAGTGCAGCTCTTATGCTTGATTCCGAGCATGCGTGGAATTTTGTGCGTCGGAAATGGGTACACACGATCGGAAATTTCCGACAACGGATTTTGTTGTCGGAAAATTTGAGAACCATTTGAGAACATTTGTTGTTGGAAATTCCGATCATGTGTACGCGGCATTTGTCTTTACTTTCAGTTAAAGTGTTACTAAACCCACAAAATCAGTCTTTATATGCAGTGAAGCATGCTTGTTGTACTCATGGTGGAACCTAAATGGTTAATCCTCTGCATTGTGTAAAAAGATTGTTTGATCGTGTCTCCTCTGATCTTCACCTTCTTCCAGTGTCCCCAACTCCTCTCTGAATATTATAAATGGAAGGAGTCAGGCTGCACATGCTCAGTTTGGTGTGTATTGCTAGAGAGTTTTTTTTTTTGTTCTTGGGAGAGTGCATGTGGGCCAATCATCACTGTCCAGACAGAGGGTCAGGGGTCCTGAAGTTTTTCGTTTTTTTTCAAGTTTTCAACAAAGTTTATTCAAACTTTATTCAATATCATTACAGTTGTACAAGCATGGCAAAAGGCCAAAAAAGATGACAGCACAGAGTGTATAACACAAATACAACAATGAGACAAAACAAGGAGACAAAACCATGTGAGAGATTAATGCTAAAGCATAAAGAGAACCAATAAGCTTCAAAAGGAAACATTCAGACTCTATGTAGAAGGGTTAACTGAAGGTAAAAAAATAAAGAGCTGGAGGATTCCGTTCCGGACCCTCCCCAGTCCTACCCACGCACTCCAAATGGGATCCTGCTGTGCGCGGGGCGACTGGGTAAATGACCAAAAATCTCAGGGAGTGGGCCGAGTCACTTTCCTGACCAAACTATTAAACCCCCATGGGAGTGAAATACCAAAGGTGAGTCTGTTACTGTCACGTACCTTACAGCGGAGTCTGAATGCTGAGGGAGGCCTCTCGCACGGTTCCGGTCCCAACACCCCTGGTAGTGAGGACAGGGAATGCTGGGGCACGGAAGGGTACAGGTGCCCGTGGCTGGAAGCTGGAACGTGGAGATTCAGGATCCTCTAGGAGAAGATGAGAAGACTGATCACCAGAACTGCTCAGTAGAAGCAAGGCAGGTAGGTATGGCTTCAAGGACAATTGCAACATCAGGACAGGCAAGGGTTGGCAACTGGTTGGCAGCAAGGTATCCACACAGCAGGCAAGTTCGTAGTCAAGGTCAGGCAGAGGTTGGCAACAGGCGGGCAGTGAGGTACAAAGTCAGGAAGCAGAGCCGTAGTAGAGAGTCCAAGCCGGGGTCGGTATGATCAGCAAAGGTAGGTAGCAGACAAGGGAGATCCAAGAGAGTAGTCAGGAAGCCGGGTAGTCAGGAGCAAGTTAACAGGTCACACAGGAATCAAGAACTCAGGAACTAGCTGAAGACGATCCAGCACTAGTGTCAGGCAAGGACCTTGTTTATATATGGAGCTGAGTGCCAGGATTGGTGGACGTGCACGTGCGTACGTGAGGACGTACACCCGCTCGTATGGGTGTGCGGGTACACGTTTGTACGGGTGCGTGGGTGTGCACGTTCGATCCGGAACTCGATCGCTTCTGTCAGGGACACCACGCATGGCCGTTAGTCACTGCTGCACGGAGACGGAAGCTAGTACTGTGAGTTTTCTGACAGTTCCCAAAGTGTGTGGAATAGGAAGCCTACATGGCCACAACCTCTAAAACAGTTAGGAGAGGACTGAGGGTAGAATTTTGTGAGACGGGTGGGGACCAGGTACCAACGGGAGATGACTTTGAGGTCTGTCTCCACAAGGGAGATATTAAGAATTTCCCTGTATGAGCGAGCAAAATTTGTGTGCGAAGTATCCAGGTCCCATTCAAATTGAAGGTCTCACTCCCACTTCAACATATAGTTCACTTTTCCCCTGGGGATCAGCTAGCGCTGAATAGATAAGGGAGATTCCCCCCTAACGCCCGTGGCTGAAGAGCACCAAAGTTCGTAATGAGTTACAGAGAGCGGGGTGTCAGAACTTTTCCAAACTCTGCGTAGAAAGTGTAGTAGCTGGTTATAGTGGAATGTTTCCGAGGATGGCATATCCAATTTGGAAATGCAGTATTTGATTGAAATGGGGCCATCGTTGTTAAAGTATTGCCCTATTCTGTAAAGGCCCTTGTCGAGCCACCACCCAAAAGCCTTGATATTTAGACCCGGAGGGAATTGGGGGTTGTGGAAAATGTGTGCCAGAGTATGCCATGCCGAGGTCAGGGAATGTCTTTTATGAAGAGTGTCACATAGGGCCATTGAATGAGACAGTGTTGGGGATAGGATTTGGGGTCTATCTTTTTGTGGTCTCCAGACTAGGAAATCTAAAGTGTGGTTGGGAGTGGCCTGTCTTTCAATGTCCACCCAGTCTGGCTTGGGGCCTTTGGAGTAAATGACTGAGAATTGGCAGAGTTGGACAGCTTGGTAATACCACCATAAGTTAGTGAGTCCCAGGCCCCCTTTTTTCCTTGATCTATATAGTACCTTCTTAGAGAGACGGTGTCCCTTGCCCCCCCCCCATATGAACCATATAATTGCTGACTGAAGTTTGTCCAGGGGACGCTTTTTAATGGGTATAGGAAGGGACCGGAAGAGGTAAAGGAACTTGGGTAGCAGGGTCATCTTGACTGAATTTACTCTCCCCAGCCAGGACATTTTATAGAGGGACCATTGTGAGAGGTCATCCGCCAGTCTCTTAAGCATGGGGGGAGTAGTTGTGGAGGTGCAGGAGCTAAATTTTAGGGGTAAGGAATACGCCTAAGTAGCGAAGAGAGGAGGTGCTCCAGGAGAAGGGAAAGTGATTTTTAAGTCTATCTACTAGGTCTTGGGAAGTTGATATTCTGAGGGCCATTGATTTGGACATGTTGACATGAAGGCCCGAAATTGAACCAAATGTTTTGAGGAGTTGGAGTATGTTGGGAGTGGATATGAGAGGGGAGGTGATGAACAGAAGAAGGTCATCAGCAAAAAGGGCACATTTGTGGGTCTGTTGACCACATTTTACTCCATGAATATCCGGGTGTTGTCTGATGACTAGAGTTAATGTTTCTATCAGATAGCGAAGAGGATGGGGGAGAGGGAGCAGCCTTGTCTGGTGCCCTTTAGGATTAGGATTTGGTCGGAAAGGTGACCTTGCAGTTTAATTCGGGCTTTCGGGGAGGAGTAAAGGGAAGCCAGGGTTCTGAGGAATTCCGGGCCAAAGCCCCATTTTTGTAGAATGGTAAAGAGGTATGGCCAGGTGACTGCGTCAAAGGCCTTTTGGAGATCTATGGACAGAACATATCCTGGTTGGGAAGGTCCTCCATCCCATGAGGATTGCATAAGGGAGATTAAGTCTACTGCTCTCCTAAACTGGTCCGGCCCCTGTGTTCCGGGGATAAAACCCACCTGATCCTTATGGATGTAAGCATCTATAAAAGAGGCCATTCTATTTGCTAGAATTTTGGTCATAATCTTTAAATCATTAATGATTAAAGAGATTGTCCTATAGTTACCTAACTTGCAGGGATCTTTGCCTTGTTTTGGAATAACCAAAATATATGCTAGGTTGGCCGCCGGCTCCAGGGGGGTTCCCTCACGTAGGGAGTTATAGAGACGGACCAGGCGAGGAGAGAGAACCTCAGAGAATGCTTTATAAAAATGAGCAGAGAAACCGTAGGGACCTGGGCCAGAGTCTGATTTGAGATTCTTAATAACGTCTTGGACTTCCCCCACCTGAAAGGGCGATTCCATAATAGAGCGATGGGAGTCCGAGAGTTTGGGGATGGTGATGTCCTCCAAGAAAGAGTTAATGGATTCGGTATTGTTCGGGCTGGGTGCAGAGTAGAGTTTGGAGTAAAAGGTCCGAAAGGCTTCTAGGATTTTTTGAGGGTTTTGGGTTAAGGTTCCTGACAGGGATTTGATCTTGGGGAGAGAGAAGGTTTATATTTTGGGAGAGAGTTTTGCTGCTAAGTGTGTCAATTAGGCTCATATCATGCAGAAGATGTGCTATACTGAGGCTCTATTTAGGTGGTTTTTTGAGTTGGGGTCTGTCTTGCGAAGATTTGTCTAGCATATGGTCAAATGTGATATTGGAGTCGCCCCCTAAAATTGTCCTGCCTTCCAGATGTGGAGAAATGGTAGATAGCATGGAGGCGAAGAAGCGTCCTTGGCACTGGTTAGGGGCATAGTAGGAGAGGATGGAGTACATCACCCCCTCGATAAGCCCCTTGATGAGAATATATCTGCCGTCAGTGTCTCTGACTGTATGTGTGTGGACGAATAGAATTCTTTTAGCAAGGAGTATTGCCACCCCCCTTTTTTTGGAGTCTGCATTTGCCAGATAAAAAGTGGGGAAGCTATGGTGGAGAAAGGAGGGGGTATAGCTGGCGGGGAAATGGGTCTCCTGAAGACAATATCAAGGCTTCTGGCGTGGTAACTTTGAAATGCCTTCCGGCATTTGGAAGGCGAGCTAAGCCCCTGTGTATTGTGTGAGGCTATCTTTAAAGATAAATGATGGTGATTCGATTCAGCCATGGGCGTCAGGGGTGGATGGGGAGAATGTATGAAGGGAGCTTACCTCTGCCTTGGGAGAGTGGGTATCAACTTTGGAGGAGTTGGTCACCTGTAGAAGCCCTGGGGGAGGATCGAGGGGTGTTCTCTGTGAAGGTTCCTGGAGAATGAAGAGGTAGGTAGGGGATTGAGAAAGAGACAAGGGAGAAGTAGGAAGTGAGACAGAGGAGGATGGAACAGTGAGTGTGAAATGAAAAGAAATTAGTGCAAGGAATGAGTACAAGACAATAATATGCATAGTCTGGTAATATAGCTACAGGACTGGCGAGCTGAGTCCTAGTCCAAGTCCCTCTGTAAGGGTGAACTCGGAGCAGGTGCAACCCCAAAAAGGGTTGTCTACCTGGTGTCACCAGAGGGGGCAAGTCCCTCTGCGTCAAACATAGAGGGTGGCATGTTAGGCCACTCCGGCCGTCAGGTCCCCCTGTGGAGGAATGAATTACTGTGGGTCCGAAACATGGATAGGAGCTATGTGGGGCACTCTGGTGCAACAGTTGGCAACAATAAAAAAAAAAAAAGCCATACATTAACTGGAGAGAACAGGGATCTCTGCGGGGGGGGGGGGGGGAGGAGGGGAGGGTGGTAGACATAACATTAGGGGGGAAGATAACAAAAAGAGCATAACTTTGTGAAAAAAATTGGTCATTGTAAGGCAAAATCCACCCCAGCCAGGATGGGCGGTCAAATCAAAGTTAGGTATCCTAGTTAGCCATAAGAGAAGCTAATGGGGCCTAACAAGGTGGGCAAAGGCCTGGCAAGAGTGTCAGAGGAGCTAGTTCCTGGGAGATCAGTCCTAACTGCAGCAACAACCGTTCGCCATCATGAAAGTTGGTGAATCCATCTGATTTGTCTCTGAAATGGAACTGAGGCAGAAAGGGAATGACCAGCGGTACTTGATGGAATTCTGTGTGAGAATTTCCAAAAGAGGCTTGAGGGATCTCCGCTTCTGGGCGGTGGTAAGGGAAATATCTGCAAAAATTTGGATCTTGTTTCCTTGAAAGGAGAGGTTGTCCAGGTTGCGGGTTTTTCTCAAAATGCCATAGTAATAGGGTTTGACTACAATGTCCCTCGGGAGGCCATCTTGATGAGGGAGCTGTAAGGCTCTGTGTGCCTTGTCAAGTTCAAGTCTATGTCCCTGGATGGCCGGTATCAGTTCCTTAATGAAGAGTTTAACAGTGCTAAGTATGTCCGTGACCGACTCAGGGATCCCCCTTATATGGAAATTATATCTCCTGCTTCTGTTTTCCAAGTCATCTAATTTTAGCGCAGATTCCAGTTGGTCTTGTAATGATTGGATGCAGGCGGTGTTTTGGTTGGTGCGAGCAGCCGTGTTGTCGACTACCTGTTCAAATGCGTCCATGCGAGCTCCCGAGCTCTGTAAATCAGCTTTGATGGTGGCAGTGATCTGCATGGCATTTTGAGCCAGGCCTGCGCCCAGCATTTCAGGGAAGCTCTGTAGTAAATGCTGCATGTCAGGGGCCTGGATAGGCTGCATGGGGGAGGATTGCTGGGAGCCTGCTAGGCCTAGGGGGGAGTGCAGCATGGTGGTGTGGAGGAGATCCCCTAAGGTCCTGTTAAGAAGGGACTTGGTGGAGGCTGGGGAGATGACTTGGGGTAAGCAGGTACTCACGGGTGTTGCCAGCAAGGGGTTCTGCTGCTGGTATGTGGATGGAGGGTCCACAATGGAGTCTGGATCCTCCATACCTCCTCTTGTGGGCACCGCTGCCACCATCTTGGAAGAAGCAGGGGCCGCCAGATTAAAGTCCAGCTGGCAGTTCACCTCGCTCTGTTGTGCGCCATTCGGCATGCAAATCAGCGCCTGGGTCTTCTGGGAGGCGAGGGGGTCGTTTTTGGGAGGGTCCTACTAAATCTAGTAGCTCAGGAGGCTGAAAAGGGCCAGAGCGGTGAGGAGCGCTTGGTTAGAGCGTCCTCCTGGGAGTCCCGCGCATGCGCACCTTCCGGGTCCTGACGTTTTATGGGACATTGAGAGCAGAATGAAAACTCCTCCTACCAGCTTTACCACACAAGGATAAAAGGCGCATGCGCACCTTCCGGGTCCTGAATTTTTATAGGACATTGAGAGCAGAATGAAAACTCCTCCTACCAGCTTTACCACACAAGGATAGAAGTCACAAGACTGCTATATACTGCTGATGAGAAAAGGTGTTTAGCAGTTTATATTTACTAAATAATTGCATTTCCATGTTCTGTGTACTGTGGGAGACCACTCCCCAAGCCCCATAGCAACCAATCAACAAGCAGAAATCATATGCTGTAACATCTAGCAACTAATCAGTGAGCCGTAATGTGTGCTGTAACCTCTAGCAACCAGTCAGTAAGCGGTAATGATACACTGTAACCTCTGGCAATCAATCACAATCGCTGCCTGATCTGATGCAGTAAACTGATTTTAAATTTAGCTTCTATCTAATGTATGTCTCAGAGCAGGTGGAAAGCAAAATTGTATGGGGGGGGGAGCCAAGAAAACGTTTGCCCAGGGTCCAATCAGTATTAAGATGGCCCTGCCTGACTGCAATCTGATCTGACTTGGCCAGATTTAGGATAACAGATCCCCATATGTTTGTTTTTAGCAGATCAGATTGTATTGGCTGTAAGCGGGTGTAAACTGATTCATATCCGTTTGCACCCACCACTCCATAGAGGAGAATGGAGGTTCTGATGGGGTCTGCTTGAAACAGACAGGCGTACCCGATCAGAATGTTCATGTGAAAAGGGCCTTAGATGGGATTTCCTTTACTTTGGAGAGATCCCCTTTGAATTCCTGTTGTGTCAACAGAGGTTTTGAACATTTCCAACTTACCATATATACTCGAGTATAAGTCAACCCGAATAAAAGCCGAGGCACCTAATTTTACCACAAAAAACTGGGAAAACTTATTGACTCGAGTATAAGCCTAGGGTGAGAAATGCGCAGCTACTGTAAGTGGAAAACAATGCAGCCTCACTGTGCCCATTTGCATGCCTCACTGTGCCCATTTACAGTCATAGGTCCCCCGAACTTCAAACTCGGTAGTTAAGGGTTCCTAGATGCCTCCTAGCTGCAGCCAAATTTTGGGGTCTCTGGACCCAAAGGGTCCCGAAATGACATTGCTGCAGATGGACACAGTTGACTGAATTTGGGGCCATGTATTTCGGGGCCACTTAGTGCTAGGAATCCCAAATTTGGTGTACAAAGCCATTGGAACTAGCACTATATATCTAAAGCTGGGGTTCCTAGCACCAAGTGGCCCCGAGATACAGGGCCCCAAAAATTGGTTCAGAAAATGTCAAGCACTATTCTGCAGCAGAGAATTACATTTTCTGAACCGATTTTGGGGCCCCGTATCTCGGGGTCACTTGGTGCTAGGAACCCCAGCTTTGGATATGTTGTGGTACTAACCAAACGTGGGGTTCCAATCACATAGTGGCCCCGAGATACGGGGCCCCAAAATCGGTTCAGAAAATGACATTTTTTGCTGCAGAAAAGTGCTTGACTCAAGTATAAGCCGAGGGGGGCACTTTCAGCACTAAAAAATGTGCTGAAAAACTCGGCTTAGACTCGAGTATATACGGTAATCAAATTTGCAAAATACTAAAATCTTGGCTCATTATAAACTTAGATGTTAATAACCATGTATAATGTCATTAGTATACTTAATATTATATTATTATACAGGATTTATATAGCACCAACAGTTTATGCAGCACTTTACAATATAAAAGGGAGACAATACAGTTATAATACAATAATATACAGGAGGATTAAGAGGGCCCTGCTCATAAGAGCTTACATACTTTTCAAGTTATGTGATGATCACATATATATATTTATTTATATATATATATATATATATATATATATATATATATGTAATTAGCTATGAATCTGCCGTAATAATTACAATATATAATGGTAGAGATGTATAATTAGCATTCTTTGCCACACATGGAACCTTGTTAGCATCTTAATTTAGGGTCACATTTTAAACAGATCTTAAAGTTTCTTTCTGACTTACTAACATCTGCAGAGACATCAGGTTGACCTGTTTCATACCCACTACAGATACCAAACCTGAACTCTGCATCGCCTCACTTAATTAACCCGGGCACCATTGATTCTCTGATACATAAGAAGTGTTTATCTCCGTTAATTAATTGGGCCCAGGTTAATTCAATCAGAAGTCAGGATGAGGCAAATATCTCCCACATGAAATGAGAGCTGCTGAACTCTTTGCCAGATGCTGAACTCTTTGCCATGCTTTCATCCAGTTATTGACATTTATTTTCTCTTAGTGGAAAAGCTCTATTCTTGAAACATATAGTTTGCTGAAAAAATATGTTTCTTTCTGAAATTTATGTTTTTTTTTTAACTATACTTAGGCTGTAATTGGCCATACACATCAGAGGCTCCATAGCCGCATGTCTGGATAAACATGCGGACCATTCATTTAAGGCGGTTGTCTTCAAACTACGGCCCTCCAGTTGTTCAAGAACTACGATTCCCATCATGCCTAGCCATGTCTGTGAATGTTAAAGTTTTACAATGCCTCATGGGATGTGTAGTTCCACAACAGCTGGAGGACCGTAGTTTGAGGATCCCTGATTTAAGGTTATGCCTATAGAGTAGGACAGGGAGGACTCATGCAGATACTTCTAGTATAAGATTTTCTTCAAAGAGACAGCAATCAGAAAAGATGTTCTAACCTTTCCTAAACCATATACATGAGAACATACACTATATTACCAATAGTAATGCCTTTACATGCACATGAACTTTATTGGCACCCCAGTCTTAGTCTGTAGGGTTCATTATTGAGCTGGCCCACCCTTTGCAGCTATAAGAGCTTCAACTCTTCTGGGAAGGCTGTCCACAAGGTTTAGGAGTGTGTCTATGGGAATGTTTTACCATAATTCCAGAAGCACATTTGTGAGGTCAAGCACTGATGTTGGACGAGAAGGCCTGGCTCGCAGTCTCCACTCTAATTCATCGCAAAGGTGTTCTATCGGGTTGAGGTCAGGACTCTGTGCAGGCCAGTCAAGTTCCTCCACCCCAAAGGTGCTCATCCATGTCCTCTGGTCCTTGCTTTGTGCACTAGTCCAAATCATTTTGTGGAGGGGGGATTATGGTGTGGGGTTGTTTTTCAGGAGTTGGACTTGGCCCCTTAGTTCCAGTGAAGGGAACTCTTAATGCCCTGTACACATGGTCGGACATTGATCAGACATTCCGACAACAAAATCCATGGATTTTTGTTGGCTCAAACTTGTCTTGCATACACACGGTCACACAAAGTTATGGGAAAATCCGATCGTTCAGAACGCGGTGACGTAAAACACGTACGTCGGGACTATAAGCGGGGCAGTAGCCAATAGCTTTCGTCTCTTAATTTATTCTGAGCATGCGTGGCACTTTGTGCGTCGGATTTTTGTACACATGATCGGAATTTCCGAGAACGGATTTTGTTGTCGGAAAATTTTATAGCAAGCTCTCAAACTTTGTGTGTCAGAAATTCCTATGGAAAATGTGTGATGGAGCCCACACACGGTCGGAATTTGCGACAACAAGGTCCTATCACACATTTTCCATTGGAAAATCCTATTGTGTGTAGAGGGCATTAAGGTGTCAGCATACTAAGACATTTTGGACAATTCCATGCTCCCAACTTTGTGGGAACAGTTTGGGAATGGCCCCTTCCTGTTCCAATATGACTGTGCACCAGTTCACAAAGCAAGGTCCATAAAGACTAGGGATGGGCCGAACGGACCCCTGTTCGGTTTGCACCAGAACTTTTGAACACCGCGAATGAGCAGTGATTTTTTTATTTTTAAAGTGAAAGCATAAAAATGAAAAATTCCTTCCAATATAGTGCCCGGGGGGTCCACTTAGTCTACCTGTAAAGTGACAGATCTGTACCATGTCTAGAATCTGCTACAGCAATAATTGCATTTATAAAGCCCCAAAAAAATGACATTTTCCCTGCAAGCTGCTTTTATTTTGCTCAGTCACAGCTGGGGAGCCAGTGTGTATGATGAGGCCACTGGGAACAAGATTAGAGATTTTTTGGATACATTCTGGTGTCACTTTGACTTTGGATAGAAGTAATGGGTGCGTAAAAATTGGTCTTTGGGTGTCGGTGGCTCCTTCCCCCCGTAACCCTATAGAGGTACTCCTGATGAAAGCAAGAATTGGCCTTGCTGTAAAAAATTGCAATGATATGCACCTGTCAAACAGGTGCAGAAAAATTACTTTTTGGGTGTCGGGGGCGCCTTCCCACCGTAACCCTATAGAGGTGCTCTTGATGAAGGCAAAAAAAATTGCAATGATATGCACCTGTCAAACAGATGAAATGATTTAACACCCTCAAAGCTAGACAGCCTCAAAGTCCTGCAGAGATTCCACATCCCAAAAAGACTTAATCAGTGACATTGGCATCAGGGGCTTCATAGCTGGTAATCCAGGACTGATTCATTTTTATAAAAGTCAAACGGTCCACGGAATCTGTGGATAGACCTGTTCTATGATCAGTAATGAAACCTCCTGCAGCACTGAATGCCCGTGCTGAAAGCACGCTGGATGCAGGGCAGCCCAACAACTCAATAACTTACTGGACAAGTTCTGGCCAGTGGTCTATTCTCATGACCCAGTAAGTCAGTGGATCGTCAGCTGGAAAGCTCTCCATCTCTGTTTTGGCCCCGAGGTAATCATCCACCATGTGATGCAGACGCTGCTGATGGGATGTGGAAGCTGACAGCCCTGGGTGGCGAGGACTAAAAAAATTCTGAAATTCCTCACTTAGGTGGACGCCTTCTCCAATGCTCCTCTCTTGACCAACAGAAGACTCAAAACTACTTTTTCCACAGCGCTGTAACCTACTGGAGTCAGGAAAAACATTCAACAAAATCCTCTTTAACGTGTCCTCAAGAGATTTTATCTTCTGCACTCTCTGTGGGAACGGGATGAGTTCTGAGACCTTCCCCTAATAACGGTGGTCAAGGAGGGTTGACAACCAGTAATCATCCTCCTTTATGCCACATATTCTTGGGTCCTTTCGCAGGCTTTGAAGCATGAGGTTGCCCATGTGCCTCAAATCTGCCAAGGCTTGAGAAGCAGACTCCTCGGGGTCACTCAGGATGACAGCATCTGGAACTTCCTCCTCCCAGCCACGTACTACTCCCAAGGGTCCTGGGGTTGGAAGGCCATCGCTTACAGATTGACGCATGTCTTCCTCTTCTTCGAAGTCTATGAAAGTGCCAGAATCCTCCTCCTCCTCCCCTTTCTCCTCCAGTGTGTTCTGTGACATAGGAATGATGGTGTCTGGATAAAGTGGGTCTTGAGAGGAAAGGAAGTCCTCCTCTTTCTCCTGCTGCTCTGCCTCCAGTGCCCTGTCCATAATGCCACACAGAGTCTGCTCCAGCAGGAACACAACAGGGATTGTGTCACTGATGCATGGCTCACCATCCGCGTGGCTTCCTCAAATGGTGACAACACAGTGCATGCATCCTTAATGATCAGCCATTAGTGTGGCGAAAAAAAGCCGAGGCAGCCTGAGCCTGTCGTCATGCCGTATTCGTACAGGTACTCGTTGATGGCCCTCTGCTGCATGTAAAGCCGCTGCAGTATTGATAAAGTCGAGTTCCACCTGGTGGGTAGGGATGAGCTTCGTGTTCGAGTCGAACCCATGTTCGACTCGAACATCGGCTGTTCGATCGTTCGCCGAATTGCGAACGTTATGGGCCGTTCGCGCTAAATTCGTGTGGCGCGTCACGGCCCATAATTCACTGCGGCATCGCAGTGCATTGCTGGCTGATGATTGGCCAAGCATGCACTATGACCCGCATGCTTGGCCAATCACAGCGCTGTCAGTAGAGAGAGCTGTAATTGGCCAAAGCCAGGGTGGCTTTGGCCAATTATGGCTCAGGGGATTTAGTACACACCCCACACTATATAAGGCCGCCTGCACGGCGGCCCTGTGTAGTGTGTGTTCCGGTGTGCTGAGAGATAGAGAGAGAGAGAGACAGTGTCATTTGATTTGAGTTAGATAGATTAGGCAGAACAGTCAGTCAGTTAGCTGCACTTACAGTGTATTGTGTATATATATGCATCCCAGGTGTTGCATATATATATATATACACTGTATTCAGTTTAGCTAGATCCGTTCCTGTTATCTTCTATCTAGACTATTTACATTTAATGCAGTGCGTCCTGCTCACAGTGTTCAGCTAGATCCGTTCCTGCTATTTACATTTAGTGCAGTGCGTCCTGCTCACAGTGTTCAGCTAGATCCGTTCCTGTTATCTTCTAGACTATTTACATTTAGTGCAGTGCGTCCTGCTCACAGTGTTCAGCTAGATCCGTTCCTGCAATTTACATTTAGTGCAGTGCGTCCTGCTCACAGTGTTCAGCTAGATCCGTTCCTGCTATTTACATTTAGTGCAGTGCGTCCTGCTCACAGTGTTCAGCTAGATCCGTTCCTGCTATTTACATTTAGTGCAGTGCGTCCTGCTCACAGTGTTCAGCTAGATCCGTTCCTGCTATTTACATTTAGTGCAGTGCGTCCTGCTCACAGTGTTCAGCTAGATCCGTTCCTGTTATCTTCTAGACTATTTACATTTAGTGCAGTGCGTCCTGCTCACAGTGTTCAGCTAGATCCGTTCCTGCAATTTACATTTAGTGCAGTGCGTCCTGCTCACAGTGTTCAGCTAGATCCGTTCCTGCTCTTTACATTTAGTGCAGTGCGTCCTGCTCACAGTGTTCAGCTAGATCCGTTCCTGCTATTTACATTTAGTGCAGTGCGTCCTGCTCACAGTGTTCAGCTAGATCCGTTCCTGCTATTTACATTTAGTGCAGTGCGTCCTGCTCACAGTGTTCAGCTAGATCCGTTCCTGCTATTTACATTTAGTGCAGTGCGTCCTGCGCACAGTGTTCAGCTAGAGCCGTTCCTGCTATTTACATTTAGTGCAGTGCGTCCTGCTCACAGTGTTCAGCTAGATCCGTTCCTGTTATCTTCTAGACTATTTACATTTAGTGCAGTGCGTCCTGCTCACAGTGTTCAGCTAGATCCGTTCCTGTTATCTTCTAGACTATTTACATTTAGTGCAGTGCGTCCTGCTCACAGTGTTCAGCTAGATCCGTTCCTGCTATTTACATTTAGTGCAGTGCGTCCTGCTCACAGTGTTCAGCTAGATCCGTTCCTGTTAAATTCCTACTGACCGGCAGGCTTGTCTGGTTACAGTATATAAAGCTACCTGAAGAAAATTACAGGTGTTCTATTTGATCCTATTAGTACCACGGTCAGGCAGCTAGACTATTTACATTTAGTACAGTGCGTCCTGCTCACAGTGTTCAGCTAGATCCGTTCCTGTTATCTTCCTACTGACAGGCAGGCTTGTCTGGTTACAGTATATAAAGCTACCTGAAGAAAATTACAGGTGTTCTATTTGATCCTATTAGTACCACGGTCAGGCAGCTAGACTATTTACATTTAGTACAGTGCGTCCTGCTCACAGTGTACAGCTAGATCCGTTCCTGTTATCTTCCTACTGACAGGCAGGCTTGTCTGGTTACAGTATATAAAGCTACCTGAAGAAAATTACAGGTGTTCTATTTGATCCTATTAGTACCACGGTCAGGCAGCTAGACTATTTACATTTAGTACAGTGCGTCCTGCTCACAGTGTACAGCTAGATCCGTTCCTGTTATCTTCCTACTGACAGGCAGGCTTGTCTGGTTACAGTATATAAAGCTACCTGAAGAAAATTACAGGTGTTCTATTTGATCCTATTAGTACCACGGTCAGGCAGCTAGACTATTTACATTTAGTACAGTGCGTCCTGCTCACAGTGTACAGCTAGATCCGTTCCTGTTATCTTCCTACTGACAGGCAGGCTTGTCTGGTTACAGTATATAAAGCTACCTGAAGAAAATTACAGGTGTTCTATTTGATCCTATTAGTACCACGGTCAGGCAGCTAGACTATTTACATTTAGTACAGTGCGTCCTGCTCACAGTGTTCAGCTAGATCCGTTCCTGTTATCTTCCTACTGACAGGCAGGCTTGTCTGGTTACAGTATATAAAGCTACTTGAAGAAAATTACAGGTGTTCTATCCCAGCTTAGTGCAGCTACAGGCCATTAGTATGTCTGGAAGGCCAAGAAGGAGAGGCAGACAGTCACAAGCCAATAAGAGAGGGCAAGCAGGCTCTGTGTCTAGTGCTGGTCGTGGAGACGGTGCATCCTCATCAGCACGTGGCCATGGGACACGCTTGGCCTTTTTTTCGGCAGCTGGCCATGTTGAGCCGCAACATGCGGAAGACTTGGTCGAGTGGATGACCAAGCCGTCCTCATCCTCCTCATCCTCTCTCACCCATGCCCAGGGTGCTTTGTCTGGCAAAGCAGCGGCCTCTTCCCTCAGCTCAATGTCATCAGTGACTCCTTCCCTAGCTCCACCATGTCCTCATGAGGATTCCCTCGAACTGTTTGACCACAGTGTTGGGTACATGCTCCAGGAGGATGCCCAGCGTTTGGAAGGCTCTGATGACGATACTGAGCTCGATGAAGGCAGTAACATGAGCGCGGACAGAGGGGGTGCCCAAGAAGGACAGCAATCTGGCAGTCATGCTCCCCCTGCTGCAGCATACTGCCAGGTTTGCTCCAGTGATGAGGAGGGAGGGGATGATGAGGTCACTGACTCAACGTGGGTGCCTGATAGGAGAGAGGAGGAGGAGGAGGAGGAGGAGGAGGAGGAGGAGGCGGCAGCACATCACCAACGAGGCAGGATGCCCTCCAGGGGCCAGCCTAAGGGCAGCACATTGACTGCATCACACCCCAAAGCTCCACATGTGCAGGGCGCTGCAGTCTCTGCGCGTTATTCAAAAAGTTCTTTGGTGTGGGCCTTTTTTGAGACGAGTGCATCAGATCGCACCGCTGCTATTTGCAACATATGTCTCAAGCGTATCTCGCGTGGCCAAAATATCTCCCGCTTGGGTACCACATGCTTGACCAGACATATGTTGACCTGCCATGCAGTTCGTTGGCAAGCGTATCTAAAAGACCCACACCAAAGAACAAAGAGGATCTCTCCTTGCTCCTCATCAGCTGAGATTTCCAACCCCACTAGACCTTCAGTCCTCTCTGAGACCTGCAGTGAGAGGAATGAAGGTGTAGAATTAGGTGTGTCACAGCCAAGTACTTGTGGGCAATCTGCTTTTGGTACACCGACGTCAGATTGTACCAGGCAAATTTCCCTGCCCCAGCTGCTGCACCGCCGAAAGAAGTTTGCTCCCAGCCATCCACATGCCCAGCGGTTGAATGCTAGCTTGGCAAAATTGCTAGCACTTCAACTGCTGCCTTTTCAGTTGGTAGACTCTGCCCCCTTCCGTGAGTTTGTGGAATGTGCGGTTCCTCAGTGGCAGGTACCCAAACGCCACTTTTTCTCACGGAAGGCGATTCCGGCTCTCTACCGGCATGTGGAAGGCAATGTCCATGCCTCGCTGGACAGGGCGGTCAGCGGTAAGGTGCATATTACCGCTGACTCATGGTCCAGCAGGCATGGACAGGGACGTTACCTAAGTTTCACGGCGCATTGGGTGACTCTGCTGGCAGCTGGGAAGGATGCAGGACAAGGTGCAGTAGTGTTGGAGGTTGTTCCGCCACCACGCCTCCAAAATGCTGATTGTGACACACCTCTCTCCTCCACCCCCTCCTCTTCTTCTTCCTCCATGGCCTCTTCCTCGGAACCAGCGGTGCTCCGTAGGCGTTCAAGGCTACGCAAGTACGCAGGCCAAAAGATGCCATGCGGTGCTTGAGCTGGTGTGCTTGGGGGACAGGAGCCACACTGGGGCAGAGGTTCTGTCAGCTCTGCAGGGGCAGGTTCAGAGGTGGTTGACGCCACGCCAACTTAAGGCAGGAATGGTGGTTTGCGACAATGGCACCAACCTCCTCTCTGCCCTCCGACAGGGACAAATGACCCATGTGCCCTGTTTGGCTCACGTCCTTAACTTGGTGGTGCAGCGGTTCTTGGGCAGGTACCCGGGCTTACAGGATGTCCTGAGGCAGGCCAGGAAAGTCTGTGTGCATTTCCGCCGGTCATATAATGCCAGTGCTCGGCTGACGGACCTCCAAAAGGAGTTTAACCTGCCCAAGAACCGCCTAATCTGTGACATGCCCACCAGGTGGAACTCAACGTTGGCCATGCTGCAGCGGCTGCACACGCAGCAGAGGGCCATAAATGAGTACCTGTGCGACTATGGCACCAGGACAGGGTCAGGGGAGCTTGGTTTTTTTTCCCCACGCCAGTGGGCCATGATCAGGGATGCATGCACTGTCCTGTCACCATTCGAGGAGGCCACGAGGATGGTGAGCAGTGACAGTGCATGCATCAGTGACACTGTCCCCCTTGTCCACCTGTTGGAGCACACGCTGCGTGGAATAATGGACAGGGCACTTGAGGCAGAACAGAGGCAGGAAGAGGAGGACTTCCTTAGCTCTCAAGGCCCCCTTTATCCAGACAGTGTTCCTGCGTGCCCGCCGATCACACAGGAAGAGGACGAGGAGGAAGAGGAGGAGGAGGAAGATTGTGTCAGTATGGAGGTGGAGCCTGGCACTCAGCATCAGCAGCAGTCTTTAAGGGATCAGTCCCAAGAAACACATGGACTTGTACGTGGCTGGGAGGAGGTGGCTGCGGACCATGTCGTTCTTAGTGACCCAGAGGACTCCGGACCGAATGCCTCAGCAAACCTACGCTGCATGGCCTCCCTGATCCTGCAAAGCCTGCGTAAGGATCCTCGTATTCGTGGTATCAAGGAGAAGGACCAATACTGGCTGGCAACCCTCCTTGATCCACGTTACAAGGGTAAGGTTGCGGACCTTATCTTGCCATCGCAGAGGGAGCAGAGGATGAAACATCTTCGGGAGGCCTTGCAGAAAGGTCTGTGCAACGCGTTCCCAGAGACTGGGAGGTTACAAACTCCTGTTTCTGGACAACGTGTTGCTGAGGCTTCGGTCAGTCAAAGAAGGAGCGGTGGAGAAGGTGGCCGTCTGACCGATGCGTTCAGACAATTTTTTGGTCCGCAGCCCCAAGGTATGATCGGTTCCAGCAACCATCGCCAGCGTCTGTTTTACATGGTGCAGGAATACCTAGGGGCAAGATCAGACTTGGACACCTTTCCCACCGAAAATCCTCTGGGTTACTGGGTCTTGAGGATGGATCACTGGCCAGAGCTTGCACAGTATGCAATTGAGCTACTGGCCTGTCCTGCATCCAGCGTTCTTTCGGAACGCACATTCAGTGCTGCTGGAGGCGTGGTAACCGATCACAGGGTGCGTCTGTCCACCGACTCGGTCGATCGGCTGACCTTCATAAAAATGAATGAGTCTTGGATCACCACCAGCTACCAAGCACCTGATGCTGATGTAACCGAATAATTTTTTTTGAAATCTCAGATCCCTTCAAAGACTGCCTATGCTGATGCTGAGTGACTATCCCTGAGTAATTATCCTCTTCCTCCTCAATCATCACGCTGATAGCTTGTAAGAACATTTTTGGTTCTGGGCGCCAACACCAGTGCCTAAGGCACAATTTTTCAGCCCCTGTTTAACAGGGGCGTGTAATTACAATTTTTGATGTAATACTTTGCAGCAGGGCTCGTTCCTGCATTCCAACTAGAGTGTCTGTGAGGGGTTGCAGTGTTGTGGCACCAGCACCAGTGCCTAGGGCCCAATTTTTCTGCCCCTGTCTAACAGGGGCGTGTAATTACAATTTTTGATGCAATACTTTGCAGCAGGGCTCGTTCCTGCGTTCCAACTAGAGTGTCTGTGAGGGGTTGCAGTGTTGTGGCACCAGCACCAGTGCCTAAGGCCCAATTTTTCTGCCCCTGTCTAACAGGGGCGTGTAATTACAATTTTTGATGCAATACTTTGCAGCAGGGCTCGTTCCTGCGTTCCAACTAGAGTGTCTGTGAGGGGTTGCAGTGTTGTGGCACCAGCACCAGTGCCTAAGGCCCAATTTTTCTGCCCCTGTCTAACAGGGGCGTGTAATTACAATTTTTGAAGCAATAATTTGCAGCAGGGCTCGTTCCTGCGTTCCAACTAGAGTGTCTGTGAGGGGTTGCAGTGTTGTGGCACCAGCACCAGTGCCTAAGGCCTAATTTTTCAGCTCCTGTTCAACAGGGGCATGTAATTACAATTCTTGATCTAATATTTCACAGCAGGGCCCTGTGAGGGCTTACAGTGTTGTGGCCACAGCAACACCTAAGGCCCAAATTTCTGCTGAGTATATAGGGCAGGACCCTACTTTCAAACATCTAACTTACAAACGACTCCTACTTGCAAACGGAAGGAGACAACAGGAAGTGAGATGAAATCTACCCCTAGGAAGGGAAATTCTCTCCTGTAAGAGTTAATATGGGAAAACAAGTTCTCCTTTCCACTGATGCTTTCCAATCCTTGTTCCACAAAAAAACCCAAATTTTCAAAAAACATTTTTCATTGGGACAAAAAAGTGAGGTGAAATCTTCTGAAGAGGAGGAAAGACAGCAAAACAAATGTCACAGGGGTGATAACCCTTCCCTATGTTTTCCAAAAAGCTTAGAAAAGATTTTTTGGCTGGAGCTAAACACGTTAAAAATGTTCAAAATTACAAACAGATTCTACTTAACAACAAACCTACAGTCCCTGTCTTGTTTGCACCGCCTGTATACTGCTGTTCAGAGTATATAGGGCCTGGTGGCCCCACACCTTTCCTTATTTTAATTTGGGTGCGGGGTTCCCCTTAATATCCATACAAGACCCAAAGGGACTGGTAATGGACTGGGGGGTACCCATGCCGTTTGTCTCACTGATTTTCATCCATATTGCCATGACCCGACATGACATTAAACCCACAAGCAGTTTTAAATGAGATTTTTTCCTTTAAAAATGACATTTGGTGCAGGGACTGTTCTAAACATGAGAAACACGCGTCACTTTACAGGCATACTATAGACACCCCCCAGGTACGATATTTAAAGGAATATTTCACTTTTTTTTTTTTACTTTAAGCATCATTAAAATCACTGCTCCCGAAAAAACGGCCGTTTTTAAAAGTTTTTTTTGCATTGATACATGTCCCCTGGGGTAGGACCCGGGTCCCCAAACCCTTTTTAGGACAATACCATGCAAATTAGCCTTTAAAATGAGCACTTTTGATTTCGAACGTTCGAGTCCCATAGACGTCAATGGGGTTCTAACGTTCGTGCGAACTTTCGGTCCGTTCGCGGGTTCTGGTGCGAACCGAACCGGGGGGTGTTCGGCTCATCCCTACTGGTGGGCATGTCACAAATCAGGCCGTTTACGGTCAGGTGGATTTCCAGCTGAATTTCAGCCAACCAAGCACTGGCTGTGTATGACTGCCTGAAATGGCTGCAGATTCTTCTGGCCAGCTTTAGCACATCTTGCAACACTGGATACGTATTTAGGAAACACTGCACCACCAAATTGAGGACATGTGCCAGGCATGGCACATGTGTCCACTTTCCCTGTCTAAGGACGGACAGGAGGTTTGAGCCATTATCGCACACCACCAATCCTGGCTCCAGCTGGCGTGGTGTGAACAACCTCTGGGCCTGTCCCTGCAGAGCTGCAAGAATCTCTGCTCCAGTGTGGTTCCTGTCCCCTAAACACACCAGCTGAAGCACTGCATGGCACCTTTTAGCCTGACTCTGGGAATAGCCCTTTGAACGCTTAGGGGGTACCTGATGTTCATAGGACAATTCTGCAGATGAGGGCATGGAGGTGGCGGAGGAGGAGGGGGTAGAGTTCACAGGTCTGGCATCAACACCACCAGCTGTATGGAGATGTGGGGGCACAACAATAAACTATATGGCGTTAAACTGGTAGTAACACAAAAAACTATATGGCGTTAAAATGGCAGTAACGCACACAGAAGTAAATGGCGTTAAACTGACAGTAACGCAATCAAATAGACGGTGTTCAACCGTCACTACACTGACGCTATCTGAACTGCCCCTACTCTAGCTATACACTAATGTAGAGATTACTGACACGGTCTCACTACACTACACTGAAACTATCTGAGCTGTCCCTACTCTACACTAATGTATGTATGAATGACACGGTCTCACTACACTACAATGAAACTATCTGAGCTGTCCCTACTCTAGCTGCACACTATGCGAAGCTGAATGATGGTCCTCCTCACTACACTCACACTATCCCTAGACTGACACTAAACTAATATTCTACACTGATAATTGAAGCAAAATAGCACAGTATAGCACACTAACTAACTAATAGCACTGCACAGAGCCCTGTTTTATCTCTCTCCATGCCGAAATCACACTGAAAATTCCATTGAAAGAATACTTTTATACTGTGGGGCAGGAATGAGCCATGATTGGATAAAGTCATGATGACAGTGTCCAATCATGACTCTGACCGTGCTCTGTGCCCTGATTGGCTGAACCTTTCACTGCTTCAGCCAATCAGGGTTTGCAATGCACTGTTCAGCGCCGCAATGCATTGTGGTTGGTTCGGGGGGGCGAACAAATGGTCGAACGATCCTTTTTTCGGATGTTCGCTGAACCACCAAACAACGAAAGTTGGGCCCGAACTTATGCTCAGGCCGAACCGTTCGCCCATCCCTAATAAAGACATGGGTGAGTAAGTTTGGGAAGGAGGAACTTGACTGACCTGCACAGAGTCCTGACCTCAACCCGATAGAACACCTTTGGGACGAATTAGATCGGAGACTGCGAGCCAGGCTTTCTCATCTACATAAGTGTCTGACCTCACAAATGTGCTCCGGGAAGAATGGTCAAACAACAAGCTGTTATAGCTGCAAAGGGTGGGCCAACTCAATATTGAACCCTACGGACTAAGATTAGGATGCCATTAAAGTTCACGTGTGTGTAAAGGTAGGCGTCCCAATACTTTTGGTAATATAGTGTATGTCTATGGAAATCCTATGTCTATGGGAAAACCATGACAGGTGTGTCTCCTCTTGCAGAAAAACCAGCATTCTTACTTCATCATGATACACCATTATCGATAAATAATTACATTTGATCAAAATACTGGGTGGATTTAGTATTTAAGATAGGGACACCACATCCAAAGAAATCATAAGAATTCCAAAAACAGCAATGTGGACTTTTGAGGAGCCCCAAAGAGTAATGCACTGGACAACAATTGTTTTAAATTGGCTGGGAGAATCACTCCCCATATGACACTTTTATTAATATTAACAATAAAATTTGAGTCCAACTAAAATGCTAAAAAGAGAAAATCTTCTTACAATGCAGCAGAGCCTATTGTGTAGTGCCACCAATCAGTGTAGACATACATTACATTAATACAGCAAATATATACTGTATATGGGAGAAATATTCTCAGAAGGCTAACAGCCACTACTAAAGAAAAATAAAAGAGTTAAGAACACACACACACACACACACACACATATATATATATATACAGATCTGGCATAATATAGATACACAATATATATACAATATTATAGATAAACAAGTATATACTATGTGCAGTAGTAGAGCCTGATACATACAATCGTATACAGCTATACATCACTCCAAAACATTTTCATGTGGTAAGGGCCAAACCAGGCGAGAAAGCAGAGAGGACCCAGGTGAACCACCAATTCAGCCAGAGACAGGTGTGTGGATGCGGAGGGCATAAGGGGACCCAGCCAAGACCCTGGTAATCTATCAACGCTGTATAGAAAAATACAATAATTATAGTACCATAAATAGTAATAATCTCCAGGCTGAACTATGCGTATATATACATGCATACAACAAACTAAAAGGCATACCTAAACATAATGGAATGCGTATAACTGTTGGTGGTGGCCCAAGAAGACAAAAAAAAAACATAGCTGAGAAACAAGCGAAGGGCTCTACCCATACAAGGCTACTATACTTTTACCAGAGCTTCTGATCTACATGCCCATAGTGAATCTATAGATAACATATACACAGGAAATGTAACTATGGGCCACAAATAACAAAATGCAGAGACCACCAGAAAGCCGAGAGGAGCCTTACCAAAACTTCAAATTGCAGGAACAAATTAACATAGTCCTATTCGCCGGTGGCATGGGCTGCGCCACTGCTCCTGGACCTGAAGCAAAGCCCCCTATTTATGCCCCGTTACAGCACGTCTCTGCCAGGCTGGCAGCCAGCATTTGATGTCACTAGCGATCGAGTACCAATAAGGGCACATGCTCCACCAACCAAATGGCCGCCACGCACGCCAGCCACCTTCAACCCCAACATGTATACTCCCCCAGAGCGCATGCATGGCCAGACAAAATGCCCGCTGCGCATGAGCCAAGTGGCAATACATCCCACCACCAGCAAGGGCCAGCAAGGGCAAAAGCCAAGACATCCAACACCCTCCGCTGGGTACAGAGGAGAGGATATACACCAAGGGCATCAAGAGGCTCCAGCCACCCCCCCCTCCCAAAAACTCAAACATCCACAAACAAGGACATGGGGTAACCTAGCCCCTGACCAAGGCAGAATGATCCCCGAGGGGCCAAGGATGGAAGCATGGCCCAACATACAAGGATCCCCAACCCTCACCTGGGTGGTCCTCACCACATAGAAAAAAACATTACATAAATACATAAACATAATCATAAACATAAGCAACAGTCAATAAGTATAAATACTATTATAAACCCCATAACATTATTAAATTGGGCCCAAAAAAAGAGGCACTATTGCATTTATAGCATGGGGAATGGCAACATTTTAAAGAAAGAGTTTGTATGACAAAACCTCATTGAGGCCTGGTTTAGTCATGGCCGCAAGTCTCTCATTCCAATTTGGTTCTTTTTGGAGAACTAATCTGTCCCAATCATCTCCCCAAGGGTCCTCTCTCACCCACCCCAAACCAATAAATTGCATATATGTCACTAGAGATAAGCCCAATGTTGAGTCGGATGTAAGTTCGACTCGAACATCGGGTGTTTGCCTGTTCGCCGAACAGCAAACAATATGCACCGTTCGCGGCAAATTCGAAATCCGCGGAACGCTGTTAAAGTCTCTGGGACACTAACATGAAAAACCAAAAGTACTAATTTTAAAGGCTTATATGCAAGTTGCCAAAAAAAGTGTTTGGGGACCCGGATCCTGCCCCAGGGGACATTTATCAATGCAAAAAAAAGTTTTAAAAATTACCATTTTTTCGGGAGCAGTGGTTTTAATAATGCTTAAAGTGAAACAATAAAAATGAAATATTCCTTTAAATACTATGCCTGGTGGGTGTCCTTAGTATGCCTGTAAAGTAGCGCATTTTCCCATGTTTAGAACAATACCACAGCAAAATTGCATTTCTAAAGGAAAAATGCAATTTAAAACTACTTGTGGTTGTAATGTATTGACGGGTCCCGGCAATATAGATGAAAATCATTGGAAAAAACGGCATGGGCTCCCCCCAGTCCATTACCAGGCCCTTTGGGTCTGGTATGGATATTAAGGGGAACCCGGCACCCAAATTAAAAAAAGATTGCGTAGGGGGCCCCCAAAATCTATACCAGGCCCTTCATTATTACAATATTTCTGTACCACTTTATAAATATATTGATGTTATGTAGAATATGTTAAGATTTGTTTAGCTTCACTTGTTACACGTTTTTGGGGAGTAAACAGCAGGGATGTCCTAGTTTGTCCTTTGGCTTTCTGGTAAGCATTTTCAAGACTTTCCAAGTCTTGCTATAGCCCCTAGCCAGTAGCTACAAAAATCCCCTTCTCAATCATGTCCTGACTGCTGCTAAGACATGTATACTGGCAACATGGAAAGAACCATACATCTCACTTAGATGTGTCCCCTTTGTTTGACAGTCCCACACACTGTGTCCCTGCTCCTTCTTCTAATTTCCCCTATTCCCCAATATCACTTCCCTGCCCTCCTGAAAAAAAAAAAAAATCAAGGAGAACAGTTGTGGCATAGGTCATTGCTTTTCATTGCCAATGCCACTACAAATATAGCATTATGCTTATGTATATCTAGGGACAAGTAGACTAAAAAGCTACTCAGTGATTCGCAGTGTCGCTGATCACCAACAGACCTGTCTTATTGTCCCTAATCATGGCCAAACCAGTCCCAGTGTCCCCAATCACTGCCAAACCAGTTAGCGTGTCCCTGATCAATGCCACACCAGTCACAGTGTCCTTGATCACTAACACAGCAGTTATTGTGTCACCATAAGAACTTCTTCACATGTGTGATGCTCTCTGAAGAGCCAGCCATATCGGGATCGCTCTCCAGAGAGCATTTGACAGGCAGCGAAGTGGCATTGTATCGTCTCTTCATGACCTGCTTTAACCCGCACAAGCAACCCAATTTACTTGGATGGGTCATGATCAGCAGATGTACAGGGGGTATAATTCCTTGCACAGCTGAAAAGCATAGCTCACAATGCCTTTTACTAAACATCCTGGACTGTCAACTTTCCAAAAATGGATATTTGTACTCAGTGGCGTATCCAGGGTATGGCACACATGGCAAGTGCCATAGGCGCAATATGAAATGGGCGCTGCTGAGTGGCTGGGCAGCAAGGCTTTGTCCTGCATAATTATGTTGCTTATATGTCAACTTGTGGCTGAATAGGACCTGCAGCAGTGTGAACATCCAGCACATCCAGGGATTGGCGAGGGAGCCAGCCGGATGTTCACTGTGCAGTTCCAATTAAAGACTACACCTGTCAGATCCAAGTTGTGATGTCGGTTTTGGGCGGGACTGCTACTCAGACCCGCCCCTCTGTCAAACAACCAGTGTAATGAAAGAGCCGACTCACATGTAATGCTCCTCCCCCTCCTCCCTTGCACAGAGCACAGCAGCTCCTCCCCTCTAGCAGGTTGTAACTAAGCCCCGCCCCTCCCTCTACGTCCTTTCCAGCATGAGCAGCTTCTGTTCTTATACACAGGGAGAACACTGCAGGTGAATGTAAGGTGAGTGTATAGTGAGAGGAGGCTGAGCTCTGATTGGACAGTGGGGTATCAGACATGCAGAGGAGGGACTTCAGGTCCCAGCATGTCAGCTGCTTTCTGGGGAGGTTTGTTATTATGCCATCACTATGTACAGTGCTGAGGACATCACTTCCTGGGTACTACATACTGTGTGATGTTCCATCCACTCACTGTGCTGGTGGGGGGGGGGTGATGTGTCAGGCTGGCCTCCCCCTCAGCTGTCTGTATGTTCTGGTGGGATCTATCATTGCAGATATTATATCTCTCTGCAGATTGGATCTGTCCAGTGTGTGGGCTCTGGGGCCCCCTACAGGAGATCTGAGAGGGGGATCAGGCACCTAGGGGTGTCAGGCAGTAAAGAGAACCTGTCATCGTCCATTCAGATCAAAGACCCCTTTCACACTGTACCACCCCGGGCGTCAGCGGTAAAGTGGCACTAAAATTTTTTAGTGCTCACTTTACTGTCGTTTTAGCTGCGCTATTCAGCCACTAGCGGAGCGGTTTGAACCCCCCGCTAGCGGCCGAAAAGGGGTTAAATCTGCCCACAAAACGCCTCCATAGTGGTGTTTTGCCGGTGATATAGCAGCTCATGGGGAGGAGCGGTGAGTTTTCACCACTCTTTCACCGCTCCAAAGAAGCTGCTGGCAGGACTTTTTCTGACGCCCTGCCAGCGCACTTCTCCAGTGTGAAAGCACTCAGGCTTTCACATTGGAGTGAATTGAGCCGCTTTTTCAGGGCACTTTGCAGGTGCTATTTTTAATGCTGTAGCGCCTGAAAAACGCCTCAGTGTGAAAGGGGTCTAAAAGATAAGTACTACAGCTGGGCGCCTCCATTGCTGACAACATCCCTGCACTCTCCTGCCATCTGTCTGTCTGTAAGGCACCTGGTGAATGCTTTGCTCTGTGCCAAGGCCGATCCCTGATGTGGGGAGACATATAGGCTACTTTCACACTGAGGCACTTTGCAGGCGCTAAAGTGCTAAAAATAGCGCCTGCAAAGCGCCCTGAAAGAGCCGCTCAATTCACTCCAATGTGAAAGCCCCGAGGGCTTTCACATTGGAGTGGTGCACTTGCAAGTCCTGCAAGCAGCATTTTATTTACCGCTCCTAAAGCGAACCCTTCCCATTGAAAACAATGGGGCAGCGCTCCAAACCCGCCTGCAAAGCGCTGCTGTTTTAACCCTTTTTCGGCCGCTAGCGGGGGTAAAAAAAATTTTAACCCTCGCTAGCGGCCGAATAGCGCCGCTAAAATGATGGTAAAGCGGCGCTAAATATAGTGCCAGTGCCCGCAACGCTTCAGTGTGAAAGTAGCCTAAAGCTGACATTTACCTGAAAATGGAATTGGGTATACACTGTTCATTTTTTCTCATTCAACCAGCAGGCTGAATGAAAAAAAAACTGACAGCTTTTGGCGACTCTTTCATTACACTGGTTGTTTGACAGAGGGGCGGGTCTAAGTAGCAGTCCCTCCCATATCCGACATCACAGCTTGGATCTGACAGGTGAAGTCTCTGATCTCTCTGAGCTGAAAAGGAGTGTGCACCCAGTGCACTGAAAGGTGAATGGAAGCTCTGGCTGCAGTGGATAGAAGAGCCATCTACAGAAAGGAGCTGCTTTTACAAAGATAAACAAGTGGAAGATGGTGGAGCTTTGGGGAGATGAGGGCAGAGCAGAGGGGCAATAGTGAGATGTGAATGGATGACCTGCACTCTGTGCAAAAGGCACTCCAGAAACCTGCAGTCTGTACCTAGTGCTCTCCCGAGCCTTGTACTCTGTAAATAAAGCACTCCAGAAATCTACTCCCTGTGCATATCACACTCCTGAACAAGGCACTCTGTTCATAGCACACTTCTGAACCCTGAACTCTGTACACAATGCATTCCTGAATCCTTCCACACTTTGTTCAACACACACTTTCATAGTTTATACAAAACCATTTGTAATGGAAGCTTTTCCTTTTTTTTTTTTTAATGATAGTGCTGGGGTTTGTATGTGTCCATGAGACTTTATCTTGTGGCACAGCAATCAAAGCATATTTTAGAAGTACAAGGAAACCTGGGTTTTGTTTAGCCAGGCCCATTAAGCCCCCCCCCCCACTGTTAAGAGTCTGACCACATCCACTTTTGCCACAGTGCACGTAGCGTGCCGTCGGACACTTCCTCCCTCAAGTGTCCCTCATTCTGAAGTTCAAAAGTTGGGAGGTATGGTCTCTTCTGCCCGTAAAAGCCTGTTAGGGTAGCGTGCCTGTAAAAAGATGGCCATGGGCCGGCCATGCAACCGTTTCAAAGCCTGCAGGGCTCAGGAAAGATCATACAGGCTCAACCGGGCAGCGCATGTGCAGTAACGTAATGTCGCCGCCTGGCGCCATTTTTAAATGGAAGGCAATCGTTCTCGGCGGTGCCACAGCGGCGCAACAGTGCAGAGGAGGCACAGACCACAGGAGGACTCAGGAGAACATTACTGGGGGGGGAAGCTGGCCCAGCAGAGGAGGACAGTACACTGATGTGCACAGTGCCTGACTGGAGAGGTGAACGGGACACAGTGACAGAACAGAAGACGGACACTGACTGATGTGGAAAGGTATGGTAATATTAAGGGGGGACAGAGTAGGAAACTACCATGTCCACAGCCTCTAATCATGTCCTATCCGCAGTATATGAAAGATGGGTTTCAAATGTTTTGACAGGGGCGCAGTTTCAGTGGTTGCCATAGGCGCCATTTTCACTAGATACGCCTCTGTTTGTACTGTCCTGGCAGTGTAGGCCCTCAAGAAATGAGATAGGCAGTCAGTAGGACTAATCAACATCAAGTATGAGGTTGGGAGGCACCTCTGCCAATTATGTAAGGGGGTATTTATACCCTCCCCTCGAGGACTACACTTGTCAGTTTACCGTTTTCCATGGCACACTGGCACCACACTTGGGACTCTGACTATACCACACGAGTAAAGATAATATTGCT
Source organism: Aquarana catesbeiana (assembly GCF_042186555.1). Taxonomy (NCBI): domain Eukaryota; kingdom Metazoa; phylum Chordata; class Amphibia; order Anura; family Ranidae; genus Aquarana; species Aquarana catesbeiana. Next base: position 62,399,459 of record NC_133325.1, on the reverse strand, counting down.
GGTGGTGATTTAGCTCACTGACCAAACCTTTTTTCCTTTTTTCCTATCCCCCTGGTTTTACACTTATTGGGATAAACTTTCATTGACCCTCTAGGGGGATATCCCCTTTATATATGGTTTTACCTTCTCCAATGCACCCCAAAATATGCATCTTATATTCACTTTGCACTCTTTTAATGGGTTTATGAGCATTTCAGCTCTTACTATATAGCTCCATCACTAATGTGTCTTATTAGTGCACTGTGGTTATAGATCTTTCTTTCTTCTCCTTTTTCTTCTCCTGGTTTCTGACACCTATATTAGCAGCCACTTGTTATATGCCATTTTGGCAATAGATATATGAACATATGAAGATATATAGATTCTATATTACAATCTTGTCCAGTATACATTTTTCATGGAACAATTTTTTTGTGGATTGCTAATTACACTACCATGGTTCCTACAATGGAGACCTGCACTGTTCCTACAGTCCTTGTACATACTTGTGCTAATGGACAGCACTCCCTCAGTTCCTGGGCTGGACGTCCCCAGACAGCCCTTGGTCCCTAGAACCATATGCATAACTCAAAGCTGTTTTTGTAAGTAAAACTTGTCTAGGGGATTGTTTTTATCTGGTGGGGATTTGTTTTTCCCTCCCTTCCCCACCCCTTTTAAATAGAACTATACACACCTTTTGCCAACTGTCCAACTACAGTATATTGTTGTTTATACACTTTTTGTAGATGGGTTTGATTGCACCTGCTCCTGAGGAAGCGGAGCGAATTCCACGAAACACGTCAAGCAATATAGGATGCATTTTTCTTTTAAACCGCACCCTTATATGTTGGCCTTTTATATGTATAACTGTTTATAATGTATCATTTTTATACTCACTAAGATGTTTTATGCAGTCAGCTCTGAGTTTTACAGCAGTATGTTTATGTATGTTTTATCATATGAATTATCATCTTGATGTACTACAATGTCTTACAATCTGCCATTGGGGCTTTTGAATAAAGTACTAGTTTTTCAATATCTTTCTTCTCATGGTCTACAAGATACTATTTTGGTTTACTCTATCAATTGTATGTGCCTCATGTACAGTCCCAAAACCCCCCTTCTCTTTTGTAATCTGCTGGCGTTGGTCCACTGTGTTTTATCAGATGCAGTAATTCATGTAAAAAAGGAGCCCCAACCAAGTAGTGAGTGCATACTATACTGTACATGGACATACTTTACAGTAACCCAACATTTCTGTATTAAAAATCCTTTCTTTATTGGTCTTATGTAATATTCTAATTTTCTGAGATATTGAACTTTGGGTTTTCACTAGCTGTAAGCCATAACCACTATTATTATTATTATAATACAGGATTTAGCGCCAACAGTTTGCGCAGTGCTTTACAACATTAGGGCAGACAGTACAGGTACAATACAATTCGATACAGGAGGAATCAGAGGGCCCTACTTGTTAGAGCTTACAATCTAGAAGGGAGGGTCAAAAGATTCGAAAGGGTAATAACTGTGGGGGATGAGCTGATGAAGAAAATAAAAGTGCAGTTGTTAGATGGAGGCAGGGTAGGCTTCTCGAAAGAGAAAATTTTTCAGGGCTTGCCTAAAAGTAGATAGATTTGGAGAATCCTGAAGGCGAATATGGGAGAAAGTGATGGGGAGCTAGAGAGCAGAAGGTCTTGAGAGGAATGAAGAGGACGATTAGGTTGGTATTTTGAGACTAGGCTAGTGATGTAGCTGGGGGCAGAGTTGTGGATGGCTTTGTAACTTATTGTTAGTATTTTGAATTTAATTTGTTGGGCGAGTGGCAGCCAATGGAGCTCATTGGCAGAGAGGGGTAGCAGACACTGAGCAGTTTGTAAGATGGATGAGTGTAACAGCAGCATTCATGATGGATTGAATGGGGGGTAGTCTATTTAAAGGTAAGCCAATGAGGAGGGAGTTGCAGTAGTCAAGGCGAAAGATTACCAGAGAATGAATTAGGAGCTTTGTGGTTTCATTGGTTAGGAAGGGACATAATTTGGAGATGTTGCAGAGGTTGAGGCGGCAAGCTTTGGAAAGGGATTGGATGTGGGGCCAAAAGGAGAGTTCAGAGTGAGTGAGTTGAGGGGTGGAGAGATAGATTTGGGTGTCATCAGCGTAGAAATGATATTGAAAGCCGTGTGAGGCTATCAGTTGACCCAGGGAGGAAGTGTAGATTGAAAATAAGAGAGGTCCAAGAACAGAACCCCGACAGAGAAGGGAAGAGGAGAGGAGGAAGTAGAATTGTAAGTGACAATGAAGGTGCACTGGGATAGGCAGGATGAGAGCCACCAAAGAGAGCAGTCACGGAGACCGAGGGAGTAAAGTTTTTTGAGTAAGAGGGGGTGGTCAACCATAACAAAGGTAGCCGAAAGGTCCAGAAGTAGGAGTACAGAATAGTGTCCATTGGTTTTTGAGGTTATTAAGTGATTTGTGAGTTTTAGAAGAGCAGTTTCTGTGGGGTGTTGAGGGCGAAATTCACACTGAAAGGGAACAAGAAGGTTATTCTTTATGAGGTGGTCACTCAGTTGATTGTAGACCAGGCATTCAAGGAGTTTAGAGGAAAAGGGAAAAGAGAAGCAAGGAGATAGGGCGTAGATTGTTAAGATTGGTAGGGTCCAAGGATGGCTTTTGAAGTATGGGGGTGACCAGTGCATGTTTTAGAGCATTGGGGAAGATGCCAGAAGAGAGGGAGAGATTGAATATGTGGGTTAGAGAGTGTAGGATAGAGTCAGAAGGTCACTGTAGTATTTGAGAGGGAATAGGGTCAAGGGGGCAGGCGGTTAGGTGGGCGTTAGAAAGGAGTTTAGCAACTTCGGCTATAGTATCAGGTTTTGAATAAGGGGAGTGTTAGCTGTACCTGTTGACAAGCCACACTGGCTATTGAACTTCATTTTTCTCGGCTCGTTGTACATGTTCTACGTCACCGCGTTCTTGATGTTCAGAATTTCCGACAACATTTGTGTGACCGTGTGTATGCAAGACAAGTTTGAGCCTATCATGTGTACAGGGCATTAGTCTTATGCCACAGATACTCAAGAGCACATCTATGTTTTTTGAGATTTCTGGTGTCATCTGTTTGCTAGGGTTGAGTCGAGGCCTGATTCTGTGTGTAGTGAGGGGAACGAGCTTGTCCAGGGTGGAGGACAGGGATTTATTGTAGACGGAAGTGGCTAGGCTGGGGCAGGACAGGGGTGATATTTTGTCAAAGAGGTGGTCAGTAGCAGAATAGAGGAGAGAAGGGTTGAAGTGGCAAAGGTTTCTACGGATGATGGTTAAGCGATTGGAGGGAAAGGTGGTAGAAGACAGGGAGAGAGAGAAAATAATAACCATCAAAATAAAAGAAAATAAGTGCTAAATTGAAATATATCACTCTGTGTGTAACGCATCTTTGTAAAATATACAGTATGAGTTTCACGTTTATATTAATTAATTTTTTGATGATATTCAAATTTTTTGAGATGCATCTGTGTATACATATATATACAACTACATAAAACTACAATTATATATACTCTACAACTTTCACACAGACTAAAAAATATATACTGATTTGGGTTATTTTACCAAAGAATGTAGCAGTATAAATTTTGGCCTAAATTTATGAGGAAAGATTATTTATTCGCAAAATTTTATAACAGAAATTAGGAAAAGCGTGAGGTTTTTTTTTTCAAAATTTTTGTTATTTTTTCGTTTATGTAGCAAAAAATAAAAAAACTCAGTGGTGCTTAAATACCACCCAAAGAAAACTTTATCTGTCCCGAAAAATGATAAAATTAAGTGGTTAAGCAGCTCTGTACTAGACGAGTATCTTGGATTCCATGATCTTCAGACTGTTTCACAATTATATTATCATTACTTATAGACTTTTTCCGTAACCCACAATAAACTTAAAGTTCTGCATCTTTTTTTGTGTTTTTGCTAATTAAGCCCTTCCTTAGTCTTATCCCTTAACATGTTTTTCTGGATATATTTTATGTCAGTTGCTGCAGGTGCAGAATTAAAAGAACATAATAGTTAGTTTTACAAGAGTGTATTTTGCTGTAATTGCTTATTATAACCTATATTAAAGCCTATTTTTTAAAATATATTTTCTAATGTGCCTAACAGGTTACGAAGACTAGCTATCTATAAGAAAGGCTTTTTAGCACTCTGGCTCATTAAGACAATTTTTTAATTAAATCTGAGTTTGAAAAGATTTGCTTTTAGTCTTTGTATACAGAATTGCAAGTATGGCTATGCTGTATATTAGCGTTCTATTACCAGGGATTCATTTTAATTGCTCCATCTGCCCTTTGCATGGATGCTTCAGAAAGTGCTGGCAAGTTTTCAGACCTTGTTATCGTGTTGTATTGTGTAAACTAAATCCTATAAAATTTCACACTAAAAGGAAAGACTTAGCCATTTCTCTTTCTCAATGACTTGCACAATAAATATGTGAATAGTAAGTGACACTGCAATTGTAATTAATTAGATACGTTATGTTTGTTGTTTTTAAAAAATAAAAATTGTACCTTTAACCACTTGAGCCCCGGACCATTATGCTGCCTAAGGACCAGAGGCCTTTTTCCAATTTGGCACTTGCGTGGTCATGCAATGCTGTACCCAAACGAAATTTGCGTCCTTTTCTTCCCACAAATAGAGCTTTCTTTTGATGGTATTTGATCACCTCTGCGGTTTTTATTTTTTGCGCTATAAACGTAAAAAGACCGAAAATTTTGAAAAAAAATGATATTTTCTACTTTTTGTTATAAAAAAAATCCAATAAACTCAATTTTAGTCATACATTTAGGCCAAAATGTATTCGGCCACATGTCTTTGGTAAAAAAAATGTCAATAAGTGTATATTTATTGGTTTGCGCAAAAGTTATAGCGTCTACAAACTAGGGTACATTTTCTGGAATTTACACAGCTTTTAGTTTATGACTGCCTATGTCATTTCTTGAGGTGCTAAAATGGCAGGGCAGTACAAAACCCCCACAAATGACCCCATTTTGGAAAGTAGACACCCCAAGGAAATTGCTGAGAGGCATGTTGAACCCATTGAATATTTATTTTTTTTGTCCCAAGTTATTGAATAAAAAAAAAAAATATTTACAAAAAGTTGTCACTAAATGATATATTGCTCACACAGGCCATGGGCCTATGTGGAATTGCACCCCAAAATACATTCAGCTGCTTCTCCTGAGTATGGGGATACCACATGTGTGGGACTTTTTGGGAGCCTAGCCGCGTACGGGGCCCCGAAAACCAAGCATCTCCTTCATGATTTCTAAGGACGAAATTTTTGATTTCACTTCTCACTACCTATCACAGTTTTGAAGGCCATAAAATGCCAAGATGGCACAAAACCCCCCCAAATGACCCCATTTTGGAAAGTAGACACCCCAAGCTATTTGCTGAGAGGCATATTGAGTCCATGGAATATTTTATATTTTGACACAAGTTGTGGGAAAGTAACACTTTTTTTTTTTTTTTTTTTGCACAAAGTTGTCACTAAATGATATATTGCTCAAACATGCCATGGGCATATGTGGAATTACACCCCAAAATACATTCTGCTGCTTCTCCTGAGTACGGGTATACCACATGTTTAGGACTTTTTGGGAGCCTAGCCGCGTACGGGGCCCCGAAAACCAAGCACCGCCTTCAGGATTTCTAAGGGCATAAATTTTTGATTTCACTCCTCACTACCTATCACAGTTTTGAAGGCCATAAAATGCCAAGATGGCACAAAACCCCCCCAAATGACCCCATTTTGGAAAGTAGACACCCCAAGCTATTTGCTGAGAGGCATGTTGAGTCCATGAAATATTTTATTTTTTGACACAAGTTGCGGGAGAGTGACAATTTTTTTTTTTTTGCACAAAGTTGTCACAAAATGATATATTTCTCACACAGGCCATGGGCATATGTGGAATTGCACCCCAAAATACATTTAGCTGCTTCTCCTGAGTATGGGGATACCACATGTGTGGGACTTTTTGGGAGCCTAGCCGCATACGGGGCCCCGAAAACCAAGCACCGCCTTCAGGATTTCTAAGGGCGTAAAGTTGTGATTTCACTCCTCACTACCTATCACAGTTTTGAAGGCCATAAAAAGCCCAGATGGCACAAAACCCCCCCAAATGACCCCATTTTGGAAAGTAGACACCCCAAGCTATTTGCTGAGAGGCATGTTGAGTCCATGGAATATTTTATATTTTGACACAAGTTGCGGGAAAGTGACAATTTTGTTTTTTTTTTTTTTGCACAAAGTTGTCACTAAATGATATATTGCTCACACAGGCCATGGGCATATGTGGAATGACACCCCAAAATATATTCTGCTTCTTCTCCTGAGTACAGGGATACCACATGTGTAGGACTTTTTGGGAGCCTAGCTTCATACGGGGCCCCGAAATCCAATCACCGCCTTCAGGATTTCTAAGGGTGTAAATTTTTGATTTCACTCCTCACTACCTATCACAGTTTTGAAGGCCATAAAATGCCAAGACAGCACAAAACCCCCCAAAATGACCCCATTTTGGAAAGTAGACACCCCAAGCTATTTGCTGAGAGGCATGGTGAGTATTTTGCAGCTCTCATTTGTTTTTGAAAATGAAGAAAGACAAGAAAAATGTATTTTTTTTTTCTTTTTTCAAATTTCAAAAGTTTGTGACAAAAAGTGAGGTCTGCAAAATACTCACTATACCTCTCAGCAAATAGCTTGGGGTGTCTATTTTCCAAAATGGGGTCATTTGGGGGGGTTGTGCCATCTGGGCATTCCATGGCCTCCGAAACTGTGATAGGCAGTGAAGAGTGAAATAAAAAATTTACACCCTTAGAAAGCCTGAAGGCGGTGCTTGGTTTTCGGGGTCCCGTGCGCGGCTAGGCTCCCAAAAAGTCCCACATATGTGGTATCCTCATACTCAGGAGAAGCAACAGAATGTATTTTGGGGTGTAATTTCACATATTCCCATGGCATGTTTGAGCAATATATCATTTAGTGACAACTTTGTGCAAAAAAAAAAAAAAAAAATTGTCTCTTTCCCGCAACTTGTGTCACAATATAAAATATTCCATGGACTCGACATGCCTCTCAGCAAATAGCTTGGGGTGTCTACTTTCCAAAATGGGGTCATTTGGGGGGGGGGTTGAACTGTCCTGGCATTTTATGCACAACATTTAGAAGCTTATGTCACACATCACCCACTCTTCTAACCACTTGAAGACAAAGCCCTTTCTGACACTTTTTGATTACATGAAAAAATTATTTTTTTTTTGCAAGAAAATTACTTTGAACCCCCAAACATTATATATTTTTTTAAAGCAAATGCCCTATAGATTAATATGGTGGGTGTTTCATTTTTTTTTTTCACACAGTATTTGCGCGGCGATTTTTCACACTTTTTTAAATTTTAATGCACTAAAACACACTATATTGCCCAAATGTTTGATGAAATAAAAAAGATGATCTTAGGCTGAGTACATGGATACCAAACATGACATGCTTTAAAATTGCGCACAATCGCGCAGTGGCGACAAAATAAATACATTTTTAAAAGCCTTTAAAAGCCTTTACAGGTTACCACTTGAGATTTACAGAGGAGGTCTACTGCTAAAATTACTGCCCTCGATCTGACCTAAGGGGTGATACCTCACATGCATGGTGCAATTGCTGTTTACATTTGACGCCAGACCGACGCTTGCGTTCGCCTTTGTGCGAGAGCAGGGGGGGACAGGGGTGCTTTTTTTTTTTTTTTCTTTATTATTTTTTGGCTTTTTTATCTTATTTTTAAACTGTTCCTTTCATTTTTATTTTTTTTTAATTAATTTTATTGTTATCTCACGGAATGTAAATATCCCCTATGATAGCAATAGGTAGTGACAGGTACTCTTTTTTTTAAAAATTGGGGTCTATTAGACCCTAGATCTCTCCTCTGCCCTCAAAGCATCTGACCACACCAAGATTGGTGTGATAAAATGCTTTCCCAATTTCCCAATGGCGCTGTTTACATCCAGCGAAATCTAAGTCATGAAATGCTCGTAGCTTCCGGTTTCTTAGGCCATAGAGATGTTTGGAGCCATTCTAGTCTCTGATCAGCTCTATGGTCAGCTGGCTGAATCACCGGCTGCATTTTCAGGTTCCCTGTTGGGACAGAAGAGCCAGAGAAAAACATGGAAGACAGTGGGGGGGGGGCATTCCCTCCCACTGCTTGCAAAAGCAGTCTAGAGGCTAATTAGCCGCTAGGATTGCTTTTACATGAAAGCCGACCGCTGGCTGAAAAGAATGATACTAAGATGATACCTAAACCTGCAGGCATCATTCTGGTATAACCACTCAAAGTCCAGCAACATACTAGTACGTTGCTGGTCCTTGTTGGGCATATATTGTAAACTTTTTTTTCATGCAGCCTGTGGGCTGAACGAAAAAAATATATTGATCAGTGGGTATGCCCACCATTAGAATACCTCCCTTCATCCACCCACTTCTAATGATGGGCATACATGCACCATTTATATATGCCGAAGCATGGGGGCATCCTCCCGCAAAAGGCAGGAGCAAATCGCTCCTCCACCCACTGCTGCCCCAACGCTTCGGCATATATGCTGAAGTATGTAACTGTGGTGGTGAAATCACCTCCGACAGCGCTGGAGTCACGGCTTTATATATCGTGGGAGCAAACGCTGTTGCTGTCAAGATAAATAAATCCGCGCTGCAACTGAATGGCGTACCTGCTAAGCAAATGATGGTTAACAATAAAACAAAGTAACATTACAGTATAGCAGTAAGACTTACCATACCTGCAAAGCAAATACAAAAAAACATAGTAAAAAATAAAACATTTAACGCAACCTGTGCCTAAAATATATATATGCCGAAGCATGGGGGCATCCTCCCACAAAAGGCAGGAGCAAATCGCTCCTCCACCCACTGCTGCCCCCACGCTTCGGCATATATGCTGAAGTATGTAACTGTGGTGGTGAAATCACCTCCGACAGCGCTGGAGTCACGGCTTTATATATCGTGGGAGCAAACGCTGTTGCTGTCAAGATAAATAAATCCGCGCTGCAACTGAATGGTGTACCTGCTAAGCAAATGATGGTTAACAATAAAACAAAGTAACATTACAGTATAACAGTAAGACTTACCATACCTGCAAAGCAAATACAAAAAAAACATAGTAAAAAATAAAACATTTAACGCAACCTGTGCCTAAAATATATATATGCCGAAGCATGGGGGCATCCTCCCACAAAAGGCAGGAGCAAATCGCTCCTCCACCCACTGCTGCCCCCACGCTTCGGCATATATGCTGAAGTATGTAACTGTGGTGGTGAAATCACCTCTGACAGCGCTGGAGTCACGGCTTTATATATCGTGGGAGCAAACGCTGTTGCTGTCAAGATAAATAAATCCGCGCTGCAACTGAATGGCGTACCTGAAAACAATAAAATGGTTACCAACAAAACACAGTAAACAGTAAAGTATAAAAAAATTGCATATTTGAAAGAACAATAGAGAGAGAATAGAGAGAGAGAGAGAGAGAGAGAACAATAAAACAACAACTATTTTTGGTTTTTTTATTTTATATATTTTTTTTTTTTTACACTTTTTTTAGTAACTTTTAACTTTTGTAACTGGTTCCAGGTTTGGGTCTCTCAAAATGCAATGGCATCTTGGGAGACCCTGTGAAAGTGTGTCCTAGTCTGTGAAGTGCTGAACCCTATGCTAATACTCAACTAGTGTATGGTAGCGTTCAACATTCACCCATGCAAAGACCAGGATTGCCAGGACAGGAGGGACAATAACACCGGGTGTCACGCCTAAATCCGCGCTTGCTGCAGACACATCTTTTTTGGGGGGCTCGTTGGGTAGGGGTACTCGGGATGGCATAAGGAAAATGCCTCTCATGCAGCCGGCCTACTGCATTCGGTTGGGGAAGGTGAGGTGGAGCACCGTCTGGATACAGAAGGGCTCTGACGATCTCTTCCTGGAATTTAAGGAAGGATCCAGTCCGTCCTGAAGCTCTGTATAGCACATGAGCGTTCAGCAAAGCCAATTGAAATAAATAAACAGACACTTTTTTGTACCAGCGTCTGGCCTTACAGGCAACTAGGTACGGCGCCAACAACTGGTCGTTGAGGTCCACCCCTCCCATATTAAGGTTATATTCGTGGACACAGAGGGGTTTCTCCACAACACCAGTCACCGTAGTAATTTGGGTCGTCGTGTCTGCATGAAGGGAGGTGAGAACGAAAACATTCTTCTTATCCCTCCACTTCATAGCGAGCAAATTATTATACTTCAAGCAGGCTCTCTCCCCCAGCCTAAGACGGGAATCTACAAGCCGCTGGGGAAAGCTCCGGCGATTAGGTCGCACGGTGCCACATGCTCCAATATGATGATCAAACAAGTGACTAAAGAGTGGCACGCTCGTATAATAATTGTCCACGTACAAGTGGTACCCCTTTCCGAATAAGGGTGACACCAAGTCCCACACTATCTTGCCAGCGCTTCCTATGTAGTCAGGGCAGTTTGTCGGCTCTACGTGACTATCTTTGCCCTCGTAAACCATAAAACTACATGTATAGCCTGTGGCCCTGTCACAGAGCTTATACATCTTGACCCCGTATCTGGCACGCTTGCTGGGAAGGTACTGTTTGAATGACAAGCGGCCAGAAAATTTAACCAGGGACTCATCAATGCAGACAACTTGATGGGGGGTAAACAAGTCTGCAAAACGTTGCTTGAAGTGGTTTACGAGGGGCTGAATTTTGTAGAGCCGATCGTATGCAGGGTCTCCACGAGGACGACAGAGTTCATTGTCGTTGAAGTGCATGAACCGCAAAATCTGCTCATATCGTGCCCTGGCCATGGAAGCAGAGAACAAGGGCGAATGGTAAATTGGGTCAGTGGACCAATATGTCCGCAACTTACTCTTTTTATTCAAGCCCATGAGGAGGGAAAGGCCCAGAAAGGTCTTAAATTCGGAGACCGTAATTGGTCTCCAATCTCTGGGACTGGGGACTGGGGATTAGCGGCGATGTGTTGACCAGCGTATAAATTGCTTTAGTCCACAATAGATCTATAGAGATCTTCGGTGAAAAACAGTGAATAAAAATCCAGTGGCGTAAAGTCAACTGTTTCCACCTGAATTCCTTGTTGGCCAGTGAAAGGGGGAAGTACGGGTGCTGCAGAAGTGGTGGGTTCCCAATTCGGATTGGCGAATGCAGCAGGAAGGGCACTATGGGCACGACGGGCCTGTCTTTGTCTTCTTGGTGGCAGCGGGACACTACTAGTGCTTGCCACCTCGCCAGCTTGAACTGCACTTATGGGACTCGCCATGTCACCAAGTGTTACTGCAGTGCTGGATGTACGACCAGGGTGTACTAGGCCGCTGGTGCTTGCCAGTTCACCAGAAGGAATAGCGGCGCTAGTACTTCTCTGCTCCATACGAGAGCCCTGCGGTTCTTGCACTTCAAGGACAGAAGAAGTTCGGGGTCTGGTACGCCTGACCTTAGCAGGGACCACAACTCTGTCGTCAGAGCTATCTGTCATGGAGCCGCTGTCCTCTACAGGATCGTATTCTGAGCCTGAACTTGACAGATGAGTGACTTCCTCTTCACTATCTGTCATGCTCAGAAACGTGTAGGCCTCTTCACTAGTGTACCTTCGATTTGCCATTTTGGGCTCTAAATTTAGGCGTACACTAGTGAGACTTACAGGTAAAAAAGCTCCTGACTGTCAGCGACTGTATCAAAACGCTACCAAAAAACTGTTAGCGATCGCAGGGATCAGGCCTGACTCTGCGAACGCTGCAGTTATGTGTGCTTAGTGTTTTGTAAGTCTCAGTTATCGATCGATACTGCACTTGGGTGGGCTGGGTTGGGCTGGGCCGAGGAGCAAAACGCACGTGCTAGCAGGTATCTGGGCTGATCCCGCTAACACTGCGTTTCAGGGAACCCTAAACTGCTGGGGAGTATAGATCTGATCGGATCAGATATCGATCCGCTCAGATACTATAGCACTAAGGGAGGTGTATGCTGCGTGCGTGGGTTTTAGTGGTACTGGCGCTAACCTGACGCTGCCTGGGACGACACAGACCTTATCTGACCCTAAAAACGTAATTTATATCACCGCCGGGCAATTAGGGGGTTAAACCTTTATAAGGTAATAAACGGCGGGTGCCCTAAAACTATAATAAACTGTAATAAACTATAATAAACTACAAAAAACAAACTAGCTAACCAGCGTCACCCGTAACACTTATACGGTGATCGCTGGTGAAAGGGCTAACTAGGGGGCAATCAGGGGGTTAAAACCTTTAGCAGGTAGTATATGGGGGTCCCTGTCCCTATAAAACACTGACAGCGAACCTATATACTTACCTCCCTAACTAGCGTCACCTGTGTCACTAATACAGCGATCAGAAAAACGATCGCTTAGCGACACTGGTGACGGGGGGTGATCACGGGGTTAACCTTTATTAGTGGGGGGTTAGGGGGGTACCCTGTACCTAAGGGGGGTACCTTAGACCTAAAGGGGGCTAACCTAACCGCTCTAACACTTATAACTGTCACAAACTGACACCAATGCAAAAAAAAAAAAAACTGCTATTGGTGTCAGTGTGACAGAGGGTACAGGGGGGTGATCGGGGGGTGATCGGGGGGTGAAGGGGGGTGATAAGTGTGCCTGGCGTGTTCTACTGTTAGTGTAGTGTTGTGCAGACTTACTTGATGTCTTCTCTCCTCGGCGCTGGATCAAAAAGACCGGCTCGAGGAGGGATGACATCACTTCCTTTCCCTCTGTTTACATTACAGAGGGAAAGGAAGCGTTTTCATTCGCCGGGAGCGATCGGGAGGGGGTGGCCAACAATGGATGGCCTCCCCCTGACCTCTCATCGCCCGGGAAGAAATGGCGACCGCCTCGGGCACCGGGGGGGGGGGTCCGATTGGACCCCCCACCCGCGAAAGGCAAATCACGTATATGTACGTGATTTTGCCTGTCCGTGCCACCTTGCCGACGTACATCGGCGTGAGGCGGTCGTCAAGTGGTTAATATCACTTTAACTGCTTCCAGACCGCCCACCGTACGTATACAGCGGCAGGGCGGCCCGGCTGCGCAAAATCACGTACCTGTACGTGATTTTGTGCACGCGGTGTAGGGGGCGCGCGTGCGCCGCTCACACTGTGATTGGACGCAGCGGGAGCCAATCAGCGGGTCTGGAGTAAACAAGGCAAAACTGCTGATCTGTCAGGGAGGAAAGGAGATCTCTTTGTGTTTTAGCTAAGCTGAAACACAATCTCTCTTTTCCTCCAGTCTGTCCCTCCCCCACACAGTTAGAAAGCACCTCCCTAGGACACACTTAACCCCTTGATCGTCCCTGGTGTTAACCCCTTCCCTGCCAGTGTCATTTATACAGTGCATATTTTTTAGCACTGATCACAGTATTGGTGTCACTGGTCCCCAAAAAAGTGTCACTCAGTGTCCAATTTGTCCACCGCAATGTCGCAGTTCCGCTAAAAATCACTGCTCACCTTACTAGTAAAAACAATAAAGAAAAAAAGTCCCTAAATCTATCCCATAGTTTTTTGGATGCTATAACTTTTGCGCAAACCAATCAATATACGCTTTTTGGGATTTTTTTTTTACAAAAACTTTGTAGCAGAATACATATTGGTCTAAATTGATGAAGAAATTCGATTATTTTAATTTTTTTATTGGGAATGTTTTACAGCAGAAAGTAAAAAATATTGTTTTTTTATTCAAAATTGGCGTTATTTATTTATCTATAGCGCAAAAAATAAAAACCACAGAGGTGATCAAATACCACCAAAAGAATGCTCTATTTGTGCGAAAAGGACATCAATTTTATTTGGGTACAGTGTCACACGACCGCGCAATTGCCAGTTAAAGCAACGCAGTGCTGTATTGTAAAAAATGGCCCGATCAGAAAGTGGATAAAACCTTTCCGGAGCTGGTTAAAGGAGACTTTAATGTACAATGTATAAGCCACTTAGAATGCATTGGGCTCTCCAAAGGCCTTCAAAGGCCAGTAGAAGGAGCTGTGAGCCCCGAGCGCGTAGCCTGTACTATCCCTGCATTATCCCCAACACCAGCCTGGACAATTGCCCTGCATCAGTGACGTCATTTCCTCTTCTGCACTCCAGAGTGGTCAGCGTGGAGCTTTCCATGCACTGGATGCAGTGGTTCAGCCTGTGTACAGACTCCACACCCAGACGCCTGAAGGAATGAAATCCGAGCTGGAAACAAGATAACAGCACATCCCAGGACACTTTCCATCTCAAAGAAACACCTCCACCCTGCGAACCAGTAAGTGTAATTGTTACACTAACTTTTATTTTTGCATAAACAAGCTACCACAGTTGGCGCCTCCACACCCCTCCTTTTTCAACATTGATTATCAACAGAGGTAATGGACACCCTCTGAGGATGGCTGCCTCCTCATTCTAGAATTTATCTGCCTTATTTTAATGTGCTATTATAGCTACCATTGTACTATTTACCTTAGATATCACATGTTGCAGAGCGCCGGAAACCCCCCCCCCCCCCCCTTGTATCTTTGATCTTAAATACTACAGGATAATGGTGTTGTGGTAAGTTGCCCAAATATAAAAGAAAAAAAACATAATAATATTACTCTTGATATCACTAGAAAAAAAAAGAGTCTTTGAAAATGTGTTTGTAATAACTCCATCAGTATCACCAGCAAAGCAGCTTCATTATTATCCCATTAAAGAAGAAGAGACTGTGCGCTGCATTTGGAGATTTCATAATTTGCCGCGTCACGAATGTTAATTCTCCATTACGAACGCTACCGTATATACTCGAGTATAAGTCGTTCCGAGTATAAGTCGAGACCCCTAATTTACCACAAAAAACTGGGAAAAACTTATTGACCCGAGTATAAGACGAGGGTGAGAAATGCAGAGGGTCAATAATGTCCATCTGCAGCTGCATGCCTCCCTGTGTCCTGTGCAGCCTACCTGTACCCTGTACATGTGTGTCCTGTACATGTGTGTCCTGTACATGTGTGTCCTGTGTGCATGTGTGTCCTGTGTGCATGTGCAGCCTACCCGTGTCCTGTGTAGCCTTCCTGTGGCGATCTCCTTCCTCCCTGTGGCGATCTCCATCCTTAGACAGCGGCCGTGTGATGATACTGTTCGGCGGCCATTCCACAGTTCAAAAGCCGCTCCTCCTCCTCGTCTGTGATAGGCTGACCGCTGACTGCCTATCACGGACATTCTCTCATTCTCATACCACGGACGAGGATGAGAGAATGTCCGTGATAGGCTGTACACTGACAGCTGTTCAGCCTATCACAGAAGAGCAGGAGGCGCGGCTTTTGAAAGCTGGAATAGCCTCCGAGCATTATCATCACACGCCGGCCGCAGTCTGCCTGCATGACACGCTGATCATGCAGACAGACGGCGGGGACTCGAGTATAAGTCGAAGGGAAACTTTCAGCCCAAAAAAAAGGGCTGAAAAATTCGTCTTATACTCGAGTATATACGGTAATTTACAAGACCGACCGCTTCTGGCTTGTCCTTGCTTCTGAGCATGCGTGTTTGTACTTTGGACTGAGGTTTGATCTGAGGTCTTTTTGACCCCAGATCTCACATTAAAGAGGCCCTGTCCTGCTATTTCTATTACAAGGGGTGTTTACATTCCTTGTAATATGAATAAAAGTAATCAAAAAACAATTTTTAAAGGGACAGCGTGAAAAAATAAAATAAAGAAATAAAATAAATAAGAAAAAAAAAATGTAAAGCACCCTGTCCCTCCGAGCAAGCGCGCAGAAGCGATCGCATACGCAAGTCCCGCCCACATATGTAAATGGTGTTCAAACCACACATGTGAAGTATCACTGCGATCGTTAGAGCAGGAGCAATGATTCTAGTCCTCTGTAACTCTAAACAGGTGACCTGTAAAAAATGTTAAAGAGTCGCCTATGGAGATTTTTTATAGTACCAAAGTGCCACCATTCCACGAGCACAAATTTAAAGCATTACATGTTAGGTATCAGTTTACTCGGCTTAACATCATCTTTCACAATATACAAAAAATTTGGCTAACTTTACTGTTTTCTTATTTATTTAATTTAAAAAAAAGTGTATTTTTTCCAAAACAAATTGCGTTTGTAAGACCACTGCGCAAATACGGTGTGACACAAAGTATTGCAACGATCTCCATTTTATTCTCTAGTGTCCCTGCTAAAAAAAATATATATGATGTTTGGGGGTTCTAAGCAATTTTCTAGCAAAAAATACTGTTTTTACCTCGTAAACAACAAATGTCAGAAATAGGCTTGGTCATTAAGTGGTTAACATGGAATGTGTCAAGGCAGCCCATTGGTTTTGTTTGTTGCAACAACATTTGGCTAATATGGCTATACCATCAATATATTTTGTGTTATACACCCAACTATATAATATTTTGTGTAAATTGGTAAGTTAGCTTATGTTTTACTGCCATTTAGATGAGTTCACCTATTTTCTGTTTGAGTGAGGTAGGGGTAACAGCATATGTGTCCTCCATAGGTCACAACTAAATTGCATCACAAACTCCCCCCAATTACTCACACCTGGTTCCGAGCACGGGGGGGGGGGGGGGGGGGGGGTGCGGGGGTTGGGGTTCTTATTACTATTGAATTGCTATGTTGAGTGAATGTCCATTACTATAGTATTGATTTACTAAAACTTGAGAGTTCAAAATCTGGTGCAACTCTGCATAAAAACCATTTAGCTTCAAGTTTTTTTTTGTTGTCAAAGCTTAATTGAAGAAGCTGAATTTAGAAGCTGATTGGCTACCATGCACAGCTGCACCGGATTTTGCACTCTCCAGTTTTGTTAATCAACCCCATAGTCCTCATACTCACAAACATGAATTTGGTGTTTGGATTGTTTATTGAACCCCCATGTTTGGCGCCCAGGAAAACACTTCCTCTTCTCCCCTCTCCCACTTCATTTCAACTCTGTTTTCTCTTCCTTTCTTGCTTCTAAATTCTATATGCTCTTATTATAGCTGCTCAGCGATAGACATATGGACGATGGACATGTTTACAAACCTCCTCCTCCACACTGTATTGGGCCCACTTCCATGCCCCCATGCCATGCTTTAGCTCAGGTTTCGTAGGGTTAAAGAGTAAGTAAACCCTGATGGGTTTTACTTCCTCTTTTGTTCCCTACAAAGTAAAAGCATAATGGGCTAGTATGCACTGCATACTAGCCCATTATGTGACACTTACCTGCAAACGAACCCTGCGATGTCCCCGCTGGTAGAAGCAACCATCTTCACCGCCTTCCTACCAGGGGCCGTGGACTCTGGGTCTGGCCGGAGTCACCTGACGTTACTCCTGTGTATGCTCCCGGGAGCCATCAGTCACGGCACTTGCTAGTGAAGAAACGTCACGGAGGGCCGTTTCTTCACTGTGCATGCGCCAATGACATCAGCACAAGCATATATAGTGAATATCTCCTAAACCGTGCAGGTTTAGGAGATATTTCCAGTACCTACAAGCAAGCCTTATTATAGGCTTACCTGTAGGTAGAAGTGGTGTAACTAGGTTTACAACCACTTTAAAGTAGTAGCTTCTTAGCACCATCTGCCTGCCAACCCCCCCCCCCCCCCTTATTGGATTATCATTATGACATTTATCAGCTTTCCTTTCTGTAAATGTCTCAGCTTGGGAGCCACCACCTTTGCTCTTGCCTTTTGAATGTACAAAATGAAGGCCTCTTGAGCCCCTCCCTAGGGAAAGAGAGCCTTGACTGATGGACGGCATGGCCAGGTGACGGACAAAGGAAATGATTGGTAGAAACATGGGGGATGGGATGGGCCTGAGCTCAGGGAACGTGTGCCCCAGGGAGATCTGGGTCTTTTAGAAGAATTGGATGGAAGAGCAGCCCACCCTCCTGCCCCTTTTTTATGGTATGTCACAGCTTGCTGCTGTTTCTTGACCTTGCCAGCATTTAAAGTTGCTGTAATGGGCTATGCCCTTGATGAAAAATTGGAAGCAGACTGTCTGTCCAGCACTTATGGTAAGGACAGGCCCCACTTCCCTCTTTTGGTTAAGTGCTCACAGTACGACTGTGACTGGCACTGGTTAAAAGTGTTCACATATTACTTGTTGGAATTTAATAAAGCTGTGGCCTTGCCCTTTCCAACCTAATGGTTGTAAGTGTTTTATTTGATGGGGTAAAGGGCAAGAGTGGTGGGGGATTCGATCCCATTGGGTTACATTATCCGCTTCCCGACCGCCTCACGACGATATAGGTCGGCAGAAGGGTATGTACAGGCAGAATCACATACCTGTATGTTGCCCTTTAAGAGGCGGCTTGCGGGAAGCGGGAGCTTCGTGAGCGCGATCGCGGGTCCCGCAGACTCGATGTCCACGGGGATACCCGCGATCTTCTCACGGAGAGGAAGGACGGGGAAATGCTGATGTTAACAAGCATTTCCCTGTTCTGCCTAGTGACAGGACACTGATCACCGCTTCCTGTAATCGGGAGCGGTGATCAGTGTCGTGTCACACATAGCCCCTCCCCACCACAGTTAGAATCACTCCCTAGGACACACTTAACCCCTACAGCGCCACCTAGTGGTTAATCCCTTCACTGCTAGTCACATTTACACAGTAATCAATGCATTTTTAATTGCACCGATCGCTGAATAAATGTGAATGGTCCCAAAATCATGCCAAAAGTGTCCGATCTGTCCGCTATAATGTCGCAGTCATGATAAAAATCGCTGATTGCCGCCATTACTAATAAAAAAAAATATTATTAAAAATGCCATAAAACTATCCCCTATTTTGTAAACGCTATAACTTTTGCGCAAACCAATAAATAAACGCTTATTGTGATTTTTTTTAACAAAAAGATGTGGAAGAATATGTATCAGCCTAAACTGAGGAAAAAAAATGTTTTTTTTATATATTTTTTTGGGATATTTATTATAGCAAAAAAATAATGCGTTTTTTTCAAAATTGTCGCTATTTTTTTATTTATAGCGCAAAAAAAAAAACCACAGAGGTGATCAAATACCACCAAAAGAAAGCTCTATTTGTGGGAAAAAAAGGAGGTCAATTTTGTATGGGACGACCACGCAATTGTCAGTTAAAGGGACGCAGTGCCGAAACGCAGAAAGTGCTCTGGCCTTTGGCCAGCCAAATGGTCCAGGGCTTAAGTGGTTAATTGGGACTTAGGCCCATTGAGCCTTAGCAGTCATGTAAGTTTCTGCTTTGTATTATCCTTGGTACATTTCTAATATTACTATCTCTCGAAATTGCTGTGTACAAAACTTTGTATGCGTTCTTTTTTTTTTTCAATGAACAATTTGAACATGAATATCCGTGTATGAACAACGTCGGCTGAGTCTCCATTTTCATTTTTCTAAGAGGACAGCTCAAAGTAAGTGCTCAAGGACTCAACTGCATTCGAAAAAAAGTTTTATGGAAGTTAGATTAATCTCATAAAAAGCTTTTTTTTCCTTCAACACAAACACAGAATGAGCAACCACAGTGACAAAGTTGAACTGAGAATGTTACATTGCTTTTTCTCCTTTTTTACCTCACTGTAAATGTCACTGATTCCGTCAGAAATACTGATTTTTACTTATCGAAAAAGGTCATTTTTTAAAAATTTCCATAAAATTTCAACTTTGATAATGAGTAGTATTCATAAATGTCATTTTTTCATACTGTCATTGTAAGTTATAAAAGTTCAAGAGTTATATACTATATTCTATCTATCTATCTATCTATCTATCTATCTATCTATCTATCTATCTATCTATCTATCTATCTATCTATCTATCTATCTATCTATCTATCTATCTATCTATCTATCTATCTATCTATCAAAGTATTTGATTTTGTATGTTAGCCCACTGACAAAGAAATGATCATTCTATAATTTTAATGGTAGGTTTATAAATTGATTTGCATTTTAATGAGTGAAATAAGTATTTGACCCCTTTGCAAAACATGACTTAGTACTTGGTGGCAAAACCCTTGTTGGCAATCACAGAGGTCAGACGTTTCTTATAGTTGGCCGCCAGGTTTGCACACATCTCAGGAGGGATTTTCCCACTCCTCTTTGCAGATCCTCTCCAAGTCATTAGGGTTTCGAGGCTGACATTTGGTAACATGAACCTTCAGCTCCCTCTACATATTTTCTATGGGATTATGGTCTGAAGACTGGCTAGACCACTCCAGGACCTTAATATGCTTCTTCTTGAGCCACTCCTTCTTTGCCTTGGCTGTGTGTTTTGGGTTATTGTCATGCTGGAATACCCATCCACGGCCCATTTCCAATGCCCTGGCTGAGGGAAGGAGGTTCTCACCACAGATTTGACAGTTCATGGCCCCGTCCATCGTCCCTTTGATGCAGTGAAGTTGCCCTTAGCAGAAAAACACCACCAAAGCATAATGTTTCCTCCTCCATGTTTGACGGTGGGGATGGTCCTATTGATGGTGTTAAAAACAAATAATAATAAATAAATAATATTAACCATAAATCAATAATAAATAAATATTAAATAACAAATAAATAAAATACCCCTACTGCTACCCCCCCCCCCCCCCCCCCCACACACACACACACACACACACACTCTAACCTAACAATAAATAAATAAAATAAAATAAACAAAAAATAAATAAATAAAGTAACCTCTAACCCTAACAAAAAAAATCATAAATAAATATTACATAAATAATAATAATTATTTAACCCTAACCCCTAACTCTAACCCTTAAGCCTGACAAAAAATAGTTTTAAAAAGTAAATAAATAAATAATCAATACATAAAACCGGATGAAACGCTGAAAAACATAGCAATAAATGATGAAACAGATGATATTTTCAAGACTGGCTAATAAAAAAAACACCAAAGCTTAAAAATGCTTAAAAAACTTCTGCCACGAATAACCTATGGGTGGACATTGAGGCTGGGTTCACACTAGAGCATGGAGCTGCTCACAGCAGGAGTCTGGTGGGTCTCCATTCACCGTTTCAGGTCCGATTTCATCCTGAATTTTGACCTAAAATGGACCAAATGGCGCACAGGACTCCTGTGCAATTCGCACCGGAGCTGCTGCAGAGATGTGTGAAACGGCTTTATAGAGAGACGGTCACAATCTCCTGTCATGCGAATTGGATGCAGGGAAACCTGCATCTAATTCACAATAGTGTGAACCCATCTCTTACCTACATCAGATCCTAAGGCAGTTTTCCTGGCTACCTTGTGGAAATGTATGGCTTTAACTCATTCCTCAGCTCCAATAAAAGCAGCGCTTATGGCTTGGCACCTTTATTCATTACATATCTACCAACTCTCACTCCCATCCAATCCTCACACCCCTTTCTACTCTGGAGTTTCTCATCCCCCACCTCTCCACTAAACGGTGGCAGACTGCAGGCATCCTATGGGTGGAAGACTTATTCCAGGAGTTGCACCTCAAATCTATGGAAGAACTAGTTAGTGCATACCATATCTCACCTAAGGACCTTTTCAATTATGTGAGGGTGTCCACTAGGGGTGGGCGAACAGTTCGGCCCGAGCGTGAGTTTAGGCCGAACATTTTCCTTATCGGCCGTTTGACGAACACCCGAATTTGCAGGGTGTTTGCCAGGTGTTTGCCCCGATGAACACCCTGCAATGCACGGAGCGCTGTACAGTGCATTCTGCACCCTGATTGGGCAAATTATAGGTTTATAAAAGACCTGGGACACATTTGGGTGCCCCAAGGAGTGTAGTAATGTAGTGCACAGAGCATGCCAGAGGGTGTTGCCAAATTGCTCTTGTTGACATCATCACCCCACCGTTCCGTGATGCCAAACCTGCTCCTAAACAGCCGCCAGCAGCGACAACACATTTGTGTATGACTTGGTTACTTGGTTAGCCACAGCCTGGTCTGAATAATGTGTCCGGGTTTCAGGTGGACTGAAACCCGGACACATGATTCAAAACCCGGACTGTCCGGGTGAATCCTGGATAGGTGGCAACCCTAGGTCCAATCAATAATAAAGACGGCCTTGCTTACATTTAGATGTGTACGAGTTCATCCTGAGCTGCTTCTGGACGACTTTTTAGTTACTACAGCTGATTTGAGCTGCTTTATTATTCGGAGGTGAAACGCTGTTCTGATGTGAAAAGTTGTTGGTGTACACAAGTCCAAACTGTTGTGAGAACAGACAGATGTATCAATGCTTTCTGCCTAATACCTGCTTTGTCTGTGTATGATCAGGGATGAGCCGAACATCCCCCGGTTCGGTTCGCAGCAGAACATACGAACAGGCACAAAATTTGTACGAACCCGCTAATACCATTAAAGTCTATGGGAGACGAACATGAATAATCAAAAGTGCTAATTTTAAAGGCTTCTATGCAAGTTATTGTCATAAAAAGTGTTTGGGGACCCGGGTCCTGCCCCAGGGGACATGGATCAATGCAAAAAGAAGTTTTAAAAACAGCCGTTTTTTCGGGAGCAGTGATTTTAATAATGCTTAAAGTGAAACAATAAAAGTGAAATATTCCGTTAAATTTCGTACCTGGGGGGTGTCTATAGTATGCCTGTAAATTAGCGCATGTTTCCCGTGTTTAGAACAGTCCGAGAGCAAAATGACATTTCTATAGGAAAAAAAGTCATTTAAACCTACTTGCGGCTATAATGAATTGTCGGGTCTCGGCAATACAGATAAAAGTCATTGAAAAAAAAAAGGCATGATATTCCCCCAAAGTGCATTACCAGGCCCTTTGGGTCAGATATGAATATTAAGGGGAACCCCAAACCAAAATTAAAAAAAAAATGGTGTGGGGTCCCCCTCAAAATCCATATTAGACCCTTCAGGTCTAGTATGGATTTTAAGGGGAACCCTGCACCTTATCTGAGAACGCAACCTGGCAGGCCGCAGGAAAAGAGGGGGGGACGAGAGACGCCCCCTCCTGAACCATACCAGGCCACATGCCCTCAACATGGAGAGGGTGATTTGGGGTAGCCCCCAAAGCACCTTGTCCCCATGTTGATGGGGAGTCGGGCCTCATCCCCACAACCCTTGTCCGGTGGTTGTGGGGGTCTGCGGGCGGGGGGCTTATTGGAATATGGAAGCCCCCTTTAACAAGGGGACCCCAAGATCACGGCATCCTGCCCTGTGCGAAATGGTAACGGGGTACAAATGTACCCCTACCATTTCACAAAAAAAGTGTGAAAATGGTAAAAAAGACAAGACACAGCTTGGGACAAGTCCTTTATTAAAAAATAAATCACATCACCCCCTAAGGAAGATACGAAATTCCCTTGTACCGACACATGTTTTATAATTCCAATATTTGGATCTATTTAGATTTCCACGGACTTATTTGCTTTAATATTTTTTTATCACTATATAAATGTACATTGTCACGTTATTATTTGGCTATTAAGCACGTGTCTTTTTATATATTTTTCATCATATATTTTATACATTATTATTACCACGATGTAGAGGATATATTTTTACAAGTTCAGAGGCTTTTTGCTTATACCATTGATAGCGCCGCGTTTTTAATGCAATTTTAGTACTTTTACATGGTTTATGAGACATGTTTACCGCTTGCAGCTGATTCAAAGAGGATTTTTTGGTTTATTATTGTTAGTGGAGGCTCACAGGACGTTCTATATAATTTTATGCATTGCATACTAGCACATTATGAAATACTTACCTTAGAACGAAGCCCTGCAGCGGCGCCCGGTCACTGCTAAGGGAGCTGACATGTTTCCTCTGCGTTTCTTCCGCTGTGAGCGGCCGGGGCCGCAATGATGAGCCCTCCATTCCGGCAAGTCCTGGCAGGATACGCCGGACCTGCAGAGCGCATGTGCCGTTGACGTCAGCGGCTGCATGCAGGGTCATTATATCCTAAACCGTGCAGGTTTAGGAGAGATTCTTTTTACCTATAGGTAAGCCTTATTATAGGCTTACCTGTAAGTAAAAATCACAAAGTGGTCTTTACTACTGCTTTAAATAATGTAGATGGAGGAATCTCCCAACTGGCTATTGTAGCCAATGAATATTGAATACCTAAACAGTGACGGATCTGATAGGAAGCTGCCACTGTTTGGTTGGCAATTTTCCTTCCTGCTATTTTGATTCTTCTGTCAAAGTGTGTTAAGCCAGGTGGTGCCATCAGGGTCACCCATGGCTTGTATTTCGGACCATGAATCAGCCAAAATTCAAGCCATGTATTGCCAGCTTAATGTAGTATTAAACCCTCAAGCTTTTTTTGCAGTAAAGCATCAAGTCTAAACAAATGCACAACGCCCAGCAAAGGATTTCTTACATTTTTGCCCAATAACTTACATTCATCCTGTTTCTCAAACTTCCTATCTGAAGGCAAGAGCATCAAATGCAAGATCAGAAGGGACCGTGCAATCGCTCGCAGCTGTTCACCTACTGGCTGGGGAGGGTGAGAGGAGGCGGGAACAGGGGAGTGGCTTGCTTTGTGTTTTTGGTGATGCATAGCACTTAGTGCAGTAGCAGACAGCTACTGAGAGTATGCACGCAAGAATGGCTTCATAGTATCCTGTAAGAGAAAGGAGCCACTCTAGATCCAGAATGTCCAGGCCAGCACTTGGGGACCATCTGATTTTAAACTAATTTTTTTTTAAATAGCCTAAAAAAAGTGTTCCCATCTCCTCCTCTTCAGCCAGTGCCCCCAATAGCAAGCCTCTTTCTCTGGGGGCACAGGTGTACATAGGCCACACAGAGCCGTGGCTCGGCCCCGTCCTCGCACTCTCCTCATTGGCTCACTGGCTAATGGTTGCCACTGCTGTTTCATCCAATGAGGAATGAGAGACTTTTAGGAAGCTCGGCTCTTGTGCACACCACTGGATCAAGAGGTGAGTATTAGTATGGGGGGGGGGGGGGTCTGGGGGGGCCGCTGCACACAGAAAGTTTTTTTACCTTCATGAATAGAAATCACATACCTGTATGTCATTTGGTTTCAAGCAGTTGTACCTGAGCGATGCCTGCAGCAGTACCATTTATTAGAGCCCACAACAACCGATGCGGCTAAGCAGCTGCTTGATTGTTATTATGATCAGCGAGAGGGGACCTCCCACTAGGAGACCCGAGCGACCAGCGGGCACGTCCGCCGACTGGTCAGAGACCCGAACAAAGCAGATCTCAGCTATGGTAACCCCCCGAAGCGGCATTATGACTAGGGTTGCCACATTTTCTTCAAGTCTAACCTGAACAATTTAGCGGCGCACAGCAATTTTGTTTCATAGTATAAACTATACATATATTTTGCTATTAAATAACATTTCTAATCATATAGAGAGTCCCCCTTTACACCAGAGTCCACAGAGTTCCCTTTACATCAGAGTCCACAGAGTTCCCTTTTTACATCTGAACTCACAGAGTTCCCTTTAACTGTAAGGGGGGACTCTATAGACTCTGATGTAAGGGAGAACTCATAAGACATAAGAGATGCTCTGGGAACCCGGATTTAAGGGGGAAAACTGATGTACAGACAGGACTCTGATGTAAGGGGGTACACTGTAGCCTCTGGTGTAAAGGGGAACTTTGATGTAAGGGGTGCTCTGAGAACCCTGATTTACCTTAGTGTACTCACTCAAAGGCAGGAGAGAGAAGGGGGAGACTTCAGTCACAGACAGGGATGGATGGTGAGCTCACTCACCCCTTGGCAGTCAGCACATCTCATTCAGATGTATCTGAGGCTGCTGGACTTCAAATTTCTGACCCCCACTTTCCTTTTCTAAGGCACAGGTAGGGGCAAAAGGAAGAGGTGCAGCTATAGCCCTCTCTCCTCTCGCATCTGTGTATGTGTTTGGGGGGGATTGTTAGTTTGGCTTTGGGCAGTGTGAAAGAATGTGTAACAGACACTCAGCTTAGACAACTGCAGCTAGCAACCCTGCTGGAAAGCCTTAGCCCAGTCTGAATAATGTGTCCGGGTTTCAGGCAGTCTGATTCCAAACTCGAACTGTCCGGGTGAATCCCGGACAGGTGGCAATCCTACTTATGACACCACTTCCGGTTTACTTGGGAACCAATAGCACCCGTTTTCAAAAATGGAAAGCATTCAAAAACACAGATCTTGGCATTTTGAATGCTTTCAAGTGTCACGTGTCCATTGCTGTCATAGGGATGTTTAAATTCCTTCTGACAGCAATAAAAGTGATAAAAAAAAAGAAAATTAAAGGCACAGTGTAAAAATAAAAAATAAAAATAAATAATAAAGAAACAAGTCAAGCGCCCCATCCCTCCGTGCTCGCACGCAAAAGCGAATGCATACATACACGGGCCCACATTTGTAAACAGTGTTCAAACTACACATGTGAGGGATCGTTAGAGTGTGAGCAATAATTCTAGCACTAGGCCTCCTCTGTACCTCCAAACTGGTAACCTGTAAAAAAATTTAAATCGTCACCTATGGAGATTTTTAAGTACCGTAGTTTGTCGCCATTCCACGAGTGTGCACAATTTTAAAGCGCGTAACATCATCTTTCACATTATACAAAAAACTGGGCTTACTTTACTGTTTTTTTTTTTTTTATTATTAAAGTGCATTTTTCCCCAAAAAAGTGTGTTTGAAAGACTTCTGCTCAAATACAGACTTCTGCTCAATTGCAACGACCGCCGTTTTATTCTCTAGGGTCTCTGCTAAAAGCAAGATATAATGTTTGGGGGTTCTAAGTAATTTTCTATCAAAAAATACTGAATTGAACTTGTAAGCAGCAACTGTCAGAAAAAGGCTTGGTCTTCAAGTGGTTAAAGTCACTTTAACACAGCAGTTTGTGTTTTTTGTGGGTCCCTCCTGTTTAATCACCTGTTGATCCTGCCAGTAGATTTGTCATTTTTCCACTTTAATGGGTCAAGCTGTCCAGAATAAGTGTCAGTTGCAGGTTTGGGACAAACAAAACAGTTATGCCCCGTACAAACGATCGGACATTCCGACAACAAAATCCATGGATTTTTTCCGACGGATGTTGGCTCAAACTTGTCTTGCATACACACGGTCACACAAATATTGTCGGAAATTCTGAACGTCAAGAACGCGGTGACATACAGCACGTATGACGAGCCGAGAAAAATGAATAGCCAGTGCGGCTTTCTGCTTAATTCCGAGCATGCGTGGAACTTTGTGCGTCGGAATTGTGTACACACGATCGGAATTTACGGCAACGGAATTTGTTGTCGGAAAATTTGAGATCCAGATCTCAAATTTTGTGTGTCGGAAATTCCGATGGAAAATGTCCGATGGAGCCTACACACGGTCGGAATTTCCGACAACAAGCTCCCATCGAACATTTTCCATCGGAAAATCCGACCGTGTGTACAGGGCATTAGGCTGTTCAAACCATTTTTCCAAAAAGAAAAAAAAAGAAGCTGGAGCATGTCTTTAATTTTTTGGCCATTTACTTAAAGCGTAACTCCATTTTTGTTGAGAAAAAAACATTCCCCTCTGGGTGATCTATGTACATTGTTAAAATCCAAACGTTGTTGCAGATTCCTACCTTTTGTTATTCTGAAGAAATCCCTGTGTGTTCCTCTGTGCCCCTGTGGCAAAGTGAGTCTAATGGGAGTGGTTTCATAATTATCAATCAGCTTCAACAGTTGTAGGGCTCTAATAGGGAAAGGTGCTGGGCGTGACTTCCTACTGGGAGTATCTCACCACAGTTGTACCGCGGCAAGTTGGCTCATCTGCACAAATCACCGTCATTGTACGCCGGGCGCGTACACAGCAACTTGTGGGAACGCGCGCGCCGCCAGAGACACGCGTGCATGTCCATTCACGAGCGGGGGAGCCACCTGTTATCATTCCAGTGACGAGCAGAACGAGGATCTGTCAGTTTAAACAAACAGATCCCCGTTCTGTCAGGGAGGAGAGAGAGATCGTCTGCTTCTAGAGATTCCTCCTCCAGTAAGCCCAGCCCCGATACAGTTAGCAACACCTCCTAGGGAACACATTTAACCCCTTGATCGCCCCCTAGTGTTAACCCCTTCTCTGCCAGTGACATTTATACAGTAATCAGTGGCTATTTTTAGCTCTGATCCCTGTATAAATGTCAATGGTCCCAAAAAAGTGTCAAAAGTGTCCGATCTGTCCGCCGCAATCCTGCTAAAAATTGCAGATCACCGCCATTACCAGTAAAAAAAAATAAAAATGCCATAAATTTATCCCATAGTTTGTAGATGCTATAACTTACGCTTATTGTGTTTTTTGTTTTTTTTTTACCAAAAATATGTAGCAGAATACATATTGGCCTAAACCAGGGATATGCAATTAGTGGACCTCCAGCTGTTGTAAAACTACAAGTCCCATCATGCCTCTGCCTCTGGGTGTCATGCTTGCGGCTGTCAGTCTTGCTATGCCTCATGGGACTTGTAGTTCTGCTGAACAGCTGGAGGTCCGCTAATTGCATATCCCTGGCCTAAACTGAGGAAGAAATTCGATTTTTAACATTTTTTTGGGGGGATATTTAGCATAGCAAAAAGTGAAAAATATTGTTTTTTCTTCAAAATTGTCACTCTTTTATGTTTATAGCGCAAAAAATAAAAACCGCAGAGGTGATCAAATACCACCAAAAGAAAGCTCTATTTGTGGGGAAAAAAAAGACGTCAATTGTGTTTGGGTACAGCGTCACATGCCCGCGCAATTGTCAGTTAGGAGTCGCCTAGGCGGCCTGAAGGCAGAACAAGGAAGTGGGACAGGAAGTCCCTCTCTAAAGTAAATACCCACTCCCCCGCCCCAAGAAAATGACATGCCAAATGTGGCATGTAAGGGGGCAAGGAGTACTTAAAGCGGAAGTTCCACTTTTGGGTAAAACTCCGCTTTAAGGGGCAAATCCTTACTGTCCTTAAGTGGTTAATCTGATCTGTATCTTAATGCAGACTTCTGTAAAAATCCATGAGCCAATCACACAAGCAGGAAATTATGTTTTTTGGGGGGCGTTCTGTACATTCTGACATTCTCTGTACAGAACACCTCCAGGTTGCCATATTGCATTGCATTTTCAGAAATTTACAGCAGCTGCAGATTGAAAAGGAAAGATCATTTTATAACATTCAATTACAATATGACTTGTGTTGTAATTGTATATACTATATTATTTTTTCTTTATTTGCTATTTCCCCCCACAAAAGTGGACTTACCCTTTACATTTCTGTCAATACAACATGTCCATCTAAAAACTACCCTGTCCACAGGGAGACAATGCTGCAGTACAGTTTTACTGTAGAACGCACAACATTCTCAGCATGGTAAAGGATATGTAAAAAAAAAAAAAAAATGGCCCTATTGGCAGGATAAGTGACAAAACTATGTTACCGGTTGATCCTAATAAAGGCAATAATAATGTTGTGTATGTGATTATCTGTGCATATGTTTGTGTGTGATCAATAAAGCTGCAAGCATGAAGTGAAAAAAATCCCTTTAATGTATATAAAAGAAAAAAATACTGTGCTACCTTCAATTTGTAAATAATTTGTAAATAATAACCAATATATATATATATATCTAATGTTCTATATCTAATGTTCTATGTGTATATATATATCTAATGTTCTATGTGTTTACAGAAATCGTGAAAAATAAAATATTAAATAAATATAAAAAGTTCACCTGTCGATTGTAGATGGAAAATTTTTAAAGCTATATACTGTATGCTCATGTCTGGCCTTACTACATGTGAGTGGCTTTCTATTTCTATGCTTTTTTTTAAATCAAGTAACAGTCAACACTATGTAGGTTCTCGTCTTTTAACGTGAATGCTGTGCAATCATCCATCCACACACCTTAGCTTCTGAGTTTCTCCAAGAGTGAGGCCGGGTTCACACTGTAACCCGCTGGACTTCTCCTTTTTTAATGTTTATTATGGGTTGATAGGTTTTTTTTTTTGGTTTTTTTTTGATGATTGCTGAAAACACATAGAACACGAGATTATAGATATAGGTTATAAATCACATAAATATTAATCACTTCAATATCAGGCACTTTCCCCCCCCCTTCCTGCCCAGGACAATCTTCAGCGCTGTCACACTTTGAATGACAATTGCGCGGTCATACAACACTGTACTCAAACAAAATTTGTATTGTTTTGTTCACACAACTAGAGCTTTCTTTTGGTGGCATTTAATCACCACCGGGTTTTTATTAAAAAACACATTTCTTTGGTGAAAGTAACCCAAATCAGTGTATATTATTTAGTCTGTAGGACAGTTATAGTCCAAAAACTAAGGTATATATATCAGAAAATTTGTCAGGGCCCTCTGATCCCTCCTGTATTGATTTGTATTGTAAGTGTACTGTCTGCCCCATGTTGTAAAGCGCTGCGCAAACTGTTGGCGCTATATAAATCCTGTATAATAATAATAATAATAATAATAGTCTGTAGGACAGTTATAGTCCAAAAACTATGGTATACAGTATATATCAGAAAATTTGTCAGTCCTGATGTACTGATGGCCTCTCATTTCTTAAGGCCCTACAATGTCAGGACAGTACAAATGTCCCCCAAATTACCCCTTTTTGGAAAGTAGACAGTCCGATATAAAAATGTGCAATTTGTTTCGTTTCTGAATTTTTTTTTTTTTTAACGATTTTCGACAAATTTGTTAATTCGGAAATATCCGAATTAACGAAAGCCCGTTTAACAATTTTTTCTGAATATTTGTAAATTTGTAAATACCAAAATTCGGACATTTTCGAAATTCGAAAATCCAAAAAACCCCAAAATTTGAAAATCTAAAATAACAGCTAATACCTTGCCAACTATTTAATTATAGGTATTGGAATTTCCTTTTAAATTTGTCTGTTAGTGAACGCAACGAATGCAAATTTATCCGAAGTTATGAATTATCCGAAATAACGAATGCAGCATCTAAACGAATGGAACGTAACAAATTAATAATAATAAATAACAATAATAATAAAAAACTTTATTTTTATTAACTAGCTAACTAACTAATAATAACTAACTATTAAATTATAGGTACTGGAACTTCCTATCAAATTTGTCTGTTAGGGAACATAACGAATACGGATTTATCCGAAGTTACGAATAATCCAAAATAACAAAAGTCACATGTAAACAAATGCAACGGAACAAATTAATAATAATAAATAAAAATAATAATAAAAAATGTTTTATTATTATTATTATTATTATTTATTTTTAATTTGTTCCGTTCCATTTGTTTACATGTGACTTTCGTTATTTCGGATAATTCGTAACTTCGGATAAATCCGTATTCGTTATGTTCCCTAACAGACAAATTTGATAGGAAGTTCCAGTACTTATAATTTAATAGTTAGTTATTATTAGTTAGTTAGCTAGTTATTCTTTCAAATTTTCGGATTTTCTTTCTTATTTTCGGATTTTCAAATTTACGAATTTATGAATGTTCGAATTTACGAATTGCTATCATAACGAATGACCCCCCCAAAAAAACAGATGAAACAAAAACGATCAAATTTTTCGGAAGTGCACATGTCTAGTCCAATGTATTTAGTAAGAGGCATGGAGGGTTTTTTGAAGTTGCAATTTTTTGTCATAATTTTTGGGGAAAAATTAAGAAATTGAAAAAAACATTTTTCACAATTTTGTTTTCTTTTTTACATACTATAACCAGTGCAGTATAGTGTAATCATATAACTTGTATGATTGATCAGGGACACTGACTGGTGACAGTGCGAAAAACATTTTTAAAAATGTTGTACTACTTATATATAGCCGTGAATTACATTGCTATAAGCAAGCATTTTACTGAATAAAACTAAATCACTCAGTGATTTAGTTGAACAGTTTGGTTGAACAGTTTGTTTTGTTATGATTAGCTGTGTTGGTCAAAGCTAATCACATGGTGCAGATGGGCTGTGATTGGCCCTGTCTGTACTATGTGATCAAATTGACCAATCACAGCTAGCAACACAATTGTACACCATGGATGGCATGAAAGAAAGCCATCCTTGGTGTACAACTGTCAAGTGACCTGCTGTGGTTGGTCACGCCAGTCACATGGTGCCGGCGGCGAAACAGTACACTGATCAGTCATTGGCTGTTAAATAAAACTATGTTGAATTGTTGTGTTAATGCTGCTGACAGACTGTATCATTTACAATATGCCAATTTTGGTTTTGCTCATAGATATAATTTAAGTCCTGTAAGGAGCCACACACTAGCATCAAACAGATTCTGCAAAGTTTTCATGGTGGATATTGTGCTTTGGTAGCCTCCCTGGCGGTTTTCCCGAGTGTGGCTCGGGGTTAAAATTCAGCACCATTAGCGGTAACCCCGAGCCACACTCGGGATTACATTGCAGGATCCTGGTGCGGTGTACTTACCTTGTCCCCGGGATCCTGCGATGTCCCCCGCAGTGTCCGTGGGCTCCGTCCTCCTCCCGAAGCCTCTCTGTGCCAGGCTCCGTTCCCTGCGAGCGTCGCGACACACGGGGGCAGAGCCTAGCGGCAAATTAAAAAAAATGTAAAAATCATAACACATACAGTACTGTAATCTTACAGATTACAGTACTGTATGAAATTATTTCACATCCCTTTTGTCCCCAGTGCTTTGGCCCATGCCCTGCATGCAGTTTTTTATTACATATACTGTTCTTTCTGCCTGGAAATTGGAGGTTGTCCATAGCAACCAAAAAGTGTCCCTTTACGTCAAAAGTGGCTTTAGACCAGCTAGAAAACAGCGATAGTAAATTAGAACACTTGCAGAATTGAGCAATAGTGAATCGTGGGGAAATGTATTTTATTATTATTTATTTTATTTTTTTTTTAATTATTTTTTTTTATTTATTATATTAAAATTTATGTTTTTGTGTTTCAAACTTTATCATACCCGGGATATCTACTAGACTCTTGTTTGGACAGATTTAAGTGTGTTATTGTTAAGAATTACAGACCTACAATATAAAACGCCAAATTTCCATGCAAATTAATTGTACCTCTTTTAGCACCTAAAATCCGAAATAATCATACCACCAGGGAGGTTAAAGTGGAGTTCCGGTCTCCTAGCCCAAATTATCCTAATCACATCAACAAGCTTGTTGTTATTCACCATAACTGCAATGGATTTTGCTGGCCATGCACACATTTCCCTGTTCTGCCTTGTGACATGACAGGGATCACCGCTCCCGATCGCTTCTCGGCCTTTTGGCTAAGATCAAGTGTAGTATCGACTTTAGCCCTTAGGGGTGTCTCTGCTTCACAGCTAGGACGTTGAGAACCACTTGTATCTATCCAAGCTAATTGGTCCTTGTGGGGTACCCTCTGCTCGGCCTGGTAGGATCGTTGATTAAATTCAGCTTCACCTACTTGCTGCTATTGGGTTAGAGGCTTAGCCCCCACAGGGAACGAGATTGCGGTCTTCCCTCCTCCCCCACTCCGCATTACTACCTCCGGGCAGTAGATGCTAGAGCCTTTTTAAAGGCTACGAAAAAGAGCGAAGACGTCGAGGAACCAGAAGGAAGCCGCCTAAGAAACATCTGAAGCGACATCCAAATCCTTGACGATGGGGAAGAGCGAAAAGAAGACCGGAAAAGAGAAGAAGAACCCCGTTCCAGCCACTTCCTCCAAGCCCGGGAATGCCGCTGCCTCAACCCCCGCCCCTACCCCGGCCGGCACCAGCCGACCAGGACCAGCCAAGCCAGACCAGCCTGCAGACGGGCTCCCAGCTTTGGAACCATGGATGAAGCAGACGGTCGTGCTGCAGCTGAAGGAGGTGGACGGAAGAGTCCCCGACATGACCCCGGAGATCTTTGGAAAGAAGATGATCCTGGAACAGGGGTTCAGCAAAGCGGAGACGCTTTCTGTGCAGGCCTTCACAAGAGGTATATTCTTTATAACTTTTGTGTCGTTCCAGGTCTGCAGAAGATACTGGGAGATGGTGAAGACCAGTGGCCCTGAATCCCCTTTCCGGAAGTTCACTGCGAACTGCCCCATAACACGGGATGAAAAGCGGGTGACAGTGGCCATGAGGAACCCCCATACCAGTGGAAAGGACATAGCCACCTACCTCCAGAGGTTCTGAACCGTGGTGAAGGACCCGATCCAAATCTTCGATGCCAACGGCTTCTGGATAGGTAAGTGGTCTGTGCTCTGCAAACTGAGGAAAGACTGAGGAAAGACCCTTCGGGGGACATCCAGCACCTGCAGCCTTTCTTCTCCCTGGGATCCTCCGCAGGAATCCTCTTCTACCCCGGCATACCCTACAACTGTATCAAGTGTGGGCAGCCGGGACACATAGGGAAGGATTGTACAGAACTTGCTTGCAAGTTCTGTAGGGTGACAGGCCACGAGACCAAGGACTGTCCGAGGTCCAAAGCCTGCAACCTTTGCGGACTGGCAGAGCATGTCTTCAGACACTGCCCCCAGAGAACCCGGACCTACGCTGGAGCCGTAAGCCAGGGTAAGCCATCCGGGAGAAAGCTGCCAGAAAAACCAAAAGAACCTCGAAAGGCCAAAGGTAAGTCCACCCTCATACCCTTTTTCATTATGGCTGAGATCTCAATCTTTTCCATTAATGTGAGGAGTATCAAGGATACATCTAGAAGGCAAGCGGTCCTGACCTTTCTTTCAAGTCAGCAGAGTGATGTCTACATGCTTCAGGAGTGCGCCCTTCCTCCCTTGAGGAGGTACACTCATCTGTCCTCCCAGTGGACCCTTGGTCCCTCCTACTGGTCCGGGGGTGGCGATTGCAAGTCTGCAGGCGTAGCCATTCTGGTCAGGGGTGGGCGTTTCACGGTTGACTCTATCCATGAGCTAGTCTGTGGCCGTCTTTTGGTCATAGACGGCTCGTAGGTGGAAGAGCCAGTTAGGCTCATCAACGTGTACGCCCCCCCAGACAAGAATGCGCGGCTGGAACTTTTCCAGACCCTGCGGACCCAACTCGTCACCACCAGAACAGTAGTGATCGGCGGTGATTTTAACTGTCCGATCGAGGAGGATGGGCGCAGCTCCAGCATATACGCAAAACTTGATGCTACTTCTAGGCTGCTCAAGGAGATGATCTCGGAGGCCTCCTTGCAGGACGCCGTGGGATCCATAGGGAAAGGGACCGTGAACTATTCGTGGTGCCGACCCGATGGATCTGTGCGTTCCAGGATTGACTTCGTGCTCACTTCAAGAACAGTCAAGCATCGTGAGTTCTCCATGGTCCCCTGCTTTTTCTCTGACCACAGGGCTATTCACTTTCGGGGTGACCTGGGCGAGGGCTTTGCCCGCGGACCGGGTTCCTGGAAGCTGAATAGCACCCTGCTGGAAAACGAGGAATTGATGGGGGAACTCCGAGAAGCCTATGCCACCTGGACGGAGGAAAAGAGATTCTTCGGAAGGGTAAGTGACTGGTGGGAGTTTGTGAAGGTTAAGCTGCGTAGCTTCTTTCAGGCAAGGGGACGCCAGCGTGTGTGTGCCAGGAGGAGGGAACTCAGGAGACTGCAGCGTCAGTTGCAGTCCCTGCAGGACCTTCAGCATTGTGGCTGGGACGTTAGGCAGGACCTGGAGGACACCAAGAGAAGCCTGAAAGGACACTTCGAGGAAGAATCCAGGCACATTGTCTTCCGTGCCAAGGTGGAGAATCTTGAGAAAGGTGAGAAGTGTAATTCTTTCTTTTTCAGGAAACTTCACTCAGGACACACACCCTTGTCGGAGTTACGCGACGAGACCGGAACACTCCAGAAGGGGAAGAAGGCTGTGATGCAAGTGGTCAGCGACTACTACACCAACCTCTACTCCCCAAAAGAAACGGACACACAGGCGGCCGACAGGTTCCTGTCAGGTATCTCTAACCAAATTGATCCTGCAGGTTCATCAACCGTCAACGCCCCCTTGGTGCTGGAGGAGCTGCACTCTGCCGCTAAATCCTTTAGGCGAGGCAGGACCCCGGGCTGCGATGGTCTCCCAGTTGAGCTCTATGTAGCACTGTGGGATCTCGTGGGCCCGGACCTGCTCGAGCTGTACGAGGAGATGGTGATGGAGGGCAGAATGCCTCCGTCACTGAGGGAGGGGATGATCACGATTTTGTATAAGCGGAAGGGGGAGAGATCGGATCTTAAAAATTGGCGTCCAATCTCTCTGCTGAACGTGGACTACAAAATCCTCGCCAAGGTCCTGGCCAACAGGTTGAAGTCTGTCATCGGACAGATTATCCACCCGGATCAGACTTGCGGCATTCCTGGTCGCAGGATTGCGGACAGCCTTGCGCTTGTCCGGGACACAGTCCAGTACATTCATGGCCGCCGTGTGCACGCGGCCCTGGTCAGTCTTGACCAGGAGAAGGCCTTTGACCGTGTCTCCCACGAGTTTATGTGCAGAGCTCTGCGCAGGTTTGGTCTTGGGGAAATGTTTTGTTCGTATGTAAATGTAATGTACACTGACATTTCTAGTTTGGTGCTGGTAAATGGCTGGAAAACTGACCCCTTCCCAATTTTGTCTGGGGTCAGACAGGGCTGCCCTCTCTCACCTCTGCTTTTTGTTTGTTGTATAGAGCTCTTCGCCCGAAGCATCAGACGGAACCCAGAGATCAGAGGGATAACCGCACCAGGACCGGACAGACGGGAGGTCAAGTGCTCACTCTACATGGACGACGTGACGGTGTTCTGTGCTGATCGGCGCTCCATCGACACACTCGCCCAGACCTGTGAGGACTTCGGCCAAGCTTCAGGGGCAAAGGTCAACTGCGGGAAGTCAGAAGTCATGCTCTTCGGAAAGTGGTTCCTGCCTTCTTCTGCACCAATTCCTTTCAGCGTCAAGACGGACTTCATCAAAATTCTTGGGGTCTGGTTTGGAGCTGAGGGCGCAGCCCTGAAGTCCTGGGAAGAAAGACTGTCAAAGATGCGACAGAAGTTTGGACTTTGGAGCCTCAGAGAACTCACCATCGAAGGAAAAACACTGGTACTCCGCAGCGAGATCCTCCCTGTGTTGCAGTACCTCGCCCAGGCCTGGCCCCCTCGGGTTAACACCTGTAAGGCCATCACCAGGGCGGTGTTTCACTTCATCTGGAGCTCCAAAATGGACAGAGTGAAGCGGGCGGTTATGTTCAAGGATCCCCTCAAGGGCGGTAAGGGAGTGCCCGACATCGCTACACTATTGAGGGTGTGCTTTGCTTGTAACTGCATCCGCAGGACATTGGTGGACAGAACTGTGGACTCTGGTGGTAACTCTATGTCCCGTTTTTTCCTCCTGCCTCTATGGAGGACCCTGGGCTGGGACAAATGGGACAGCTCCATCCCCTACAACTGGGACACCCCTTGGTACTACTTGGACACCTTCAAGTTTATTAAGGAGCTGGGGCTACATGGAGTGAAGCCCGACTTGTGGAAGCCAAAAACTATCCACAAGTTGATCAGAGCATCGGACATTGTTGAGACTGTTCCAGGCCTCCCTTCAGCCACTTGTAAAGTGGTCTGGAGGAATGTTTCTTCAAAGAGACTCACCAACAGGCACAAAGATCTGGCATGGATGGCAATCCAAGGGGGGTTGCCACTCAGGACATTCATGCATGCCAGAAACCTGTGTAGATACAGGCACTGCCCCTTTTGCATCATCCAGGAGGAAACTGCTCTGCACGTTTTCTGGGAGTGTCCCTTTGCACAGGACCTGTTGAGGGCCTTGGAACCGGAACTCAAAGACTTTATGCCACAGACTGCTATCACACACTTTGGTGTGTTGAACGGACTCTTCTGTGGAACTCATTCACAGGAGGACATTGACGGTGCCTGGAGGGTGCTGTGCTGCTTTAAGGACGCTTTATGGTGCGCCAGAAAGCGCCTCATCCACCAGCGGGAGAGGATGTCCATCGAGGACTGCCGCAGACTGGTTCACAGTCTGCTCAGAGACTATCACTTGATGGACTTCAAGGAGGAAGAGGAGGTCTGAAGATTTCCCCATTCCTCCCCCCTCCCACCCGTGTATCCTTTGGCAGTTCAAATAAAGCTTCGGGCCTGTGAACTCTTTTACTCCCTCCCCTACCCCACCTTCTCCACCCCCCCCCCATCACACCCGTTGCCCATTTGAATGTTATCTGACTGTATGACCAGATTTTTTTGTGAAATTGTTTTGAAGTACTGCTTTCAGGGTAATGCGGCGTCATGCATGATGTGATGTTTCGGGGTATTATTACTCTGCACAACACATTAGGCATCATACCTCAGGATGAATGTAATTTATTTGTATGCTTGGCAATGTACTGTTATGTAGTGTATTTATGCGCTGCGTCGCAGTACTGAATGTACCCTGTTTAAGTATTTGTTTTTTGTATATTTTCTTGCAAAATAAAGTATACATTTTCAAAAGATCGCTGTCATATCAGTGTTAGCCCATCCCCCCACAGTTAGAATCACTCTCTAGGACACACCTAACCCCTTGATCGCCCTCTAGTGTTTAACCCCTTATCTGCCAGTGTCATTTACACAGTAATCAGTGCATTTTTTATAGCACTGATCGCTGTATAAATGACAATGGTCCCAAAATAGTGTCAAAAGTGTCCGATGTGTCCGCCATAATGTCACAGTCACAATAAAAAATCTCAGATCTCCGCCATTACTAATAAAAAAAATAATAATAAAAAAGCCATAAAACTATCCCCTATTTTGTAGACGCTATAACTTTTGCGCAAACCAATCAATATACGCTTATTGCGATTTTTTTACCAAAAATATGTAGAAGCATACATATCGGCCTAAACTGAGGAAAAAATGTGTTTTTTTATATATTTTTGGGGGATATTTATTATGGCAAAAAGTAAAAAAAATAGTTTTTTTTTGTTTATAGCGCAAAAAATAAAACTGCAGAGGTGATCAAATACCACCAAAAGAAAGCTCTATTTGTGGTAAAAAAAAGGACGTTAATTTTGTTTGAGTGCAACGTCACACGACCGCGCAATTGTCAGTTAAAGCGACCCAGTTGCCGAATCGCAAAAAGTGCTCTGGTCAGGAAGGGGGTACAATCTTCCGTGGCTGAGCGGTTAAGCTGCAAAAGGGGTGAACTCGACAATTTGAGTTTGCAGAAAAAAATGCCTGATTTTGCTGTTGGCAAAATTTTACAGAAAGGCAGGAACTAAGTTGCATAGGTGAAATAAATAAATGCGAAAAAAGGAAAAAGATTTGGCTAGAGCCACATCCGAAACATACAGTACAAATAGTCTGCGGGACCAGGTGTGCCAGCGCCCGCCTAATTAACCAGACTTTAGAGGTTCAGCATAGGAGACATATGATTAAAAAATATTAATGTTTATTGTGCAAAATTCATGTAAATGTATAAAAACAGAGGCATACAAGCCTAAAATAGATCCACAGATAGTTGTTACAAAAATTCTCTACTATAATCCTGGAAGACCATATTTGTAGATTAATTTGCTATCTACAAATATGGTCTTCCGGTATTATAGTGGAGAATTTTTGTAACGACTATTTGTGGATCTATTTTAGGCTTGTATGCCTCTGTTTTTACACATTTACAGTGGGGTCGGAAAGTATTTAGACCCCTAAATTTTTCACTCTTTGTTATATTGCAGCCATTTGCTAAAATCATTTAAGTTCATTGTTTTCCTCATTAATGTACACACAGCACCCCATATTAACAGAAAAACACAGAATTGTTGAAATTTTTGCAGATTTATTAAAAAAGAAAAACTGAAATATCACATGGTCCTAAGTATTCAGACCCTTTGCTCAGTATTTAGTAGAAGCACCCTTTTGATCTAATACAGCCATGAGTCTTTTTGGGAAAGATGCAACAAGTTTTTCACACCTGGATTTGGGGATCCTCTGCCATTCCTCTCCAGTTCTGTCAGGTTGGATGGTAAACATTGGTGGACAGCCATTTTTAAGTCTCTCCAGAGATACTCAATTGGGTTTAAGTCAGGGCTCTGGCTGGGCCATTCAAGAACAGTCACAGGGTTGTTGTGAAGCCACTCCTTCATTATTTTAGCTGTGCGCTTAGGGTCATTGTCTTGTTGGAAGGTAAACCTTCGGCCCAGTCTGAGGTCCTGAGCACTCTGGAGAAGGTTTTCGTCCAGGATATCCCTGTACTTGGCCGCATTCATCTTTCCCTCGATTGCAACCAGTCGTCCTGTCCCTGCAGCTGAAAAACACCCCCACAGCATGATGCTGCCACCACCATGCTTCACTGTTGGGACTTTATTGGACAGGTGATGAGCAGTGCCTGGTTTCTCCACACATACCGCTTAGAATTAAGGCCAAAAAGTTCTATCTTGGTCTCATCAGACCAGAGAATCTTATTTTTCACCATCTTGGAGATCTTCAGGTGTTTTTTAGCAAACTCCATGCGGGCTTTCATGTGTCTTGCATTAAGGAGAGGCTTCCGTCGGGATACTCTGCCATAAAGCCCCAACTGGTGGAGGGCTGCAGTGATGGTTGACTTTCTACAACTTTCTCCCATCTCCTGACTGCATTTCTGGAGCTCAGCCACAGTGATCTTTGGGTTCTTTTTTACCTCTCTCACCAAGGCTCTTCTCCCCCGATAGCTCAGTTTGGCCATACGGCCAGCTCTAGGAAGGTTTCTGGTCATCCCAAATATCTTCCTTTTAAGGATTATGGGGGCCACTGTGCTCTTAGGAACCTTAAGTGCCACAGAAATTTTTTTGTAACCTTGGCCAGATCTGTGCCTTGCCACAATTCTGTCTCGGAGCTCTTCAGGCAGTTTGACCTCATGATTCTCATTTGCTCTGACATGCACTGTGAGCTGTAAGGTCTTATATAGACAGGTGTTTGGCTTTCCTAATCAAGTCCAATCAGTATAATCAAACACAGCTGGACTCAAATGAAGGTGTAGAACCATCTCAAGGATGATCAGAAGAAATGGACAGCACCTGAGTTAAATATATGAGTGTCACAGCAAAGGGTCTGAATACTTAGGACCATGTGATATTTCATTTTTTCTTTTTTAATAAATCTGCAAAAATGTCAACAATTCTGTGTTTTTCTGTCAATATGGGGTGCTGTGTGTACATTAATGAGGAAAAAAAATGAACTTAAATGATTTTAGCAAATGGCTGCAATATAACAAAGAGTGAAAAATGTAAGTGGGTCTGAATACTTTCCGTCCCCACTGTAAATTAATTGTGTACAATAAAAATTGACAAGCTTCTAAAAGCTGGTGCTGATATATCTGGTCCCGCAGTCTTTTTTTTAAATCATTTAAAAAAAATTATTTTAAGCAATATGAACAGGCATAGATAGGTCAGGTCACGGATGCAGCTGCTAAGGAAAGGGAATTGAGACATGAGTAAGGGGATAACATATGCCAGAGGGATGAGACATTGGAAATAACAGTCAAATCAGTCCCCCAGTCTTTTTGCAAAAAAATAAATAAGTTGCTGCAACCCTCAGGAGTAAAAGCTGAAAAGGAAATAAAAAAGTAAAAAAAAAAAAAAAAAGTATAGCTGTATCATATATTTTGCTTTCCCTACTGAATTCAATTCATTTGACCAAGATGGCAAGATTTTACTGACATCTCCCATTTTTTGCTGCAATTTGGGGAAATAAAATTCTTAGTTTGGCTCCCACAAAAATCTGTTGCATGGCATATGGAAAGAACAAGAAGGCATGCAGGAAACTAAAAACAAAGGCAATGACAAGGAGCCAAATAAAGTGCAGCGCTAAATTAAGTTA
Organism: Aquarana catesbeiana; assembly: GCF_042186555.1. Classification (NCBI taxonomy): domain Eukaryota; kingdom Metazoa; phylum Chordata; class Amphibia; order Anura; family Ranidae; genus Aquarana; species Aquarana catesbeiana. The sequence continues at coordinate 62,357,792 of NC_133325.1, read as the reverse complement.
AAATAACAAGAGTGAAGAAAGGCTTAAAAAGAAAACGAATGAAGAGTCCCAAATGCACAGTCCATATGAACAGGAGAGACCAAAACCAAAATCCGTGCTCTGTATAGATGAAAAAGCTGTATTAAATTAAATTTGAAATTTTGAAGTACTGCACTATGGGAGAATTTTTTTTGTTTAAGATTGCCGAGCTCCATCTGTAAAGTGGGGATCCCAGCCAGTATTAATGTTCCTGGGGAGACCTATTTCCCTGTGCTCGGTGAGACCCCGGCATAGTGGTCACGGAAAGCTGGTAAGCAGGATTAATTACTTTCACCTGGGTGTGGAGCAGGATCTACCTAATGTGAAGGATTATCACTTTCCCCCTCACCTACAGCTTTTTATTTATACGAAGCACGGATTTTGGTTTTGGTCTCTCCTGTTCATATGAACTGTGCATTTGGGACTCTTCATTCGTTTTCATTTTAAGCCTTTCTTCGCTCATGTAATTTTAACTTCATTTAGCGCTGCACTTATTTTGCATTTTATATCTATTTGAGTTTGTATTTGACTTGGGGGTGCTAGCTGCTGTATCTTATATCCAACATTTATATTTCTAGCGCAGCGTTAGCCCTTGGGCTTTATTTTTGCAAGGAGCCAGCCAGACTTCACCCTGGCTGCAAATGGAAGCAAAACATTTGGCTCAGACTTCCAAGAATTTGCAAGCCTCCAATTTACAAGCAGCTTGAACCTGGTCGAACTCCAGTTCAATTTATTGATCTTTGGACAAAGCAAATAATGTGTTATTTCAAATGCACTGATGTTAAAACGCACTGATGTTAAAATGCACTGATGTTTTACACACATTCTTTCTACTATGTAGCAAAAACCACAGAGAAGCAAAAATAATAATAATAAAAAAAAATAATAAAAAAAAGCAACACTAAACAGAGACAATTGGAAGTTTGCAGACTTTAGTCTGCAAAAAGTAAATAAATCAATTTTCTAAAAAGGCATTTCCTACTGTGTGGCGAAATGGGCAAAAATGACTCTGAAAACATCTAGGAAATAGACCTCCTGTTCTGAAATCCATTTTCCTCTTTCTAAAAAGCACAAGCAAGGAGTCATGCCATGCTTTTTAAAACAAGCTCACTCCCCAGAGAGCAGGGGTTGTTGGCATGTCACATAGAAAGACTGGTTAAGTTTAAAATCTTTTTTCTTTTGAAAAATTTTCTTTATTTTAATTGTAATTTTTTATTGTAATGTAATGCAGATCGAAGAGATTTCTGCTTATCATCTTTTAAGCACAAATTTAGCTATTTTAATTATAGCCCCGGAAATAAAATAAAAATATACCTTTTCAGCCTTCTCACTTCTCTTGCTCCCCTTTACATTAGTCATATTAGTTGTGATACTTTTCTATGCAGACATAGGGCTCTATGCATACAGAGGTATATCAGGTATATCTTAACAAACTAAGACCCATCTCTTTACTCCCTTTTGCCTCCAAACTCCTTGAACGTTTAGTCTACAACCGACTGTGCGACCACCTCATTGAGAATAACCTTCTTGATCCCCTTCCGTCTAGATTTCGCCCACAGCACTCCACAGAAACTGCCATCCTAAAACTCACAAACGACTTACTAACAGCCAAAACCAACGATCATTATTCCATATTCTTACTCTTGGACCTTTCCGCTGCCTTTGATACAGTTGACCACCCCCTCCTCCTCAAAAAACGAAATTTGCTTGGTCTCCATGGCTGCACTCTCCGTTGGTTCGAATCTTACCTATCTCATCGCACCTTCAGTGTCACTTACAACTCCACTTCCTCCTCCCCAATTCCCCCAAGGTTCTGTCCTTGGACCTCTACTATTCTCGATCTACACGTCCTCCCTGGGTCAGCTGATAGCCTCCCATGGCTTCCACTACCATTTATATGCTGATGACACCTAAATCTATCTCTCTGCCCCTCAGCTCACCCCATTAATCTCCTCACACATCACTGATTTACTAACACATATCAGCCTGGATGTCAAACCACTTCCTCAAACTGAATCTATCTAAAACAGGTCTTAATATTTCCTCCCCCACGTGCCACTTCCCCTGACTTCTCTGTCAAGATCAATGGCACATCTATCAGTCCGTCCCCACATGCCAGGGTGCTAGGGGTAACCTTAGACTCTGAACTGTCATTTCAGGCCCACATACAATCCCTGTCCAAATCATGATGCCACCTTAGCCTCCGCAACATTTCCAGAATATGCCCCTTTTTAACTAATGACACCACCAAGCTTTTTACCTTTACATACACTATTCCCCCTTCAGTCCATAATGAATGCCACTGCAAGACTCATCCACCTTACCAACCATTCAGTGTCCTCCACCCCTCTCTGCAAATCCCTCCACTGGCTTCCACTCACCCAACAAATAAAATTCAAAGTACTAACAATAATTTACAAAGCCATCCATAACTCTACCCCCAGCTACATCACTAACCTAGTCCCAAAATACCAACCAAGCCGCTCTCTTCGCTCCTCCCAAGACCTCCTGTCCTCTAGCTCCCTTGTCACCTCCTCCCATGCTCGACTACAGGATTTCTCCAGAGCTCCTCCCATCCTTTGGAACTCCCTACCCTAATCTGTCCGACTGTCCCCAAATATATCCATCTTTAGACGATCCCTGAAAACCCTTCTCTTTAAAGAAGCCTATCCTGCTCCTAACTAACACTGTTCTACTTCCTCCATCAGCTCATCCCCCACAGCTATTACCTTTTGTGTCAATTGACCCTCCCTTTTTAGATTGTAAGCTCTAATGAGCAGGGCCCTCTGATTCCTCTTGTACCAAATTGTATTGTAACTGTAATGTCTGCCTTTATTTTGTTAAGCTCTGCGCATACTGTTGGTGCTATATAAAACCTGTATAATAATAATAATAATAATATCAAAAAGTACATCCATTTGGTTGTTTATGCTCCATCCTCAATTCTCATAAATAGTTGACAAAGATCAGCAAAAAGTGCACATATCTAAAGGGATGATTGATGCCTTCTTTCTTTATTACTTGAAAACCTTTTCTGTCTGTCCCTCCCCAAACAGCATATTTTTTACTCTATATCAGACATGCTACATAAGCCCTGTGCTGTACAGAAATAGAAACAATGGCTGTTACCAATTACCAATTAAACAACTATACATGAGAAGCAATACTTATATAAAAATATGAAACCAATATGTGTACAGTATATGGATAGAAACTGTGCAAAAGCTTTAGACACTTATGTGAAAATGCTTTAACCCCTTGCCTACCGGACACTTTTACCCCCTTCCTGCTTAGGCCAATTTTCAGCTTTCAGCTTTTCAGCTTTCAGCCCTGTCACACTTTGAATGACAATTGCACGGTCATGCAACGCTGTACCCAAATTTAATTTTTATCATTTTGTTTACACAAATATCATTTTCTTTTGGTGGTATTTAATCACCACTGGGTTTTTTATTACTTGCTTGGCAAATGAAAAAATCTGAAAATTTTGAATAAAAAAAAGTTTGTTTTAGCTTCTGTTATAAAATGTTGTAATTAAGTAATTGTTCACCTTCACTGACAGGCACTGATAGGCTTCATTGATGATGTGGCACTAATGGGCATTGATAGGCAACACTGATATGCAGCATGATGACCCTGTTAGACGGCACTGATATGCAGCACTGATGGGCACTGATAGGCGGCACTGAAGGGCAACACTGATAGATGGCACTGATAGGCGGCACTGATGAGGAGGCACTGATGGGCACTGACAGGCATCACTGATGGGCACTGAAAGGAAGTACTGATGGGTGCTGATTGACATCACTGGTGGGCACTGATTGGCATCACTGGTGGGCATCTCTGGTGGGCACTGACAGGCATTACTGATGGGGCAGATCTCCCCTATGAGGAAAGATGCTTAACGGCTCTCCTCTACTCACGCCCTGTCAGCATGAGGGGAGGAATGCAGATAACTGGCATTTCCTATTTAAACTGTGATCAGCTGTGATTGGACACAGCTGATCACATGGTAAAGAGCCTACATTATAAGCTCTTTACCGAGATCCAAGGGACACACCGCACCACAGATCTCCACACTGCTCACCCCCGCAATGCGCATGAGTGGCCTGTTCTGAAGGAAGTCATATGACGTCCACTCAGAAGGGGTAGTGGTTAAAAAAAACCTGCAATAAATAATTATTATTTATGAGTCAACAATCTACAAAGTGCATAAACAGAAAACAAACCTAGATGGAATATAGAGCCTGCCCGAAGAACAAAACCCGGGGCAGGAAAAGGCGTGTTCTGTTTGCTTTTCCTGCAGGCTAATACGCTGCCCTTGTGATCTGCATACAGGTGCCAATGTATTCTTAATGGCACCCCAAATGGAAATCACAGATGCAGGGTGTTTGTGGACACAAAATCACATGGTTTGGTGCAGTGCGGTTTGAAAAAGTAGTTCTGTGGTCCAGGGTGTTTTGCAGCCCATTTGAATCAATAGACTGTCATAACAGACCACATGAGAATGCGTGGGAATTGCACAGGAACACCCTAATATTTGGTATGTCCACCTTTTTCCTGTAAAACAGCATAAATAGGTACACATGCACACAGATTCATTAGAAACTCTGCAAACAGATTCAATAATATTGAGATCAAGGCTCTACGGGGAATGTAAAATTTCTTCCAGAATGAATGACTTGTACTTCCTTTTGATGTAGATAGTTCTTTATGACTTTAGCTGTCACCTTTTTTCTGCTGCAGAATACATTTGGGACCGATTACTCTGCGGATCTTTATGCAGAAATGCAGCCCCAAACCTGCATGGAACCTCCACCATGCTTCACTGTTGCCTGCAGATATTTACTCGTGTTTATCCTTGTATCACTTTCCAGATCTTTGATGAACAAACTAATATTTTAGATGTGGACTTATAAGTCAAGGGCACCTGCTTCCATTTTTATGCACACCAGTTCTTGCATTTTTGTGCATAGGCAAGTCCCTTGCTCTTGATTCCATGTCTATGTATGGCTTTTTAGCCGAAAATCTTTCATGAAGGCCACTTCTGACCAGACTTCTTTGAACTGTCAGCCACGTTTGGGCTGCTAGTGTCACTGGACTTATTCAGATTATAATGGGAAGTCAGCATAATGTGTCTTTTTTCTCCTGCACTATGTTTGCTTGGCTGACCGCTGTGTTTTTGGTCCTCAACACTGCCTGTTTCTTTGTGCTTCTGCAGAAGAACTTGGACAACACATCTGGAAACCTGTCTCCTCTAAAATTTCTGCCTGTGAGAAACTTTGTTGCAGTAAGAAAATCATGGGGTTGATTTACTGAAGACAATTATGCACTTTGCAAGGGCAGTTGAACTTTGTAAGCACAGTTACTTCAGAGCTTAGTAAATGAGGTAAAGCCTTACTTTACAAAGAATGCCCAATCACATGCAAAGAGAATTAGGCCCCTTTCACACTGGGGCAGTTTGCAGGCGTTATTGCGCTAAAAATACCGCCTGCAAACCGCCCCTAAACAGCCTCCGCTGTTTGTTCACTGTGAAAGCCTGAGGGCTTTCACACTGAAGCGGTGCGCTGGCAGGACGGTAAAAAAAGTCCTGCGAGCCGCATCTTTGGAGCGATGAAGGAGCGGTGTGTTCTCCTAAACCGCTACTTCCCATTGAAATCAATGGGACAGTGCGGCTATACCGCGGTAATACCGCGGCTATAGCCGCGCTGTACGAGCGGGTTTAACCCTTTTTCGGCCGCCAGCGGGGGTTAAAACCGCACCGCTAGCGGGCGAATACAGCCGCAAAAACGACGGTAAAACAGCGCTAAAAATAGCGCTGTTTTACCGCCGACGCCCCCACCGCCCCAGCGTGAAAGGGGCCTTAAAAAGAAAAACTGCATTTTTGTTTGCACATTATTAGATGATGAAAGTTAGAAGAGCTTCCCCTCTTTTACTAAATTCAGGAGCAACTGCAACTTGAAAAGTGCATGGTCTATTTGCCTTTAGTAAATAAACCCCCCCCCATGTCTTGCTGCTCTGCTTAATCTAGCCAATATTATTTAGAATGAACTGTCTTCAGTGACTTCAGATTGTTAGTAGAGCATTGCTTTTCATCACCCAGTCTCTTTCTTCCTTCACAGCTGATTCTGTTTGATTCAATGATAGTATTTCAGTCTACATTTTGGGACCATTGACATATAATATGCAAGAGTAATAACTCTATGCACAACAGCACTTGCTAATAAAAAATATTTATATATACAGTGCTTTGCAAAAGTATTCACCACCCCCCACCACCCCTGACATTTTACCTATTTTGTTACATTACAGTCTTTAGTTCAATGTTCTTTTAATCTGAATTATATGTGATGGATCAGAACACAATAGTCTAAGTTGGTGAAGTAAAATTAGAAATATATATATATATATATATATATATATATATATATATATATATATATATTTTTTTTTTTTTTTTTCAGAATAAAAAATCTGATAATTGGCATGTGCATATGTACTCACCCCCTTTGTTATGAAGCCCATAAAAAGCTCTGGTGCAACCAATTACCTTCAGAAGTCACATAATTAGTGAAATGATGTCCACCTGTGTGCAATCTAAGTGTCACATAATCTGTCATTACATATACACACCTTTTTTTTTTAATAGATTTTATTGAAAGATGTAACATACAGGGAATAACATAAAAAAAAGTATCATTGTATTTTGTATTTTGCACAAAAATAACAAAAGAACATCAGCCTGGTATGGAGTAGAGATACAGAACAGCTGATAAAGATAATTAGCCTGGGGAAAGGGGTAATAAGGTAAACTTCTATGAGAGAAAGAGGAAATAAAACTGGATGGATCTAGGTGGGGGGGGGTCCCTGAGATTGCCAGAAGAATGTTACTGGATGTACCCCACATAAGGTGTGGGGTGGGGAGGGAGGTGAGTGGAGGAAAGCCAGAAAGAAAACAAAATATACATCGGGGGGGGGGGGGGGGTTATGGAAATTGAGCACCAAGTTCATGTTTTGGATGAATATTGTAGCCTGTGGGTAGAACGTAAAGATAAAAACTATGATTTTTAAGGTAATAACATTAATGTCATTTGTAACATTTGTGGTCACCCCCTTACTATGTGGGGGGAAGATAGAGTTTTGAAGAGCGCGAAGAGGTCTTGTACTATGTTGTAGTATTTAGTAAGAGTTGGAATCCTTGTGTTGTAGATCCTTGGTTTGGAGGAAGCATTCCATCTAAGGTGTGGGGGAGGGGTCGTGATATAGGAAGGAGAAAGTCTCGAGATGAACTATATCCGTAGGAGTGAGTGTTGAGGTCATAAAAGCTCCCCATTTATGGTGGAAGCGTGACTTGGTCCTTTCGTGCGTTAAGTCCATGTTGATCCTGTCTTTGTAGAGTAGTTGTAGGAGATCCCTTTTGATTTGAGAGGTGTTGGGACATGCGTTGGAGATCCAGTTTTTCAGGATGGCTCTTCTAGCGAGTAGGAGGCATATCAGGATCCAATCTTTGCAAGAGAGGGTAGAGTTTGGTGACCATGGTAACAGCTGGGGGTCCCAGTGTCCGAAAATGAGGAGTAGGGGGTCCTTAGGTAATTTTAGCAGGGTCACCTCAAATATGTACTGTAGGACTTGGTTCCAGAAGGCGGAGATGAAAGCACATGACCAGAAACGATGGGTCAAAGAAGGCCTGAGGTGTTGACATAAGGGGCATGTGTGGGCGGTTTGCGCTTGTTTGTTTGAGAGGAAAGGTATGTGAGCTCGATGAACGATCTTAAGTTGGGTTTCCCTCCAAGATTCGTTAGGCACCAGTTTGTGAACAGTGTTGAGGCCTTGAAGTAGTTTGTTTACTAAGTCGGTATCAGGGAAGTCTTTTGCCCAGTTAGCTGCTGATGAGGACTCCAGTGAGGGAATGACTTTCAGGAGGAGAGGCTGGTATATGTCTGAGATTTTGTAAGAGCCCTTTAAGAGGAGAGAGTCCGAGAGGGACGGTTTAAATCCTCTCTGCAAGCGTTTTTGAGAAAGCTGATGCATTGACCATATTGGAAGATGTGTGACTGGGGAAGTTGGAATTTCTCCACTAATGACTTGAAAGGGATGGGGCGGCCAGACTCTAAATCACAAAGCGAGGAAAAGTCGGAGAGGCCTTTCTGTTGCCAGGTGATATACGGCTGGCGTTCCAGACCTGGGGGAAAACATGGGTTTCCTTGTATTGGAAGGTGTCTAGATATAAAAGGTGAGAGTTTGAGGCTTTTCCGGATCTCCCTCCAGGCAATTGCTGTGTCCCGAAGTAGGAGGTTATGTTGAAGGGGCGGAGGAATGGATTTCCACTTGCAGTGGAGGAGAGCTACCAGTGAGTATGGGTGAACCATTTCAGTTTCCAGGTAGAAATTGGAGTAATGAGATGTTTGAGCTACCCAATCTAAACTTATCCTCAAGAGGCAGGCTAAATTGTAGATCCTGACATTAGGGAGACTAATACCCCCTTCGCGCCTGGGAAGGTAAAGCTTAGTGAGTGCAATTCGTGGTTGCTTATTTTGCCATAAGAATTTGGAGATTGCATCATTGAGAATCTTTGTGTCTTTATGCTGCAAGAGTAAGGGAATGGTTTGTAGTGGATAGAGTAGGCGGGCGAAGCTGAGCATTTTCACTAGATGGCATCTTCCCAGTAGCGAAAGAGGCAGATCCATCCAGTTGACTAGTTCTTGAGAGATCTTTTTGAGTAATGGGGGGTAGTTAAGGTGATAGAGAGAGGAGGGTAGTTTTCCTATTTTTATGCCTAAGTAAGTGATGTGGGATTGTGCTACAGAGAATATGGAGTTCTGTGTCCAAGAAGGGTTGGACACGGTGCCTAGGGGGAGAATTTCACTTTTGTTATAGTTTATGCGAAGGCCCGAGCATAGTCTAAATTGGTAAAAAATTGATTTAATCGTGAGCATGTCAGAGGAGGGGTTTGCTGAGAATATAAGGACATCGTCCGCGAAGAGTGAGGTGCGAAGTTCATGTTTGCCAATGGGAATGCCATTTAGTGGGGCTACGTGGGATAAATATCTAGATAATGGTTCTAATGCAATGTTAAAGAGAAGTGGTGATAGGGGGCAACCCTGCCGAGTATCCCATTTTAGTCATGACCAAAGAAAGCCATTCGAAACTGACGTTATCGAAGGCTTTCTCCGCATCCAGGGTGATGATAGCATAATTTCCCTCTGATTTGCATTTGGCATGTTCCAGGGCCATCATTGCCTTCCTGATATTCATGGTGGTAGTTCTGCCTTTCACGATACACAGGGTGTATCAGAGAGGGTATGATGTCGGCTAATCTTGTGGCAATAATTTTGGAAAGGATTTTGACATCCAGGTTTAGGAGTGAAATAGGTCTATATGAGCCTGGTTCTTGGGGGTCTTTACCTTTCTTGGCTAGCAGTTTGATAATGGCTTTGTTGCCCGTGGGTAGGTATGAGCCCCCAGACCATATGTGTTGATATACTTCGTGGAGTGTTGGTTCTAGGATTGGTTGTAAGGACTTGTAGAATTCTCCCGTGAATCCATCAGGGCCTGGGGCTTTAGAAGGAGCTAGGTTTTTAATGGCAGTAGAAATTTCATGGAGGGAGATAGGTGCGTTTAGAGCATCTAACTGTGAAGGTGATACTTGAGAGAGGGTTACTTTTTCCAGAAAAGATTGTGCTGTCGAAGTATTTATGGGGTCTGGTGCGTAAAGGGAGGAATAGTATTTTAGCATGGTTTCATTTATGTCTTTTTGAGTGGTTTTTATGTTACCCAAAGAGTCACGGAGAGATGTGATATAGGTCGGACGATAGGGTCCCCTACATAAATTGGCCAGGAGTTTACCTGCCTTATTGCCGAATTTATGGAGGGTGGCATCCATGTAAGCTTTTTTTGTTTGTTCTAGGGTTTCGGCCCAAGTGTCAAAGGATTGTTTTGCTGACTGCCATTCCTTCCTATTATCAGCGGAGTTGTTTATGAATAGTGATCGTTGGGCTAGGTACAGTCGGGAGCTTGCTAGTTTGTATTTTTTGAGTGTATTTCTCTTAAAGAATGCAGCATAAGAAATTACACGGCCTCTGAGAAATGCTTTGCCTGCTTCCCAGAATAGATTGGGGTTGTCAGAGTGTCCAGCATTGGTCGAGGTGTATTCTGACCAGGCGTTTTCCATGTATTGTCGGAAGTCAGAGTTGTTGTGGAGATAAGAAGGGAAACGCCATATTTTAGGATTCGGGGCAGTTCAGGTTTGTCGATCGTAGTCGAGATCGGTGCATGGTCAGATATGGCAATGTCGTGAATGTCCGCGTCGGATATCAGTGGTAGAAGGTCATCTGAGCAGAAGAGATAGTCAATTCTGGTGAAAAGGTTGTGGGGGTTGGAGTAAAAAGTAAATTCTCTGTCAGCTGGGTGCCGGAGTCGCCAAATGTCGTGTAAATGGAGGGATTTCATCGTGCAGGCTAGAAGAGTTAGTGAATCGTGGTCTGGGGGGAGACATGTGCACTTAGGAGTGGATCTGTCATCTATCAGGTGAATTGTGGAGTTAAAGTCTCCGCCGACTATATGTGGGAGAGTCGGGTCACTAAGGAGCCATGTTGAAAGTTCACTATAAAATTGCTTTGTGGGGTTATTGGGCGCATAAATGTTGGAGACTATCATATCCTTGGTTCCTAATTTAATGTGGGCTGAGATAAGGCGTCCCTGTGAGTCTGATTTAACAGATAGGACCTCACATGGGAGGTTTTTGTGTATGAGTATCAAGACTCCTGCTTTGCGTCCATTGGAATCTGAGCCTAGAACTTTTCATGCGGTGGAAATCAGAGGCGGAAAGGTGGGTTTCTTGGAGCAGGGCAATGTCGGTTTTAAGTCTTTTAAGGTGACCGAGGATTTTCATTCTCTTATTAGGGGAACAAAGCCCTTTAACATTCCAGGAGACCAGTTTCATATGGGGGGGTCACTGGGGGGGTATGTGCAGATATTACATGATCTTCATAGGTTAATATGTGGTGGTGTGATGTGAGAATAGGCTGGATTCTGGAGAGGTTTAGTCTGTCTGAACGAGGGTTTGTACAACCACTGGGGGCGTATGTATCATAAGATGGGGGTTCGCAATATAGGGAGGGGTCTAGAAGGAGGGGGGTAAAAAAAAGAAACAATAAAACATATTCAATAAACTTCGCTTTTTTCCGCATGGAGTCAACCGTGTAGGCCAGCTCCCATCGCAAGACCCAGAGATTGCTGTACTTAAAACCCATAATTGAGGGGGTGATGTGTACTGGCAGCTTGGGCTGTGCAATATTAAAGGAGGAGAGGGTTACACTGGAGAGCCAGGGGAGAAAATCAACACCTGAGGTATAACAAAATCAAATTAACCAGTTAACAATATGTAAAACATTAGAATACTGCTTGGCCTACCAGTAGCTGATTTGCCTGGGGAGGAAGAGAGAACAAGCTTGAGGGAAAAATTTAACTTTTTCTCTTGAATAAGACATCTTGTTGAAAGTTGAACCACCATGGCCGTTAGAGGCTAGGCGGTGAGGTAAACAATTTGGGACCGTGATAGTGGTCTTCAACGGGGTGTGGAGCGATGGTGGTCCGGTGCAGAGGCTCTAAACCGTTTTGGAGAGTCTTTGCATGGGCTCCTTTGGTCTAGAGCACAGTTGACAGGAGCCGCTCTAGGAGAGGGGCTGAGGTTGGGGCCCGAGCGTAGTGATCGTAGAAAGGCCTCAGCTTCGTTTGGGTTATGAAAAGAGAGCTGGTCGCCATTCGGGACTTTAAATCGGAGAGTAGCTGGGAACGCCAAAGTGAATTTGATTTGTTGATGATGTAGCTCCGATCAAACCTGTTGAAAGGCTTTCCTCTTCTTGGACACTTCAATAGAGTAATCCGCGAAAATCAGGATTTTCATGCCGTCGATTTGAAGAGATCTAGATTGCCTGAATTTTTGCAGGATGAAAGCTTTATCCGAGTAATTGAGGTACTTTGCGATTATGGAACGGGGCGATTTGCGATCTGAGTTGAAGGTTCCCATGCGATGTGCACGTTCTACTGTGCAGGGGCCTGGCAGGCCTAGTGCTTCGAGAATGCGTCTGGCGCATAAATCTGTGAGAGCTGAAGGCTGCAGCGATTCTGGAATGCCCACAAATCGCAGATTGCTCCTTCTGGATCTATTTTCCAAATCGTCCAGTTTTTCAAGAATGTATTTGTTAGTTTTGTCTTGGGCCTGCTCTGTGGATTGAGAGTGGTATAGTTCTTCCTCAATATTAGCTATGCGGTGCTCAGCTTCATTCAGTCTGGAGGCATGTTCCCCTAGCTGGGCCTGGAGCTGCTGCATGCCTGCGCTGACAGCCTTCTCCACAGAGGCTGTTATCATTGGGGAGAGAAGAGCTGCCACAGCCTGTGCTATCATCTCTGTGCTGGATGTGCCTGTGAGTTGGGTGGATGTATCAGCAGGTGGGGAGGGGGCCGCAGTGTCACTTACCTCCATGTCAGGCTCTGTTTCTATGAGAGGCTCCATGTAGGCCGAAGCCGGGGCCTCGATTTGCGGCTGTGGTGCCCGCGCCGTCGCGGGCTGGTTTTTTCAACAAACCGGTCCATCTTGTGACCGGGGAGAGAGTGGGGCAAGTGACGGTGTGATTTGGGGGTTTGCGGGCTTTATATGCCGTTTTTGGAGTCGAGCTGCGGGAGCTGATGTGAAGAGCAGCTACTCCATGCGGCGCCGGAACCGGAAGTCTTACACACCTTTTTAAAAAGGCCCCAGAGCCTGCAACACCTAAGCAAGAGGCACCACTAACCAAACAATGCCATGAAGACCAAGGAACTCTCCAAACAAGTAAGGGACAATGTTGTTGAGAAGTACAAGTCAGGGTTAGGTTATAAAAAAATATCCAAATTTTTGATGATTCCTAAGAGCACCATCAAATCCATCATGACCAAATGGAAAGAACATGGCACAACAGCAAACCTGCCAAGAGACGGCCGCACAACAAAATTCACGGACCGGGCAAGGAGGGAATTAATCAGAGAGGCAGCACAGAGACCTAAGGTAACCCTGGAGGAGCTGCAGAGTTCCACAGCAGAGACTGGAGTATCTGTACATAGGACGACAATAAGCTGTACGCTCCATAGAGTTGGGCTTTATGGCAGAGTGGCCAGAAGAAAGCCATTAATTTCAGCAAAAAACAAAATGGAACCTTTTTGAGTTTGTGAAAAGGCATGTGGGAGACTCCTAAAATGTATGGAGGAAGGTGCTCTGGTCTGATGAGATTAAAATGTAACCTTTTGGCCATCAAAGAAAACGCTATGTCTGGCGCAAACCCAACACATCACATCACCCAAAAAACACCATCCCCACAGTGAAACATGGTGGTGGCAGTATCATGCTGTGGGGATGTTTTTCAGCAGTCGGGACTGGGAAACTGGTCAGAGTTGAGGGAAAGATGGATGGTGCTAAATGCAGGGATATTCTTGAGCAAAACTGTACCACTCTGGGTATGATTTGAGGCTAGGAAGGAGGTTCACCTTCCAGCAGGACAATGACCCCAAACACAGTGCTAAAGCAACACTTGAGTGGTTTAAGGGGAAACATGTAAATGTGTTGGAATGTCCTAGCCAAAGCCCAGACTTCAATCCAATAGAAAATCTGTGGTCAGACTTAAAGATTGCTGTTCACAAGCGCAAACCGTCCAACTTGAAGGAGCTGGAGCAGTTTTGCAAGGAGGAATGGGCAAAAATCCCAGTGGTAATATGTGGCAAGCTCATAGAGACTTATCCAAAGTGACTTGGAGCTATGATAGCCACAAAAGGTGGCTCTATAAAGTATTGACTTTAGGGGGGTGAATAGTTATGCACATTGACTTTTTCTGTTATTTGTTGTTTGCTTCACGATAAAAAAAAATCTTCAAAGTTGTGGGCATGTTTTGTAAATTAAATGATGCAAATCCTCAAACAATCCATGTTAATTCCAGGTTGTGACTGTAAAATCTCATGTGAATTTAAAATTGATACTAAAGGGAAAAAAAATAAAAATAATACAAACATGTCATAATTACCTATGCAGTTGTTTTGCACAAAGCAGCCCCGATCCTCCTCTTCTTGGGTCCCCTGCCAGGGCTCCAGGCTCCTCCCCACTGCTAAGTGCCCCCATAGCTTGTTGCCGAGTCCCGCTCTGTGTATCCATTGACACACAGAATGGGGCTTAGCTGTGCCCCCTGCTTCCTCCTCACTGGCTGTGACAGCAGCGGGGCCAATGGCTCCTGCAGCTGTGTCTGAACCAGTGAGGAGGGAGAGAGCCAGGAGAGCAGCTGCTCTTGTGCACTTTACTGGATCGAGATCAGGCTCACGTAAGTATTTGGAGGCTGGAGGGGGGATCTGCACACAGACGTTTTTTTACCTTCATGCATTGAAAGCAGGGGGAATCTATGGCACAGGGGGTGATTAGAGTGTGCCCATGCATACCTGACACAACCGGCACACCCCGTGCACAAGACTATGATCTCTAGAGTGCATACAGGAAATGGCCACAAAGAGGAGATCAGTAGCACCAAAATGTAACAAAGAATGCGAAAAACATAAAAAAAAGTATTTACTGAAAAGAATTGGCAGTTGTTTAAAATACATAGGGCTTTAGCAAACAAAGTGTCATTCAGTCAGGGTTAACATCTACTTTAAAGTGATACTAAAGTCTCATTTTTATTTTTTTTTTCATAAAAATAACTAACATGTTAAACTTACCAGCCCTGTGCAGTGATTTTTCACAGAGCAGCCCAGATCATCCTCTTCACGGGTCCCCCACCAGCGCTCCTGGCACCTCCCTTCTGTTGAGTGCCCCCACAGCAAGCAGCTTGCTATGGGGGCACCCGATCCTGAGCCGCAGCTCCGTGTATCCATTCAGACACGAAGCCCCGTTTCGGCCCCGCCCCCTCTCTCTCCTCATTGGCTAACTGATTTTGATTGACAACAGCGGGAGCCAATGGCACCGCTGCTGTGTCTCAGCCAATCAGGAGGGAGAGTCCCGGACGGACGAGGCACTCGTGTACATCGCTCGATAAAGATGGGGCTCTGGTATTAGGGGGGCTGAGGGGGGCTGCTATACACAGAAGGTTTTTTATCTTAATGCATACAATGCATTAAGATAAAAAAACCTTCTGCCTTTTACAACCACTTTAAATACATGACAAAGGATTGCCAGAGTACCATGGTCTATCTAAACAAATAGCAGAGTAGAGTAGACTAGAGCCCCATCAGATGCTAAATAAAAGGCTGGATAATAATAATATGCAATGTCATACTGTACGTACGTAAATAAAAATATTAGAAACGAATATTTTTTTCCTGGCCATAATAAATATAGAAACTATGTATAAAATCATGATTAACAATAATCAACTTTTCCTTTCCTTCAATAAAATGTTTATCTGCCTTTCCCTGGTCATTTCCTTAAGCAGTCTTCATTTTAATGATGACACTTACTCCATCTTCTTCTATATTTATTTTATTGGCTTCTTCTCCCTCTCTTCTCCCTACGTGGCATAAATTATATGTTTATATTAGCTACATGACATGATTTGTGTAAATGAATGCTGACAGGTTTTTCTATTTATTTGAAGGAAGACAGACCAGATAGGTATTTATTTTCTCCCTCCTAGTAATGCCCCTAAAGATTTATTTATCTAAAGAGCCATTACATTAATTATGGTAAGAGTTTTAATCTCGTAATGTAAAAACCTTAACCATTTACTTACTTCCAAGCTGCCTAACAAGCTGATTCACTAGAATGGACACTGGGGCTGTATCTTTCCGATGTAGTAAAAAAAAAAAAAAAATAATGGAAACTTCATGTTTCTTTAAAGAATATCTAAAGCCATTTTTTTTTACATTCTGTTTATAGGAAAAAATGGTTAAAACCCTGTTTTTTTAGATACCATCTGTGTACTATTGGGGGGATTCCCCTTCACTTCATGTCTGTGGACGCAACAGAAAATAAGAGAAAATGTATCCAAAGTCAGGAAAATTCCCACTTAGAAATGAGCCACTGCAACAAAAAGCTTGCACTGGAAAATTTTCCTTATTCCTGTTCTTGTGGCACCTGAAAATGTTAGATTTATATGCAGGCTGCCATTATTGACCTCCTTCTGAAAATGCTAGTTGCCTGACTGTGTCTGGCTTCAATTTTTTTGGAGTCGCTGACCTGGAACAAAGAATACAGATCAAGATACAATGAAGTTGGAAATCATAATCTGCATACTTTCAGTCAGTGGCTTAGATAATTCTGAAACCACTGTGTAATCATGATAGTGTAGCGCAGACACTCTGGCTGGTCCCACTATCTTAGCCCGGGTCCACTTTTTCCACAGTTTACCGGCACTCATGCACACAATAACATCTATACTTTTCACACAATAAGTAGTCTAGGGGGTTGTATTTTCTCAGTTTATTGCAGTGTAACTTGGTTAGGACATAGGAAGCAGATCCAGAATGTTGAACACGAGTAGGAGGACACCCTCACTTTGCAACTTCTTCTTGAAAAGTCCCTCAGTAACAGCTCTTGGGAAGTGGACAGCCCTGGGCACCAAAGCAATGTCCCAGGCCTGGCGAACCTAATGTTCAATGCAAGAGGGGGTTAACAAACAACATTCACACAAATCTTAGTCCCAGGTCTGTACTCGCAAATCCTTTGGGTGTTGGGGTGCCCCTCTCAAAATCAGGCATACAGCTTTGCAGTGGACTCTCCAGACTGGATCCTAGGTGAAATCCCCCTTCTTTGGCTTGCAGCATCTCTGAGGATAGGGCTCCAGCCTCAGGGTAGCTGGGGGTAGGTGGGGGCCTTGCGGGGCTAGTAAAGGTGCAGCCCTCCAGGATGGGTGTTTCTTCTACTGGACAAGGGCATTGACTGATCCAGCACTTCTGAGCACACCCACTCGGGGATTGGCTGGAATCTCATAAATATTCAATCTATTCACTTAAACTTCTCCTATGTTCTGGTGCATCCCAGAAAGCAGGAAAAAGCAATAAAGTGTGCAGCTTGTGTGACCCTGTTCAGCTCAAAGCAATCAGTAGCAGCTCCACTGATTACAGAGGAGCACAACAAAAAGGCCTAAATTTACCTGCCAGCCTAGAACCTAACTAGGAGGGTATTACACTAGTCAAAAAATTATTATTTTTAGGAGGGGTCAGCAATGGTTGTGTTTTTTCTGCATGTACTTTCCTCAGGGCTTATCTCACATGAACTTAGAAGCAATGGTACATCCCATTCCCGCTGTCCACCAGGAGAAGCAGTGGAAGTCAACTAACAGAGTATCTTGCAAAAAAGACACTTTCCCTGAAATTCATAAAGACTGGTGCAAACATATTTTGTGAAAGTGTCTCACGTACATTCTAAAAGTGGCACAGTGTGCGTCAAAATCATGTTCCTGTCTAGAATTCATACTTGAATTTGATACACCCTGCACCACTTTTAGAATGCATGCAAGACACTTTAGAAAAATCTCTCTGCACCCAGGTATTTCTCTGTACGTCAATAGAGAGTTGGTCTTAATTAGCTCTACTTTCATAAGATATGAACTGTCAGTATTTTACTTTTAATCTGGTACAGGCATTACGCCACAATGTAAAAGTGGTGCATATTAAGACTTCCTGAATTTGGGGCACCAATTGCTGTCTGAACCAAAAGTGTTGCAGATGCTTCATGAATTTGGTGCAACACATTAACAAGAGGGATTAATGCTGGAAAAGTGACTCAGCAGCTTTATTGAATTAATCCCATTGCATGTAAAATGTGTCTTCTTTTCTTAAACAAGCACCCATCCCTAGGGGGACGTTTTTCAGAAGATTGCTAGAAGTAGTTTGTCACATTCAACTGAACTTGCTCAGTAGTGGTGAAATTGTCAATGTTTCACTACTTATCTCAGTGACTTCCTCAGTTTAACCCCCTGTCCTCAAAAATATTATAGTGCTACCCCTCAAGGAGCCACTGGTTGAAATGGGTCCTATGATGCTGGCTTCGACCTTCTCAAGATCCTCAGCCTTCCTGACACTCTCGGCTAAATACACAAACACTAGTTATTACAAGAAAATCACTGATAGTAAACCAAACAATAATAATGTTATTTTATAGTATTAGACACTAAATCAATCAATAAAGGGAAACTTAGTATATTGATGCCTATTCATTTTCACATGGTGTGACAAGAGAATGATGATGTAAGAAGGAATTAAGTAGCAGAGATAATGGTGCATTAGACATAACAGAACAATAGGACACACCCAGAGCCTAAAAATGTTACCGGCCACCCAGGTCAGCTTAAACAATAACACTACCACCCAACGTGCAACAAGGAGCAGCAATAAAGCCAGATATGTATAAACCTCTGGAACGGTATTGCCCAAATACACAAGGAACAGCTATGCTAGGGCTAAGATTGCCTGAAGGGCACCATCAGGCCCTGAGCTGTTCAAGATAAGTAACAGGGTGTGGTATGGGAGCAAGCTCAATAAAACAGGGGCAGTCCTTAAGTTGTTTCTTCTGCTAGTTATTGGGGCCCTATAAAGTGTTGGTGCACTTTAAGACTATTTAATGAGCCTGCATCCAGTTGAGGTGTGCTTGGAGAGCTAGTATTGTCTTTGGCTCAGATGTAAGATGTTTGAATGAACAGAGATTAGATCAAGTCAAGTTAGATGCAAGAATAGTTCAGTGAGGCGGGGTTATCTTAAATATGCATACTGCATGTTGTACTATTTCATAATGATGAAATAGGCCTAACTGTGCTTAATAGCTGAGTTCCTACCGACAGTGTAAATGACAGGCTGGCAGCCCTCTCACCAGACCTGCATTCAGCTGTAAGTTGCAGAGGTAAAAGGGCCCCCCTCTCCCCCGGTCTTTGCCCAGACCTGTGGATGGTGATGAGTGGCTTCTCCCTTTCTGACCTGTCTGCAGCGGCAAGGTGAATGGTACAGCTGTGTAGTGTTATAGAGTAATGGTGGCTTAGGGCATAGACTTCTCCCTTTGCACTTGAACTTTCCCGGGGCAGTTTAAAGGCCCATACACATGATAAGAAAATCGGAAGTAAAATTTCACCCGACGAACGATCTGCCGATTTTCGGATCGTTAGTATGGTGCTTTCGACAACCGATTCTGTTTTTTTGTCCGACAAAAGCTGGATGTGCAGACTATAAAATTTTTGTTGTATGTGAACTCAACGTCTGATTTTAATTTAATTAGTATGGTTTTTGTCTAAAAAAAATCATAAGAGCAAGACTAGTCATGCTCAGAAACAAAAGAATACATACAAAACTATTCAACACATTACGTCACTTTTGAAGTTGAATTCTGTCGTAAGAGAATTTTTGTATGGTTAGTAACCTCTTCACTTTCGATATGAGACTAGCACGGTCGTCAGAAAATCTAATCGTGTGTACGAGGCTTTAGAATCCCTCTACCTCTATAGGAACAAAACTGCCTGGCTACACTACTAAATAAGTATAGTTAAATTTGACTTAAGACTACCAGTCATACCATGATATGGATAGATGAATTCTTCTCAGATTAGATATTGTAAAAACTGCACAGGACCCATATCCACTAAGCAGCTAAAGCAAAACTTAGTTCAGAAGAATGCAAGGCTTGAAGTGACTACATGACAGAGATGAGCAAGTTGAGGGCTGAGAATGGGTTAAGAATGCAGTGTGGAAAACAGAATAAAGTTTTCCTTACAGGAAACAAAAAAGGATGAGAGGAGCCATGGGGTTGTCATTCAGGAGTTTGATCTTGGGTAGCCCTTCCAGCAATTTTTGCAGAACCACCACAAAAAGCCTTTTTGTTTCGCCTTTACATCAAGGTAGTTCTAGTAACGGGGGCATATCTGATGGTATAGAGCCCCCTGGTGTTGGCCGTTGTCTTGATTTCCTTGGGCTTGCTTTCCAGTGGACTTTAAAGCAGACCTTTACACAAACAAATCATTCTCCTATTCCCCCAGCCTATTACACAATCGTTTTTTGGTTTTGGTTTTTGATATTTTTGAGGAGGCTAGAACCTTTTTTTTGGTGGTACTTGCTTCCTTTTCCTGATTCCTAGCTAAGCCTGAGGACTGGGTTTTCTGTCTACAGTATATTGGGATGAAAGAACCTGCATCCTAGATAATGTTATTTGTATGTTAAAATCAGTGTACAATTATTTTTTGTTAATAAAGGGCTACTGTGGCCACTTGAACCCAATGTCCCACAGTCCGGTGTCTTGTTGCTGCAATGGTCGGGAAGTGTTTAAGGAATTAACAAATTGCTCAGTTATGTCTAGTTTAGAATGTGTCAATACACTGTCCCCTATCTTAGAAAAGCTTTTTTTTTTTTTTTTATTACTTTTTTCAATTCTGAATTTTACAAATACAAACAATGTCAGGGCCCCTAAACCAATGTATTTACTGTGAATGTTTTTTTAATGCCACTGGGCAAATAACATGTGGTTCTCTCAGCACATACAAACATAATGCACAAATTAAAACAAAATCACCTATTGACTACAGACCTTGGAAATTGCCTGATCCTTTGAACAAATGTCTAATTGCTGGAAATTATACTTACTGAGAAACTTTAAAACAGCATGATACTTTCATTAGGGTTATGGCAATTAAAAATTAGTGCATGGTCGCGGTGGTGTGTCCACTGTGCTTCTCCCTGTGATTACCAAACCTGATGAGAGCAATTATAGGGATTTGCTTGTTTTTGCTCAGCTAACTGCGTAATGAATGTAAGTTGTACTTTAGCCACCTGCACCTACACAGTGTTTTAATATTAAATGGACCTAGCTGTAAAAATGAAAATAATAGGAAAGCTAGAAATAGAAAAATAAGAAGAAAAAATACATTATTACCTTGCTTTCCAAGCACAAAGGTGAACCTAAGCCATAGAGCAAGATAAATGCATCTAGAGTGCTTGCCTGTGCTTTTCAACTTTTTGGGATAAGAAAGAGGGACACCTTCTAGTATAAAGTATGTAGGCAAAGGAAACACCCCTGACAAGCTCCCAGTGACATAGACCATTGTTTCTCAACCTTTTTACAGTCAAGGTACCTTTTAAAAAGTATGGACAATCTCGAGGCACCCCATTCTAAAATGTAAAAACTATTGTAATACTCAAAATCAGTCAGGCTAGCTCACAACATTAATACAAGTCTCTATCCAATTAATCCAGCTCATGGTTAATGTTAATATGCTCATTCCTGTTGACACCCAATGTTATGCTAAATACCTATGTTAATTGCAGTTATGTTCCTTACACTCCTAACTTGGTGCCTAGTCCCCACTCACAGTTAGTATTATTATTAATATTATTATTATACAGGATTTATATAGCGCCAACAGTTTACTCAGCGCTTTACAATATACACAGTGGACACCTCCACTGTGCGTACATCTTCCCCACTAGGGATGAGCTTCGTGTTCGAGTCGAACCCATGTTCGACTCGAACATCGGCTGTTCGATCGTTCGCCGAATTGCGAACGTTATGGGCCGTTCGCGCTAAATTCGTGTGGCGCGTCACGGCCCATAATTCACTGCGGCATCGCAGTGCATTGCTGGCTGATGATTGGCCAAGCATGCACTATGACCCGCATGCTTGGCCAATCACAGCGCTGTCAGTAGAGAGAGCTGTAATTGGCCAAAGCCAGGGTGGCTTTGGCCAATTACGGCTCAGGGCATTTAGTACACACCCCACACTATATAAGGCCGCCTGCACGGCGGCCCTGTGTAGTGTGTGTTCCGGTGTGCTGAGAGATAGAGAGAGAGAGAGACAGTGTCATTTGATTTGAGTTAGATAGATTAGGCAGAACAGTCAGTCAGTTAGCTGCACTTACAGTGTATTGTGTATATATATGCATCCCAGGTGTTGCATATATATATATACACTGTATTCAGTTTAGCTAGATCCGTTCCTGTTATCTTCTATCTAGACTATTTACATTTAATGCAGTGCGTCCTGCTCACAGTGTTCAGCTAGATCCGTTCCTGTTAAATTCCTACTGACCGGCAGGCTTGTCTGGTTACAGTATATAAAGCTACCTGAAGAAAATTACAGGTGTTCTATTTGATCCTATTAGTACCACGGTCAGGCAGCTAGACTATTTACATTTAGTACAGTGTGTCCTGCTCACAGTGTTCAGCTAGATCCGTTCCTGTTATCTTCCTACTGACAGGCAGGCTTGTCTGGTTACAGTATATAAAGCTACCTGAAGAAAATTACAGGTGTTCTATTTGATCCTATTAGTACCACGGTCAGGCAGCTAGACTATTTACATTTAGTACAGTGTGTCCTGCTCACAGTGTTCAGCTAGATCCGTTCCTGTTATCTTCCTACTGACAGGCAGGCTTGTCTGGTTACAGTATATAAAGCTACCTGAAGAAAATTACAGGTGTTCTATTTGATCCTATTAGTACCACGGTCAGGCAGCTAGACTATTTACATTTAGTACAGTGCGTCCTGCTCACAGTGTACAGCTAGATCCGTTCCTGTTATCTTCCTACTGACAGGCAGGCTTGTCTGGTTACAGTATATAAAGCTACCTGAAGAAAATTACAGGTGTTCTATTTGATCCTATTAGTACCACGGTCAGGCAGCTAGACTATTTACATTTAGTACAGTGCGTCCTGCTCACAGTGTACAGCTAGATCCGTTCCTGTTATCTTCCTACTGACAGGCAGGCTTGTCTGGTTACAGTATATAAAGCTACCTGAAGAAAATTACAGGTGTTCTATTTGATCCTATTAGTACCACGGTCAGGCAGCTAGACTATTTACATTTAGTACAGTGCGTCCTGCTCACAGTGTTCAGCTAGATCCGTTCCTGTTATCTTCCTACTGACAGGCAGGCTTGTCTGGTTACAGTATATAAAGCTACTTGAAGAAAATTACAGGTGTTCTATCCCAGCTTAGTGCAGCTACAGGCCATTAGTATGTCTGGAAGGCCAAGAAGGAGAGGCAGACAGTCACAAGCCAATAAGAGAGGGCAAGCAGGCTCTGTGTCTAGTGCTGGTCGTGGAGACGGTGCATCCTCATCAGCACGTGGCCATGGGACACGCTTGGCCTTTTTTTCGGCAGCTGGCCATGTTGAGCCGCAACATGCGGAAGACTTGGTCGAGTGGATGACCAAGCCGTCCTCATCCTCCTCATCCTCTCTCACCCATGCCCAGGGTGCTTTGTCTGGCAAAGCAGCGGCCTCTTCCCTCAGCTCAATGTCATCAGTGACTCCTTCCCTAGCTCCACCATGTCCTCATGAGGATTCCCTCGAACTGTTTGACCACAGTGTTGGGTACATGCTCCAGGAGGATGCCCAGCGTTTGGAAGGCTCTGATGACGATACTGAGCTCGATGAAGGCAGTAACATGAGCGCGGACAGAGGGGGTGCCCAAGAAGGACAGCAATCTGGCAGTCATGCTCCCCCTGCTGCAGCATACTGCCAGGTTTGCTCCAGTGATGAGGAGGGAGGGGATGATGAGGTCACTGACTCAACGTGGGTGCCTGATAGGAGAGAGGAGGAGGAGGAGGAGGAGGAGGAGGAGGAGGAGGAGGAGGAGGAGGCGGCAGCACATCACCAACGAGGCAGGATGCCCTCCAGGGGCCAGCCTAAGGGCAGCACATTGACTGCATCACACCCCAAAGCTCCACATGTGCAGGGCGCTGCAGTCTCTGCGCGTTATTCAAAAAGTTCTTTGGTGTGGGCCTTTTTTGAGACGAGTGCATCAGATCGCACCGCTGCTATTTGCAACATATGTCTCAAGCGTATCTCGCGTGGCCAAAATATCTCCCGCTTGGGTACCACATGCTTGACCAGACATATGTTGACCTGCCATGCAGTTCGTTGGCAAGCGTATCTAAAAGACCCACACCAAAGAACAAAGAGGATCTCTCCTTGCTCCTCATCAGCTGAGATTTCCAACCCCACTAGACCTTCAGTCCTCTCTGAGACCTACAGTGAGAGGAATGAAGGTGTAGAATTAGGTGTGTCACAGCCAAGTACTTGTGGGCAATCTGCTTTTGGTACACCGACGTCAGATTGTACCAGGCAAATTTCCCTGCCCCAGCTGCTGCACCGCCGAAAGAAGTTTGCTCCCAGCCATCCACATGCCCAGCGGTTGAATGCTAGCTTGGCAAAATTGCTAGCACTTCAACTGCTGCCTTTTCAGTTGGTAGACTCTGCCCCCTTCCGTGAGTTTGTGGAATGTGCGGTTCCTCAGTGGCAGGTACCCAAACGCCACTTTTTCTCACGGAAGGCGATTCCGGCTCTCTACCGGCATGTGGAAGGCAATGTCCATGCCTCGCTGGACAGGGCGGTCAGCGGTAAGGTGCATATTACCGCTGACTCATGGTCCAGCAGGCATGGACAGGGACGTTACCTAAGTTTCACGGCGCATTGGGTGACTCTGCTGGCAGCTGGGAAGGATGCAGGACAAGGTGCAGTAGTGTTGGAGGTTGTTCCGCCACCACGCCTCCAAAATGCTGATTGTGACACACCTCTCTCCTCCACCCCCTCCTCTTCTTCTTCCTCCATGGCCTCTTCCTCGGAACCAGCGGTGCTCCGTAGGCGTTCAAGGGGCTACGCAAGTACGCAGGCCAAAAGATGCCATGCGGTGCTTGAGCTGGTGTGCTTGGGGGACAGGAGCCACACTGGGGCAGAGGTTCTGTCAGCTCTGCAGGGGCAGGTTCAGAGGTGGTTGACGCCACGCCAACTTAAGGCAGGAATGGTGGTTTGCGACAATGGCACCAACCTCCTCTCTGCCCTCCGACAGGGACAAATGACCCATGTGCCCTGTTTGGCTCACGTCCTTAACTTGGTGGTGCAGCGGTTCTTGGGCAGGTACCCGGGCTTACAGGATGTCCTGAGGCAGGCCAGGAAAGTCTGTGTGCATTTCCGCCGGTCATATAATGCCAGTGCTCGGCTGACGGACCTCCAAAAGGAGTTTAACCTGCCCAAGAACCGCCTAATCTGTGACATGCCCACCAGGTGGAACTCAACGTTGGCCATGCTGCAGCGGCTGCACACGCAGCAGAGGGCCATCAATGAGTACCT
Organism: Aquarana catesbeiana; assembly: GCF_042186555.1. Lineage (NCBI taxonomy): Eukaryota > Metazoa > Chordata > Amphibia > Anura > Ranidae > Aquarana > Aquarana catesbeiana. Next base: position 62,332,723 of record NC_133325.1, on the reverse strand, counting down.
GTGCGACTATGGCACCAGGACAGGGTCAGGGGAGCTTGGTTTTTTTTCCCCACGCCAGTGGGCCATGATCAGGGATGCATGCACTGTCCTGTCACCATTCGAGGAGGCCACGAGGATGGTGAGCAGTGACAGTGCATGCATCAGTGACACTGTCCCCCTTGTCCACCTGTTGGAGCACACGCTGCGTGGAATAATGGACAGGGCACTTGAGGCAGAACAGAGGCAGGAAGAGGAGGACTTCCTTAGCTCTCAAGGCCCCCTTTATCCAGACAGTGTTCCTGCGTGCCCGCCGATCACACAGGAAGAGGACGAGGAGGAAGAGGAGGAGGAGGAAGATTGTGTCAGTATGGAGGTGGAGCCTGGCACTCAGCATCAGCAGCAGTCTTTAAGGGATCAGTCCCAAGAAACACATGGACTTGTACGTGGCTGGGAGGAGGTGGCTGCGGACCATGTCGTTCTTAGTGACCCAGAGGACTCCGGACCGAATGCCTCAGCAAACCTACGCTGCATGGCCTCCCTGATCCTGCAAAGCCTGCGTAAGGATCCTCGTATTCGTGGTATCAAGGAGAAGGACCAATACTGGCTGGCAACCCTCCTTGATCCACGTTACAAGGGTAAGGTTGCGGACCTTATCTTGCCATCGCAGAGGGAGCAGAGGATGAAACATCTTCGGGAGGCCTTGCAGAAAGGTCTGTGCAACGCGTTCCCAGAGACTGGGAGGTTACAAACTCCTGTTTCTGGACAACGTGTTGCTGAGGCTTCGGTCAGTCAAAGAAGGAGCGGTGGAGAAGGTGGCCGTCTGACCGATGCGTTCAGACAATTTTTTGGTCCGCAGCCCCAAGGTATGATCGGTTCCAGCAACCATCGCCAGCGTCTGTTTTACATGGTGCAGGAATACCTAGGGGCAAGATCAGACTTGGACACCTTTCCCACCGAAAATCCTCTGGGTTACTGGGTCTTGAGGATGGATCACTGGCCAGAGCTTGCACAGTATGCAATTGAGCTACTGGCCTGTCCTGCATCCAGCGTTCTTTCGGAACGCACATTCAGTGCTGCTGGAGGCGTGGTAACCGATCACAGGGTGCGTCTGTCCACCGACTCGGTCGATCGGCTGACCTTCATAAAAATGAATGAGTCTTGGATCACCACCAGCTACCAAGCACCTGATGCTGATGTAACCGAATAATTTTTTTTGAAATCTCAGATCCCTTCAAAGACTGCCTATGCTGATGCTGAGTGACTATCCCTGAGTAATTATCCTCTTCCTCCTCAATCATCACGCTGATAGCTTGTAAGAACATTTTTGGTTCTGGGCGCCACCACCAGTGCCTAAGGCACAATTTTTCAGCCCCTGTTTAACAGGGGCGTGTAATTACAATTTTTGATGTAATACTTTGCAGCAGGGCTCGTTCCTGCATTCCAACTAGAGTGTCTGTGAGGGGTTGCAGTGTTGTGGCACCAGCACCAGTGCCTAAGGCCCAATTTTTCTGCCCCTGTCTAACAGGGGCGTGTAATTACAATTTTTGATGCAATACTTTGCAGTAGGGCTCGTTCCTGCGTTCCAACTAGAGTGTCTGTGAGGGGTTGCAGTGTTGTGGCACCAGCACCAGTGCCTAAGGCCCAATTTTTCTGCCCCTGTCTAACAGGGGCGTGTAATTACAATTTTTGAAGCAATCATTTGCAGCAGGGCTCGTTCCTGCGTTCCAACTAGAGTGTCTGTGAGGGGTTGCAGTGTTGTGGCACCAGCACCAGTGCCTAAGGCCCAATTTTTCTGCCCCTGTCTAACAGGGGCGTGTAATTACAATTTTTGAAGCAATAATTTGCAGCAGGGCTCGTTCCTGCGTTCCAACTAGAGTGTCTGTGAGGGGTTGCAGTGTTGTGGCACCAGCACCAGTGCCTAAGGCCTAATTTTTCAGCTGCTGTTCAACAGGGGCATGTAATTACAATTCTTGATCTAATATTTCACAGCAGGGCCCTGTGAGGGCTTACAGTGTTGTGGCCACAGCAACACCTAAGGCCCAAATTTCTGCTGAGTATATAGGGCAGGACCCTACTTTCAAACATCTAACTTACAAACGACTCCTACTTGCAAACGGAAGGAGACAACAGGAAGTGAGATGAAATCTACCCCTAGGAAGGGAAATTCTCTCCTGTAAGAGTTAATATGGGAAAACAAGTTCTCCTTTCCACTGATGCTTTCCAATCCTTGTTCCACAAAAAAACCCAAATTTTCAAAAAACATTTTTCATTGGGACAAAAAAGTGAGGTGAAATCTTCTGAAGAGGAGGAAAGACAGCAAAACAAATGTCACAGGGGTGATAACCCTTCCCTATGTTTTCCAAAAAGCTTAGAAAAGATTTTTTGGCTGGAGCTAAACACGTTAAAAATGTTCAAAATTACAAACAGATTCTACTTAACAACAAACCTACAGTCCCTGTCTTGTTTGCACCGCCTGTATACTGCTGTTCAGAGTATATAGGGCCTGGTGGCCCCACACCTTTCCTTATTTTAATTTGGGTGCGGGGTTCCCCTTAATATCCATACAAGACCCAAAGGGACTGGTAATGGACTGGGGGGTACCCATGCCGTTTGTCTCACTGATTTTCATCCATATTGCCATGACCCGACATGACATTAAACCCGCAAGCAGTTTTAAATGAGATTTTTTCCTTTAAAAATGACATTTGGTGCAGGGACTGTTCTAAACATGGGAAACACGCGTCACTTTACAGGCATACTATAGACACCCCCCAGGTACGATATTTAAAGGAATATTTCACTTTTTTTTTTTTACTTTAAGCATCATTAAAATCACTGCTCCCGAAAAAACGGCCGTTTTTAAAAGTTTTTTTTGCATTGATACATGTCCCCTGGGGTAGGACCCGGGTCCCCAAACCCTTTTTAGGACAATACCATGCAAATTAGCCTTTAAAATGAGCACTTTTGATTTCGAACGTTCGAGTCCCATAGACGTCAATGGGGTTCTAACGTTCGTGCGAACTTTCGGTCCGTTCGCGGGTTCTGGTGCGAACCGAACCGGGGGGTGTTCGGCTCATCCCTATTCCCCACCCAACATACCTTGCCTAACAGCACATTCAACACTCTCCTCTTTTGAATTGGCTACTACTGAAGAGGTTACAAAACTTTTCTCAGATGCCCACCTAACCAATTGTCCCTTGGATCCTGTTCCCTCACAACTACTACGGTCACCCTCTTATTGTATCCTATGTTCCCTCACTCAAATTTTCAATCTCTCCCTCTCTAGTGGCACCTTCCCCTCCCCTCTAAAACATGCACAGATCACTCCCATACTTAAAAAGCTCTCACTGGACCCTACCAACCCGAACAACTTAAGACCCATCTCACATTCACCTCTAAACTTCTAGAACCCTTAGTCTACAACCGTCTTAGCTCCTACCTCAATGAAAATAACCTTCTTGACCCCTTACAGTCTGACTTTCGCTCACAGCACTCCACGGAAACTGCCTTACTAAAACTCACTAACGATTTACTAACTGCTAAAACCAACAGCCAGTATTCCATACTCCTACTACTTGACCTCTCTGCGGCCTTTGATACTGTTGACCACCCACTCTTTCTCAACAAACTACATTCCCTTGGCCTCCGAGATTCTGCTCTATCCTGGTTCTCTGCCTATTTATCACAGCGCTCCTTCAGTTTCACCTACAACTCTGTCTCCTCCTCTCCATTGCCCCTTTCTGTGGGGGTCCCCCAAGACTCTGTTCTTGGACCCCTTCTCTTCTCTATCTACACCTCCTCCCTTGGTCGCTTTATAACCGCCCACGGCTTCCATTACCACTTATACGCTGATGACACCCACTGGGGGTGAGTGGCGAACGGACACTAAGGAAATTTGACACTACTATGTATTATTCTAGATAACACTCTATTAACATGTTATAAAAAGTAAGTACTAAGTAATGTCTCAAATGTTTGTAGAAAAACTACCAGTGACAATCATATGTATGTTTACCTTGAAAATTAATAAAAATTTAAGTTTAAAAAAAAAACATGCAAAAAAAAGAAACATTTTGGAATAGTTTTACATAATGCAGCAACATCCACACAAGTAGGACACCCAACGTTAGAGGTGGTTTATTCTCACAAAGCAAATACATTTTACACACTGGTACTGACTAGTATTCCAATGTTTCTTTTCTCCCTTAGTTTTTCTCCATCACTCAGCTAATGTGACCCCAATCCTGATGGAGAGGGGCAGGGGAGGGTCAAATGAGAATGCTATGCAGGCGACTGACAACCTCTGTATCAACTGAGGATGTCATTGGTCGTTAGGATGCCAGCAGCTAGAAGGTCGTAATGGTGCACAATGAAAACATGTGGCTTTGTGTAACTAAAAGGCAGACTTCATCCGCATGCCGGCTTGTACACAAATTTTGTGCAATTTTTAGGCATTTTTGCCAAGGCACCCCTGAAGACACCTCAAGGCACCCTGGTTGAAAAAGGCTGACATAGACCATTAAGAGTTAATACTGAAAACAATTACTGGTTAATGAGTTTGTATTAAAATTTAAGGTGTCATTCAAACAACTTTGATGCATTACGTATTGGAACAAATGCAATGTCATTCCTTTTGAAAGGTGCCCAACACACTTTGCCAATGGACATGTGTTCCAGTGTCGCACAAGCACTAACATGCATTTCAGTGTGCTGCCAAAAATGCTATACGTACCTTTTTTGGTGCATTATAGTGCCTAAAGCGGTCCATTCAAATGAATGAGATGTCTTAACACAATGCATGTGCACTATTACACTGTAATTATAATACTTAAAAAAACAGCTCCCTAACAAACATGTTAAACTTAAAATAATATACTATGGATGGGGCTTTACAGGCACCATGAGCAAAAACACAGATAAAATACAAAAGTTTATTGTACAAATGTATTAAAAACAAATGAGGGGATTAAAAAAACATACAGGCCCCATGCACATGACTGTCACATTGAGAAAAATATGGATATCCATCAACAAAGACCAAGCAAGGTCATATATGTAGAAATGCATTTAAACTTCCATTATCTCCCTCTGGGAGTTAGTATGATGGGTAGACTATACAAAAAAAAAACAGAATAACCAAAAAATACTAAACTATAATTTCAAGAACATGAATTCATAATATCATGGCATAACATAGCAAAGGTGCATAATAAGCACATTCACAATGTTGGTGATGGGGAAAAAAAACAGGATAACCAAAAAATACTAAACTATAATTTCAAGAACATGAATTCATAATATCATGGCATAACATAGCAAAGGTGCATAATAAGCACACTCACAATGTTGGTGATCGGGAACAACTCAAAGGACACCCCAGGAGCCCATCAGGCAACCAGACAGGCAAAAGGAACTCAAGGAACAAGTACCCCACTGATGAAGAATATAAATATATAAAAAAGTAACAGTCACTTCCAATAGCATATTCCACCCCCAATAAGTGCTGAAAGTAATAACTTACTTATGCAGCAGACACAGCACAAAAATCTCGAACCAAGATGGTATTTGGAGAGGCAGTATAGGTCTTTCATGCAACAAAAAGCAGGTGTTGGAAAAGGAAGGGAGGATTTAATCCACAATAACAGACTGTCTGTAAATGCAAAATAGGAACAAATATTATAATCAGTCACTATGGCTTGCCAATACATCCCATATAAAGGGATGTACATGTACATAAATAAAAATGATAAATGAAAATGTCTAATGGTAATGTTTTACCTGCTCTACGCAAGGGTTTTGCACAGAGTGGTCTGTTACCTCCTCTTCTGGGGTCCCCTGTCGGTGCTATCGGCTTCTCCTCCTCTCTGTTCACCACCATAGGAAGCTGCTTCTTATGTGGGTGCATGTGTGTCGCTGCCGAGTCAGGCTGTGTGCATCTATAGACACATACAACGTGGTTCGGCCCTGTCCCTCACTCTGCTCACAGGATTTGATTGCCTGTCCTGTGAATGCAGGGAAAGAGGAGAGAGCTGCTATAGATGGGCACAGCGCTGGATCAAAGTATTGGGGGGAGGGGGGATACAAACACGGGTACATTTTTTACCTAAATTCAGGGAACGCATCAATTTATCAATGCATCCCTCTGGGACAGGGAATGGCAATAGGTTTAGAGCCCCATTGCTGTTTTGTGTCCCACAGCACATCTCTGGGGCCTTGCAGGCATAGCAGAGTACCCGATGTTGGACTTGCTGATAGATAGGTGAGACCGTTCTAGATTTATTCCATTTGGCCCTCATGCAGAGTGTAGCTGTTTATGGAACTTTACTATAATTTAATATGTATCATTTAAGGTACACTATATTAAAGGGTTGATTTACTAAAGGCAAATAGATTGTGCACTTTGCAGAGGCAGTTGCCCTCTGCAGGTGCAATTGCTCCAGAGCTTAGTAAATGAGGTAAGGCTTGACTTTGCAAAGAATACTCAATCCTGTGCAAGGAAAAAAAAAAAAAAAAAAACAGCATTTTTGCTTGCACATGATTGGATGATGGAAGTCAGCAGAGCTTCTGCTCATTTACTAAGCTCTGGAGCAACTGCTCTTTTTCCCTTTAGTAAATCAACCCCACAATGCCATACTACACCAGCAACAGATATCTGAGCACTTACATTACAGTTGGACTGATTTTTTTGCTGTGACTCTACACCTTTTTCTCTAAAAGTAGGATACATGGGATCTCTTTTTTATTTTGGGAAAATATGGGTTTGGACCTCACTTTCTAACCACACTTAAAACAATTTACAGCTACCCCACAGCAAATCTAGTAGTTAAGGGATATAAATCCCAAAACATAAAGATACTTAGAGGAACTAGACAGGGATGTCCCCTATCCCCCCTATTATTTATTTTAGCCCTGGAACCACTGGCCATTAAAATCCGGGAACATCAGGATATACTAGGAGTGAGATGTGGCGACCGCGAGCACAAATGTGCAATGTTCGCGGACGACATTTTACTACTTCTCTCCTCCCCGGTCACCTCCCTGCCCAATCTACAGGTTGTATTGCGACATTTCTCAGAATTCTCGGGACTAAAAGTGAACCACTCTAAAACTCAGGCGCTTAACGTCTCTCTACAAACACACATATATCAAGCCTTGCAACAATCCTATCCTTTTAAATGGCAGAAGGAGACAATGCCATATTTGGGCATCTTCCTTACTCCAACACTCACCACACTGTACAAACATAACTTAACATAACATTATTTCGGAAAATACTAGATGACCTCAAGAAATGGTCGAACAACCCTCTGTCATGGTTTGGAAGTCTGTGCTCAATTAAAATGACGGTCTTACCGAAGGTGCTATACCTGTTTAGGACTCTCCCAATAGCAATAGTAAGGAAAGATCTACAAACATTCCAGAGGAGATTATTGGACTACGTGTGGGGACACAAGAGACCCAGAGTGAACAGGCGAACACTATATACACCAAAGCTGAGAGGGGGCCTGGGAATGCCCGATTTACTTAAATACTTTCAAGCAGCACAACTGTCCCAATTAATCAAATTCCACACAAAACAGCCTAGACCACTTTGGATGTCATTAGAATCCTCTCTGTACCCTGACAGAGAGATTAGCCATTTAATGTGGATGAAGGCGAAGGACAGGCCGGTCATTATGTGCCCGAGCTTGTCGTTCTCCCTGAATCTGTGGGACAGACTGCTGACAGCTTATGGGTTTAAGTCCCAACACACCCCACTGGCCCCTCTATTTGGAAATGCATTGTTCACTCCGGGTCTCCAACCCAAAAATTTTTTGTGGTGGACCAATAAAGGTTTAATGCGCATTGCAGATTTTTGTGACCACAGGGGTGCTTTGTCGAAATCAACATTACAGGAGAAATATGACTTTCCTAATTCGGAACTTTTTCGCTTTACCCAGATAAGGCATTTCTTGGCGACATTGAATCGCACCTCTGATCTCACCACATTCACCCCAATGGAAAGCCTCTGTAGGAATTTTGATAAGCACATTGGTCACATATCACAGATCTACAATATCTTGACATTATCTACCCCTAAACTGTACTATATGCATAAATGGGAGCAAGACATGGATATAGATCTGGATATGGAAGAATGGAGCAAAATAATACAGAATGCATCTAAGTCGCTTGTTAATACCTCCTTGATAGAGGCAAACTATAAAGTAATGATGCGATGGTACATAGTCCCAGAGAGGATAGCAACTTTCGTTCCTGGGGCGTCCTCCTAGTGCTTCGGGGGATGTAATGTAAACGGCACTATGTTCCACACTTGGTGGACGTGCCCCAAAGTGAGGAGATTTTGGATACGCACGTATAATGTTATATACTCCCTCACACAAGTGAATCTAGTTAAGTCACCTCTGCACGCACTGCTGGGACGCCCAGTGGAGGGGACATCAAAGTCAATGCGTAGACTAATCACATTTATATTTGTGGCGGCCAGGATTTCAATAGCCAAGTCTTGGAGGTCCCACACAGTCCCCTTTTACTTAGTAAAAACCAAACTGTCATGGATAATGGTAAATGAACACCTTACGGCAATCTTGAAGGATAAGATCAATGGATTTAACAAAATATGGGACCCCTGGATAAGGTACCTTACTAATACGTAGGATGCCGGTCGTGTCTGGCGTCCGCGGCGTGCAGGAGCGCATCCACACCACACCACCTCCCCTCCCCTTACCCCCTCCCACTGCCTCACTTTTGCCTTTTTCTTCTCCTTCCTATTTCTCTTTCCTCTTTCCTTGCTAAGACTGTTTTTCTATATCGGATTGATGACTCTTTTTGAACTTAGCCCATATGGGTGTATAAAATACTATACGAGTCGGGTAGTACATATGCTATAATAATATTATAACTTAACAGTTGAGTTCTATACAGTTACTAAAGTTTCCATATGAATAATAAACATTGTCACCTTCTTTTCCTAGTCTGGTTTGAGGGTTTAGACAATAACAGGAACCAAGACGCTAGAAGCACACAAATAAATATTGAATTCCAGGGACTGAACCTCTGCCTAGTCACAGTAAGTTCCCAAGGGGGTGACGGGCGGAGGAAAACAGTGCCATTTGTATAAGATATAGTTCCTACGAACCAGGCTGAGACAATGTAATTGTAAGTTAAAGTACTACCCTGGGAGTTGTTATTCTCCCCCTTTGGTTCTACTTGCCTTTCCCCTCCCCCCTTCCCCCCTTTTTTTTTTTTTTGTGTGTCTTCCTTTCCTAAATTTTTTTATTACAGTCAAAATATCGATAGATGAATGCTAAATGTTGTTCCTGGCTTTTGTCTTATTTTCTGTAAATCCAAAACTTAATAAACACTATTGTTTAAAAAAAAAAAAAAAAGTAGGATACATGGGCATCTGCTATAGTGCCATGTTATATCGTTGACTAGGGAGTTTATGCTGTTGCCTGGCTTTGATTTTGATTCCACTACTGCACCAACATTAAGATGAATATATATATAGCTGCAGAGATGTGCAGGCTGCATTTTATCAGTAGATTTAAGGATTTGCTATGGCTCTGTAACGGTCAGTTTGAAAAAGGTTTTAAATAACACATCGTGCATGTGCATATTTTGGTAAGTTTGCGGTCTACAGAGTTGTGTTATTTGTAGTGCAGGGGATTGTTGAGGACTGCTCAATATCTCCTCTTTTATATGTAGCGCTACCCCCAACGGGAGCTGCTGGTTGATTTGGGTCCTCTGCTCCTGTTCCATCCCTATTTGAGGCCTCAAACTCACTGACACCACCAGAATATCTTTCTTTTTATGCTTTAATGAGCACACAAAAATGTTTTGGCAAGTTAAAGTGGTTGTAAACTCTGGAAAAAAACAAACAAACTGCAAGACAATGGCATAATGAGCTAGTATGCATCACATACTAGCTCATTATGAAATACTTACCTTAGAACAAAGCTGTTGCAGTGGTCCCCATACACCGCTGTGACGGGCAACATGTCTCCAGAATGTTACTTATGGGTTCACGGCTCCGGCGCTGAGCTGCGATAACGTCACTCCCGCATGCTCGCGGGAGCCGCTGGTCACAGCACAGCAGCTGAAGAAACCACACGAACGAGCCTTTTCTTCAATGCGCATGTGCCGATAACGTCGGCACATACAGATACAATGAATATCACAATCAAATTCACGGTACCTACAGGTAAGCCTTATTATAGGCTTACCTATAGGCAAAAGTGGTTATAAAGGGTTTACAACCACTTTAAATTCATCCAACATAGAGCATAATATTGGAAACACAACCAAACTCACAGACTTCCTTGCAGTGATTTTAACATATACTGTGACCCCAATAGTGTAAACTATCGCTCTACTCAAAAGATGAGGCAGCAAGTGACACAAATGGGTAACAAAACTGCATATGGGCTAGGTCACTTGGGAGATCTCACAATGAGGGACTAAGCCTAAGCCTGTGATATTTGAATCAATGTCAAATACAGGTCTACCCTCAGGTTAAAGTAATCTAAATGCAGTTGTCAGAGAAATAGTTGTGCACAAAGATAATAAGAACTCTTGAGTGACAACTAGAGGTTCTGTAACTCGCGTGCATGCGCATAAGAATTCGCGAGTGACAACTAGACTTTCCTGACTCGCTAATGTATCTGCGTATGTACGTAAATGCGCATTAGCGTGTGTGAGTACTTGACACCCTCTTGCCTATTTAAACTGGCTCAATGGACCAGAAAATTGCTGAGTGGTCGTCAGCTTCTACTGTCTGTGACCCGATCCCGTGCCTGTTAGCTGTGTATACCTGGCCTGTTTATCTGTGCTCATTCCTGATACCTTATTGCTGACCCGGCTTGTGACCAGACTCTGCCTTTGGCCTATCCTTCTCTGCTTGCCTGATACCAACCCGGGCTTAGCCCTGACTCTTCTCTGGATCCAATTCTGTACCTCTGACTTCTACCTGCCTGACCACCCGAGATCCTGCATCTGCCTGCTCACGAGCTTGGTTGCTGTCTGCTGTCCTGTACCTGCTGCTGTGTACCTGCACCTGCCAGTCCACAAACCTGCCTCCTGCTTAGCACCTGTTGCAAGCACCTTCTGTCCAGGATCTCCAACCAGGCACCCACGCCACTCCGTGCCCTGTTATATCCTGTCACCACCTTAAGGAGAAACAGGACAGGAGGTGTAAGGGAAAGCCCTTCCATCAGCTCTGTCTCAACCAGGTACGTGACAGCAATTAATCTTCTGCCGGCTAAGTTGGGGCCCTTGAAGACGTTGGCACGCATGAAAGAGGAATGTCTATGGTGTGAATAGTTGCAATCCTGATTCCAATAGATCAGACTGAAAGGTATAGGGGATCCTTAAAGCACAGTTTCAGCAGTTAGATGAAAAGAGTATGTTAACTTGGCCAAATTGAACCTAGTTTAGCAGCAGCAAGTACTAGGACAATGGTGTGTGGTAGTTTAAACCTGTAAGCTTCTTGCAAGTGAGCAGTAATAACATTGTCAGTATTTTAGCCTAACTGTGGGTCTGCAACCCTCTCACCACTTTCCCTGGAAATCTCCTACAGCAATTGGCCGAGACATTGGAGGGGCCCCCCCTTTGTTGACCTTTAGCTGTCTGGCGGGAAAGATGATAGATACTGTGGTAGCAGTACATCTCCATGGCTCCTTCAGCAGGCCTGGGGAGCAGCAACTTGGGTCAATGGCTGGCAATTCAGGCAAGTACCACAGAGGCTGACAGTGCAGATAATGTCTAGTTTAGTCCAGCAGTCTGGGTCAGAATACAGAAGTATTCAGCATGCACTTAATTTCCCTGATCCTTCTTTCACCAGTGAGTCTCAACAGCCCCTTTTCCTCTGTGGCAGCTCTCCCGTTGGTGGGTCACTCCAACTCCTCCCTCTTGCTTCCCATCATCATGTACCCGGCTAGGTTTGGCTAGCTCCGCTCACAGTCACGCCCAGTCCCTGTGTTATGTCCATCATAGGGCGGGACTGGGCATGACTGTGAGCGGAGCTAGCCAAGCCTAGCCGAGTACACTCGGCTATCTATGTATATCGGCGGCCGGCTCGCTCATCTCACAAACAGCGGGGGGGGGATCGGCGTGGACCGGCGTATAACACGCACCCGCGATTTTCCCCTGATTTTAAGGGGAAAAAAGTGCATGTTGTACGCCGATAAATACTGTATATGCTTACCACTGTTTTTGCTATACTTTCCATATACACTATATTGTCAAAAGTATTGGGATGCCTGCCTTTACACGCACATTAACTTTAATAGCATCCCAGTCTTAGTCCGTAGGGTTCAATATTGAGTTGCCCCCCCCCCCCTGCAGATATAACAGCCTCAACTCTTCTGGGAAGGCTGTCCACAAGGTTTAGGAGTGTGTGTATGGGAATGTTTGACCATTCTTCCAGAAAAATCCTGTCTTAATCCTGGCTCATCCATGACTTTATGGACCTTGCGTTGTGCACTAGTCCAAATCATTTGGTGGAGGGGAGATTATGGTGGGGGGTGGTTTTTCAGGGGTTGTCCTTGCCCCTTAGTTCCAGTCAAGGGAACTCGTAGCCTCCCTGGCGGTATTCCCGAGTGTGGCTCGGGGTTAAAATTCAGTACCATTAGCGGTAACCCCGAGCCACACTCGGGATCGCATTGCAGGATCCTGGGGCGGCTTTACTTACCTTGTCCCCGGGATCCTGCGATGTCACCCGCAGTGTCCGAGGGCTCCGTCCTCCTCCGAAGCCTCTCCGTGCCAGGCTCCGTTCCCTGCGAGCGGCGCGACGCACGGGGGCGGAGCCTGGCGGCAAATTAAAAAAAAGTAAAAATCATAACACATACAGTACTGTAATCTTACAGATTACAGTACTGTATGAAATGATTTCACATCCCTTTTGTCCCCAGTGCTTTGGCCCATGCCCTGCATGCAGTTTTACATGATATACACTGTTCTTTCTGCCTGGAAACTGGAGATTGTCCATAGCAACCAAAAAGTGTCCCTTTACGTCAAAAGTGGCTTTAGACCAGCTAGAAAACAGCGATAGTAAATTAGAACACTTGCAGAATTGAGCGATAGTGAATTGTGGGGAAATTTATTTTATTACTATTTTTTTTTTTTTTTTTTTTAATTATTTATTTTTATTTATTATATTATAATTTATGTTTTTGTGTTTCAAACTTTATCATACCCGGGATATCTACTAGACTCTGGTTTGAACAGATTTAAGTGTGTTATTGTTAAGATTTACAGACCTACAATATAAAACGCCAAATTTCCATGCAAAATAATTGTACCGCTTTCAGCACCTAAAATCCGAAATAATCATACCGCCAGGTAGGTTAAGGCATCAGCATACCAAGACATTTTGGACAATTTCATGCTCCCAACTTTGTGGGGACAGTTTGGAGATGACCCATTCCTGTTTCAACATGACCGCTCACAGGTGCACAAAGCAAGGTCCATAAAGACATGAATGAGTGAGTTTGGGGTGGAGGAACTTGACTGGCCTGCACAGAATCCTGACCTTAACCTGATAGAAGACCTTTGGGATGAATTAGAGCGGAGACTGCGAGCCAGGCTTTCTCGTCCAACATCAGTGCCTGACCTCACAAATGTGCTTCTGGAAGAATTCCCATAGACTCACTCCTAAACCTTGTGGACAGCCTTCACAGAAGAGTTGAAGCTGTTATAGCTGCAAAGGGTAAGACAACCCAATATTGAACCCTATGAACTAAGACTGGGATGCCATTCAAATTCATGTGCGTGTAAAGACAGGTATCTCAATACTTTTGACAATCAAGTGTACATACAGCCAAATAGACTTATTCTTGTACTTTCCTCCATTTAATTGTGCTTTAACTTCAATCTCAACAAACAAGCATTAAAAAGCATAATAAAAATATCTTAGCAGCATAAAAAAAGGTGAACCTCTTCACTATGATTACATATATTTTCCAAATGATGAATACATATCACAAAAGGAAAATGTACATTGAATGCAAACCCTGCTAGGGATCACACACCTTCTATCAGTAACAGGAGGACAGAAAAATATTACAGAGTAGTATTCCATCCACAGGTAAGGACAGTGCACTCTCAGGAACAGCCACAAAAATGGTCATGCACACCACCTAGGATGTTATATGATTTCACTACAAAAACTAGATACCAAAACGTTAAATGGTGTAATAATCCCATACAGGGGTAAAGACAGAGTTAATCCTCATCGCCTTTTACAGACAGTCTTGCTTCTTCAGGAGGCTATTTGGGCTGCAGATAGTTGTAAGTCCTTGTTTGTCCTTATGTATTCAATAGATGCATAAACCCAATGGTCACATCAATCCACCATGGGGGGAAGCCGCAGCAGGGGGCATAAGCCCAGATGGCACATATTGAGAGGTATAAGCTGGCCCAATCACCACTAAAGCATCAATGATGGCAAGGTATTCCACATGTTGGGCTTATTGCAATGCATAATTACACATGTAATATATCCCATGCCTCGTTTTTATTCCCAGTAACCAGGTAAGTATTTGGGGGGGGGGGGGGGGTTGCATAGCAAGTAGCAAATGCTTGGTTTTTTTACATTAATGCAGGGTATGCATTGAAAATAAAAAATAAAATTTACCTTTAGAACCACTTTAAGCACTCATAAAGTCTTTAGTTATTCATTACAATCATGGCTCTGGGCATGTTTTGGCATTTCTTATTAACTTACATTAGTATATTTTGAACCAAAATGCTGGGAAGAAAAGAGGGCAGTAAGATTTTTCATGGTACTGTCAGAAGCATTACAGACAGATAAAATCAGAATTCTTTATTACATATTTATAGCGCGTATACAAAGAAGGCATAAAACCAGAAATGTAAAAAAGATAAGCCATTTCAATGGCTAAACTGTAGGTATAGTATTGTACCCATAATCATGGGCATAGCACTGTATACAGTATAATAATATATACAGGTGGAACATACAGTTAGCCAATACTTGACACGTTTCACGGTTGACCCGCTTCTTCGGGAGTTCAAATGGGAGAATAGACAATCCTATGAAAAAAAATAGTGATTCAAATCATAAAATTAACATAAACAACCCATTTTAAAGATAACCGATTTCAACGGCTAAACTATGGGTATAGTATTGTACCCATAATCATGGGAATAGCAATGTATACACTATAATAATTATACTGTATACAGGTGGAACATACAGTTAGCCAATACTTGACATGTTTCACAGTCTTCATGAGTAAAAAAAAAAATAGTGACTCAGATCATAAATTTCACATAAACAACCAATAATAATCCTAAATATATTCTGGATGTATATATATATATATATATATATATATATATATATATATATATATAATTATTATTGGTTGTTTATGTGAATTGTATGATCTATTTTTTGTCATAGGATTGTCTTTTCTCCCATTTGAACTCCTAAAGAAGCTGCTCAACCGCGAAACAATGTCGTGTATTGGCTAACTGTATATATCTTTATACTGTATGCATTGCTATGCCCATGTTAATGGGTACAATACTATACCTACAGTTTAGCTATTGAAATGGGTTATCTTTTTTAAATTTCTGGTTTTATGGCTTCTTTGTATATTCTCAATAAATATGTAATAAAGAATTTTTATTTTATCTGACAGTACCAGGAAAAATCCTACTGCCCTCTTTTCTCTCCCGCACTTTGGTTCAGAATATAATAATTCAGGATGTAGGTACCTTTTTATTACCCGTTTAAGAGTAAGAGCACAAAAAATACTCTATATAACTTACATTTGTCGATAAGACCTGTAAAGTTTTTGTATTCCCATATTATTGCAAAAAAGCTCAAGATCATAGCTGCATGCATTTAGACATTCTTTTCTGGCTCTAAATAACATTTCAGTTCATTACTACAAAGTAAAAATTCTTTACGTATCACCTGCCCGTTAATCAAGCCTACATAGTAAACACAAAATAGCTTTCATCTCATTAAAATTATCAGCAGAGGATTTTTGAAATCGCTCTTTAACTGGGACGTTTAGCCTCGCACTTTATCTCAGATGGATGAAATTAATGCAATTACATTTAGAAATCATATTATCAAAAACAAAACCTCATAAGACGCGATTCAATTATAAAGTTATGCTAATTTATCAGGATACAAAACCATCAGAATGAGGACTTGCTGCTAATACCACCCAGCCTGCTCTTTGCGCAGGAGCCTTGAGATGTCACACACGGGGAGCAAGAAAAAAAAAATGGAAAAGTCATAAATTATTTCCAATGTGACTTTGAAATCTGGGGATGCTACCAAGATCTCAGTGCATTGAGAATTGAAAACTGTCTTTGAAACATGAATTCTCCATCAACTCTTTCAAGCTTTTTTTCAACCTTTTTTTTTTTTTTTTTTTAATACGTGAAAATAATTTATGAAACATATCCACCACAGAGATCTTACTAATTTACAATGATAGTATGGCGGTAATATTAAGTGACAAAGTTTGTAACATGGAATGTAAATGAGAGTTTTTTTTTCTGTTCCTAAAATGTCTAGTGGCTTGTTGAGATGATGTTGGTAAAAAAATAAATCATAGTCTGGTAAATAAAGATTAAAGCCCAGTTCCAGGAATATATAAAAATGCACATCTGAACCTGGTTTTGTATTGATTAAAATATGAATTCAATTTATTTTTAAAATGTAGCTGTTATGAGTAGACAAATGCTCTGTTCATGTTGGCTTCTTGCATAACAGCACTCAGCCTGGGAGAGGCTCTTCTGCTTTGCACAGGTTTTAATACTTCATAGGGGGCCAAAAGGCTTCATATTGGTTCAAAGGACTGCTGGAGTACGTACTACACACTGAACTTTTTTTTTTTTCTCACTATGTATTCACAAGCACTTACACTGCATGTGTTTTGTTTTTGCACAGAGACGGAGTGTACAGGTTATTGGGGGCCTGTCCTGATGTTGGGGAGAGGCTCTGTGGTTTTTTGCCTTTCCCCAGCCGGAGAGGCCTCTCTTCGAGAGAGCCCCGCACCAAGTACTTGGTGGACCAGCTTTGGTTGGACCCTAAGGAGTGGAGTCCATCTAGCTTTGGCCTAGACCATGGCTTACCTTGCCCCTGTCAGGAGCCTTGCGTATGGGGGGGTTCAAGGTAAGAGGCTCTTCCTATTCTGAGGTTTAGCCTTTTTTTGTACCTTCTGTGTAGTTTTTTTGTGTGCTGTGATTTCACACTTATTTGTTCACATTGGTTCAACAAAGCACTGCACAGTAGAGCTCCATAAAAAAATAGAAAAAAAAAAACTTTCTGGGAGGGAAATCAGACAAGAGTGACTTTAGCAATGCTCTGTTGTTCCTCCATTATGCAGTATGCAGGCTAACAGTGGGTCCTTGACTAAGCAATATGGCTATGCTGTCTCTCAAAATAATTGATATTTTATAAAAACTAGAACTGCTATCAGGAAATCATAAAGAAATTTGATTTGTTAGGTAGACTTTGTTTATAAATAAGTAGTTGTAGAAGCACTTCAAAAACAGTAAGAAACATGTTTTTTTAATTTAGGTTTTTATCTGTTTCTTTAACTTCAATGTATTTCTTTTATATGCATTAACACAGGTGCACACATGTTCATATTTCTAAATGATTGAGCAAGGTTAGATGTACTGGTCATCTTCATCATATGTGTGCACACTGATTAACATGCGCACTTGACGCCCAGTGGACTATTTAAACTGGTCTGTTACTATGGGCAGTTGCTGAATGGACTTTAGCTTGTTATTGAGACCTGATCCTCTATACCTTCCTACCAGTGTATGACCCGGTTAGCCTTTGGACTTCGCTTCTGCCTCTACTTTGCTCACCTGATTACTTTGTCCTTGGCCCATTTACAGTACTGGACTTGTCTTTGCTTGCTGATTCTGTACTGACCTTGGCCTGCTTCCTGGACTCTGCCTGCCTATTTGGTCCCTTGCTGCCTGGACATGCTTCTGTCTCCTGCTCTGGTGCCAAGCTGCTTCTGCATCTTGTTCTGAGGACTGCAACTACCAACTCTTCTCACTTGAAGAGTGGACACCACCAGCCAGCTTTTCCGGCACTTGTGCCACTTCTTGCCCTCACGCTCTGTCTCCATCTCCAGGAGTGTTTGGTGAGAGGTGCAAGGGAGGTCTCCAAAACATTACAATCTTCACCAGGTATGTGATACTTTTGTTTTACAGACAGCGGTACACACATACCGAAATTTTTCTGATTCCTGCTGAACTGGCCGAATTATGGTACGTGTGTGCCGGGCTTTAGATTTTTTTCTTTCAAATAAACAAAAACAAAAAGCAGCTTCAGGAACAGATAGTCAGTAACAGGTGAATACTACACTTTGAGCACTCCAACTTCAAAAAGGATCCCATCAGCAAGAAAAGAAAACCTCTAAAGCCTACATTTTTTTTTTTTTCCATAAAGGCCCACATTATTAACCTGTTACTGCCTGAACGTATATATTTGACAACACAGAAAGGGGCTTATGCCAAGCTGCCGCATATATGCAAACCTGTTTTTGTGATGAGAGCATACGCAATTGGCGCACGATTGGGAGCTGATAAGAGGGGCTCCCCATCACATAATCATTGTGACAGCCAGTCACAGTGATCATGTGTGTACCACTAGGCTACATTCACAGGCATAAAAACTTAGCCTCCATTCACACCTGCACAACGCAATGCTTTTTTTGCTCAACATTTGTCACGGGACAAAATAGGGCAGCCCAATTACTTGACTGGGCTGCCCTAATGTAACAAATGTGCCAAAGTAGCTCTTGCACTTTTTTTGTGAAGTGAGCTTTGTGCGTTTTTGTAACGTGTGTTTTGGTGCATTTTGATGCTGTCTGCTAGCTGAATTTGGGGTATCATTAGGCAATAATGTCACTGCAAGCGCAATGCATGTATTGGTGCATTTCCAGGAACATACGCAGAAACACAAGTTCACACAATGCAAAGGTGCAATTGCGGTCTGAAGGTGCTTGCTGTTCCAGTATCTTGAAGCATGACAGGAGGCTGTTCGATAATCTGCAAACAACATGCTACAAGATATTGAGCGAGGATGTGCAGCGCCGTGTTTTATTACAATAATTATTCTAAGTTTTGAATTTGCTTTTCAGTCTGCTGTATCCATATTTGTAGCAAAAGTCTCAGCAGATCTCAGAAAATACGTAAGCAGAATGAGAGATCTGCATTTCAAAACAATGTTCTTGGTAAACTTTAGGGCTCGTTCGCGCAGCAGCTGCACATCACAATGCGGTAAACTGTATGTTACTTTGTGGTTTACCACAGCTTGCGCCATTATCCGAAGAATGTGCTTATGCAATGCAGTGCCATTCATTCTGAATGGCAGCCCAATAAAACTTGCAATTGGACCTGCATTGCAGTACAGCAGAATGCAGTGCTGTGTGCTGCCAAAAAATAGTCTCTTTTCCAAAGGGGGCCATTATAGGGTACGTTGAACAGTTTCATGCTGCAAAGTGTCTGCATTGTATGCATGATACCTGATAATTATATTTACATGAATTGCCCTCTCTGAAGGCAAAGGGTGGATTTGCTAAAGGAAAATAGAGTGTGCACTTTGCAAAGTGCAGTCTGCAAGAGCAGTTGTTCCAGAGCTTAGTAAATGAGCAGAAGCTCTGATGATTTCCATCATCCAATCATGTGCAAGCAAAAATGCAGATTTTTCAACTTTTCCTTGCATTGGTATTCTTTGCAAAGTGAAGGTTTACCTCATTTACTAAGCTCTGGAGCAACTGCACTTGTGAAGTGAACACTCTATTTGCCTTTAGTAAGTCAACCCCAAAGTGCACACTATTGTTTCCTGGGTCTAATTATGGATGCAAAGGGGTTGATTTACTAAAACTAGAGAGTGCAAAATCTGGTGCAGCTCTGCAGAGAAACCAATCAGCTTCCAGGTTTTATTGTCAAAGCTTAATTGAACAAGCTGAAGTTAGAAGTTGATTGGCTACCATGCACAGCTGCGCCAGATTTTGCACTCACCAGTTTTAGTAAATCAACCCCAATGCGGTATTCTCAACCTTAACCTAATAGAGGTCCTATCCACATCAAAACAGTATACCCCTGTACCCCCAAAACAAATGAAAATCCCCAAATAATACCCTCTGAAACAAAACTCCACTTTTCTATTTAAAGGGAAGCCTTGCAGACAAAAAAAAAATTGCTATGGACAGGACAGCAAATAAAAGTAATAACTCCCCCTAATAATATTAAGATTAATTGTGCAAAGAGCTGGCAATCAGGATTAAAGTACAGTTTTCCTAATAGACCCCAATATCTCTAGATTGTATATACAGTATCTCTCTCTATCCTTTCCCTACAGCAGATTTTTATACACTGACATCCTTCAACTGTAATATAGTCATATGTATGCATGAGATGATTTTTTTTTTCTTTCTTTTTGGAAGAATGGGGGAAAAAATTAGGTGTGGATACAAATTTTAAAGAGGCAGTACACAAAAGGTAAAAATGTGCCCAAGGAAAAGGCTCAAAATGTTTAAAACATGTAAGTATTTCTATATATATACTGTATATATATATATATATATATATATATATATATATATATTTATATTTCATCTTCTTTTATGTTTTTGAAAATTGCAAGTTTTGCACTAATATCAAAACACATCAAACACATGCAAAAAGAAAAGGGAAAGGACATAGATGTATTGTTAATTTCTGTTCCGTATTCATTATGTAAATGGGTCTTTGTCATGTAATTTGTAGTGTTCTGGGTCAAATAAGAATATTGTTTAGTCATTAGTATCCTCACTTAACCTTTTCATGTAGGAGGTAATAACCAAAGTTCACTTTCATTCCAGCTCATTCAAAAGAAGTGGCATTTATTAGCATCTGGCTCAGAATTTAAAGAATGGGACTCCTTTATGAATGAGCTTAAATCACATGTGTCAAACCGAAGGCCAGTCAGGCCATTTCATCTGGCCCTCGCAACTGTCCTGCAGCTGCGGCACCAACCTCGTCTCCACTGCCACCTTTTCTCAGCAGTCAGCACCAGAGAGGAGGACAGAAGTCCTCCTTCAGACCCTGTGCTTCTTTGTGCAGCCTCAGCACCCCCTCAACTCTGTCTCCCCAGTCTCAGTATTCAGCAGTCTCCAGCAGCTGGTCCTCCTCCACACTCTACATTTCTGCTTCCCAGCACTGCCCCCAGGTTCTTCCTGGTAGCAGCACAAGGTAAGGGGGATGTACTGTGATGTAAGGGAGGGTGGGGTGTTCTTGACTTCTAATGGTGTGGGGGGGGCTCTTGACAACTGATGTAAGGGGGGGGGTGCTCTGGCCATCTAGTCCTACAGATACAACCAGCCCTTTGGGGGCAACCATAATCCTCATGTAGCCCCCAATAAAATTGAGTTTGACACCCCTGGCTTAGATGGAAACAGTGACATTTCATTGTGTACCAAAAACTATTGCCATGTCTTTTTTATTTATTGCACCACAGTGTTGTTGATCTGCTCCGGTCCCTTTTTAGTCGCTGTCTACATGCATTCACTTAAGCATTTGCCGCACATCATTGCTCTTGAAAAGCTTTCTTCTAGTGACAATGACCATGTCTTCATGTGGCGTGTGTGTCAACCTGGTCACTTGTAGTCTCTATCAGGGTGCACTAACTGGGATACAGCTGCCCCCCTATACCAGAAACCTTCATGGCAGGATTACCAGATATTCTTTTATTTGTTAATGAAATTTCCAGCCTGCATGTGATCACTATGTCATAGCTAACGTAGTGATAAAAAAAGTCAGGAAACACTCTAATTTGTTTCCCATATCATGAGTGGGGACCTGAGCTGCCCATTGGAGATGGTGACGGGAGGATGGGGATGTGTAACATTTACATTTCTGGGGACTTGTTGTCCATGGTCTATGGAAGAAGTACCAGGTTTTAGTGGGGAGCACAAGATGGAGTGTCTGCTAGACATGTGCAGAATTAAAAAAAATAGTTTTGTTTCGATTTGTTAATTAATTTAGTTTAGTATTGAATTCAATTTTACTGAATTGAGTCAAATTCAACTGGAATCTGAATTTTTATTTTTATTCAAATGTGGCTGCCAAATTTTTCACATCTAAGAATTGCAATATGTTTAGGTTTCATATTAATTTCCAAATTCAAATTCAATTTTTGGTAGAGTCCTTTACATTCATTACTATTGTGATTCGGAATGCGGATACATCCGAATTTCTGAATAACGAAAAATTTGTCTGAAATTTGATTCAAAATTAAATAAATTGCACATGTCTAGTCTCTGCGGGAACTCTCTTGGGCTGAAGTCAGTGGTGACAATTGAAGGTCTTGCAGAACAGATTGTAGTTCCTCTTAGATGCAGCAGGTGAAGTGCTTCCTTTGGTACCAGAAGTGAAGGGCAAAGGGGAAGCCACTTGTATTTTATCTGGTGTTTCATCAGGTGTTTGATATGAGGTTTCTGGGTAGCACCCGCATAAAGTGTCATATCAGGGAATCATGCAGAGCAACGTTGATCTACAAAAAGGAAAGTGTCAAAGAAACTGAAATCTTTTGAAATCACATTTCCCTGTTAAAGTTCAAAGGAGACCTTAGTGAATAAAATCAGAGCTACAGTATAATGATGTGTGGTTGCCTACTGAAACCATTGAATTTTTGTTGATAACAGAAATGCAATTGGCTACTATTGAGATCGGAACATTCAGAACATTACAGAAAAAAAAAGTGGTGTTTTTTTTTTTCTTGTGAATTTAGGAAACCTTTTACTTTGTCTGATGTCCATAGCAACTTGTCAGATGCCACTTTTAATTACATTTTTTACCGTACCTTGCAATATGTTAATCTGATTGCTGCTGGCAATGCAGACATCCCTTCCTTCATAGGTGAGACCCATTGTAACTCTCTTTTTTTCATTCTCCGTTTAATGCTTTCACTAAGTGTCTATGCTTCCCTCTGCCAAAAATGAGTTTCTATAGTGACAAAGAGGCTCTGGTTCCAGTATATTTGTAGTGATGGCAGGTGAAAACAACAGGTCCTTCAACATTTTACTCTTTCTGGTGATTCAAAAAGCGTAAAAAAAAACGTTTCTGGATGTTAGACTGGACGTTACCTAAACCTGGGAACAAATTCATCTCTGTTGGCTTAAATATTCATTTTATTCATCTGTGTGGGGCTGCCAAATTCCATGACTGTTAACATACTTCCTATAGAGAATAAAGAGTATATCATACCATGCCTTGAAGAAAAAACACACACAGCCACATCCTAAACCAAGAAACAACAACAAAATCCTTGAGCGCTAAAGCTGTAAGTCATATGTGGGGGTGTCATAAATCAACAAGGTTAATGGACTAAAACCCAGTGCAGCGGCCATCCACTGGAACATTGGATGTACTGGAAAAGAAAACTTTGGGTTGGATCCAGAAAGTGCATATTGAAAACTTTGGTTGAATAAAGGAACTTGTTTATTGCACTGTGGGCCAAACAAACAAAGACTGCGGAAACTTTAAAAACTGGAGAAAACTGCAATGTTTGATCATGAAAGTATATAACAAAAAATGATTATAAAAAAGCAAACAGTACCACTGGTAACATCCGGGTGGAGAAGAGTTAAAACCGTTCAAATGGCTTGTTGGTCAGACATGGAAAAGAGGCGCCATGGGCCATGTTGAGATTGATGGAAGCCCAGTGAAGAGGGTTGCAGCCCGCTGCCTGCAGACCGATGGTCAGGCAGATCCTGGGTCTAGGGATGGTAAGATCGCAGAGTGCAGGAGGACACTGTGCCAACATCTGCAAAATCCTGGGCTGGTGGCAGGAGAGGGCTGGACTGTGCTGTAGACGGTGAGGTGTAACAACACCATGGGATGTTGTCAGAACTGGGAGAGCCGAGCAGGGCTAGAGGGACCGGGCACGGTGGAGGATATCAGCACTGCAGTGGAGATAGGGGGATCAGGAAATCCATGGTGCACAAGCTGCTGAGTTGTCCTGACTAAATGTTTCGCATGCCTGTGCTTTGTCAAAGTCCAATAAACAAGTTCCTTTGTTCAACCAAAGTTTTCCATATGCACTTTCTGGATCCAACTCATTGAGCTCCGTTCCAAAGTTTTCACATCCTAAACCAAGAATGTAGAAAGAGAGAAGGGGAAAAACACTTTTGTTAATAAATAAGGGACTTTAATGGCTGTATAATTTGAGAGTGAGGTAGCACAATAAAGTTTAAAAATAGAAGCTTTATTATATTATATAGGTATATTAAAAGAGCTCACAGGTCTTATACGACCATAAAAGATAGTTACAGACATAAAATACAATCTTCATAAAACACCAAAACAAGTGTTGGATAACTAAAACTATAGATGCTCATAAAGTTAAGTAGTTGACTCCCACTGTTGCTTCATCAGGGAAACCACAAAGGCATCTGAAAAATTATTTAGCAGCATATTACAATACAATTCATTACATCATTACAAATGGACATCACCATGGATGTAGTTAAAAGGCTTACCATATTAGAATTTAGTGCCAAACTTGCATGAAACTTGCTGCTGCAGCAGTAGCTGCCAGTGGATGCCTGCACTAGTCTACATCAGTTTGGCATCTTGGTAAGCTTTTTTGGCAGGCCCTTGGAGGTGTTTGCTTGATAGTTAGAGACTGTGTTTTTGTAGTTATGGGTACTTTTATGTGGGCTAGGGAGATGTATTATTGTAAAGGAGCACTATTCATACCTAACTTGGATCTTCTGTAACTTTATTGATTTAATTTACATATTTTACCTGCAGCCCTTGCTGGTGAGATTTGGTACTGCAGCATGATCATGTAGTAATTAAAGAACTAACCACATTAGAGAACTAACCACAGATATTGCCTCAAAACCTTCTGTCTCTTCATGTAATCCCAGACAGACTCGATGACTCGATCAGAGCTCTGTGGGGGCCAAACCATCACTTCCAGGACTCCTTGTTCTTCTTTATGCTGCAGACAGTTCTTAATGACTGTATGTTTGGGCATGTTGTCCTGCTGCAGAATAAATTTGGGGCCAATCACACACCTCCTTAATGGCATGGCATTATGGGTAAGTAGCCTGTATTTCTCAGCATCGAGGACACCATTGATCCTGACCAAATCTCCAACTCCATTTGCAGAAATGCAGCCCCAATCCTGCAAGGAACCTTCACCATGCTCCACTGTTGCCTTTGGAGAACAAACTGCCTCTTGCTACAGCCAAATATTTCACATTTTGACTCATCAGTCCAGAGCACCTGCTGCCAATTTTCTTCTCTCCGGTTCCTATGTTTTTGTGCATGTTTGAGTCACTTAGTTGTCTTCACGTTGGAAGTATGGCTTTTTGGTTGAAATTCTTCCATAAAGACCACTTCTGGCCAGACTTCTCCGGACAGTAGATGGGCGTATCTGGATCCCACTGGTTTCCAGTAGTTCTGTGCTAATGGCACTGCTGGACATCTCCCCATGTCTAAGGGAACTAAGTATGATGTGTCTTTTATCTTCTGCATTAAGTTTCCAAGTTTCTACAGTCCTCAACGTTGCCCGTTTCTTTGTGCTCCTTCAAAAGAATTTGAACAGCACATACTAAAACACTTGTCCGTTTTAAAATCTTTGCCTGGGAGAGACCTTGCTGATGCAGTATAACTACCTTGTATCTTGTTGCTGTGCTCTGTCTTGCCATGGTGTATGACCTGTGACATGAATCTGTCCTCCACAACCTCACTTTAGTAGCAGAGTTTGGCTGTTACTCACCCAGTTTTAAGCCTCCCACACAACTGTTTCTGTTTCAGTTCATGACTGTGTTTCAACCTACATATCAAATTAATGATCATTATCCCCTGCTTGATATAATTGATTAATCATACCTAACTCTGATTCTACAGATTCCCTGACTTTGTGCAAGTGTACAAAGTGTGTAAGTGTAAGAATTGATGCTGGGTTGAAGCCAAAAGATAGTCACGCCAAATATTGATTGGATTTAGATTTTTCTTCTGTTCGCTCACGTTTCATTTTGTAAATTGATAAAAATAAATAATTAAAATATATATTTTTGAAAGTATTCTTACTTTACAGCATTTCTTCACACCTGCCGAAAACATTTTCAAAGTACTCTCTATATATAATTAACTTCATATTTTAGTCATGTAACACAAAAAAATATAACAGTTTAACCTTATGACTTTATCATGTTTGTGTACACTATCATTCCACCATTAAAATCAATATGCGAGCTGACATGTCAAATTAAAATCTAAAGCTTTGTTATCAGCCATAACCAGTTCACCTTTATATACTACTTTCTTACGTTATAGTGATGAAGAGAGGGGGAGATGTTTTGCAATTAAATCATTTCTGATATTAAGGTGACGAAAAGAAAGGGAGTTAGTAAAATATAAAGTTAAGGTAAAGTTAGGATCCTCTGTTTCTCTATTCTGCCATATGTAGTGGGCCAATAGTCTCCCATCTGAAGCAAACATTTCAGGCCTCTTGATGGTCACTTTCCTGTATATATCTAGCTAAAATGTCTAGCTAAATTTCATATATTTCATTAACAACATTTACCATTTTGCTATACATACACTATATTACCAAAAGTATTGTGACACTTGCCCTTATACGCACATGAACTTTAATGTCATCCAAGTCTTAGTCCGTAAGACAAGAAGGCCTGGCTCGCAGTTTCCACTCTAATTCATCCCAAAGGTGTTCTATTGGGTTGAGGTCAGGACTCAGTGCAGGCCAGTCAAGTTCCTCTACCCCAAACTAGCTCATCCACGTCCTTATGGAGCTTGTTTATGCACTGGTGTGCAGTCATGTTGGAACAGGAAGGGGCCATCCCCAAACTGTTACCACAAAGTTGGGTGTATTAAATTGTCCAAAATTTCTTGGTATGCTGATGCCTTAAGAGTTCCCTTCACTGGAACTAAGGGGCCAAGCTCAAGCCCTGAAAAACAACCCGACAGCATAATCCCTCCTCCAGTAAATGATTTGGAACAATGCACAAAGCAAGGTCCATAATGACATGGATGAGCGAGTTTGGGGTAGAGGAACTTGACTGGCCTGCACAGAGTCCTGACTTCAACTCGATAGAACACCTTTGGGATGAATTAGAGAGGGGACTGCGAGCCAGGCCTTCTTGTCCAACATCAGTGCCTGACCTCACAAATGCACTTCTGGAAGAATGGTCAAACATTCCCATAGACACACTCCTAAACCTTATGGACAGCCTTCCCAGAAGAGTTGAAGCTGTTATAGCTGCAAAGGGTGGGCCAACTCAATATTGAACCCTACGGACCAAGATTGGGATGCCATTACAGTTCACGTGCGTGTAAAGGCAGGTGTCCCAATAATTGGTAATATACATATGTATATCTATATATAAAGATATATATTTATATCTATATATATAGATATACATATTCTTTAAGTGTCTGCAGGCTGAACATTTTATACAATAGACAAAGTTACCCTGTTAGAATCTTGATATAGCTCAGAGGTCTTGGTAACCTTGAGACACTTTAGTTGAGTTGGAAAAAGCACAATTTAAAACAACTCTGTTCAATCTGTACATCCTTTGACTAATTTTCTGTCTAAATGTTTTCCTCTAGACCTGCTTCCATTATCTTGTAAATCAGTATTCACTGTGGCACTGTCCCAAAAAGCTTTACAAATCGAAATTGGCTTCAGCCGTTTTGCTACTCGTACTTAACATTTACACCATAGATATAGCTCCCTGTCTGTGAATTCCGTATAAGACCACGGGCATTCAGGCCTAGTCAATAATGTGTGGCAGAGAGCAGTGATAATGTAGAAAGGGCAGTGTCCTATAGCAGTCTATAAGAATAATATTTTAGTTGATCTAAGGACATAAAAAAAGTGTAAATCATCAGTGTTCTATATGCTATCGTAATAAATAGGCCTGATGGACCGCAGAGGGCTTTGGTGCAGAGACAATCTACATAGATACTTGTCATGTGCATATGTCATACCTTAATTTCTTTGGGCATCAAAGTCCACTGGTTGACTGATATCATGACAAGGTTGGAGATTAATACACACAGAACACACCTGTTCTTTGGTGCTGTCCATGTGATCTTTGTGCACATGTTGTGGTCTTGGTGGCCATTTTGACCCTTCTTGGCGAAGAAAATCCTTGGTTTTAGATTTAGCTGGTAAAATGACATCTCTATACAACTGTAATGAATACCCCAAACCCCTAAAGAAAACATTGTTTGAAATGCGACGGACGTCCCAGTTTTGGGATACATAAAGAAACATCAAATGCAATGCACCGTATGATCTCTTACTAGACAACTTGGGTGAACTGTATGACATACAATAAATGAAAATTGTTTTGGTGTACAAGATGTCAGCTGCTTTGAGGTTTGAAACTATGTTATGGCTTTTATGACGTAAAAATAAAAATATATGTTTTATGAGATATTTGTTGCCAATATTTGCTTAGAAAGTGCAAATGGAGGTATAATTGAGTGTTTAAAGTCAAATAGAAGGAATTTTTAGTCATGTTATGATAGAAGTTAAATGACTACTGTTAACTTGAGTTTTTGACCTAGCTTGTGGTTAAGACAGTTTCCTCTTTAGTCATTGGCACAAAAGGATATACATTTATTAAATGAGTTACATACATTACACAAGAAAATAGAAGGCCTCGTTAAGTATTTTGAACAGCTAAGGAGCCTAATGAGTGGGCTCGGGTGTTGGATTAGTGGCAATTATGGAGCATGGGCCAGATAACTGTAGAGATACAGGAGTGGGATCTTGATAGAGAATGGACCAGCCATCCAGAGGCCATTATGCTAAGAGATGATGGATAGACAGTAGTCAGCAGTGTAGATGGTGGAAAAAGGATTGGACAGAAGCCCATTCAGGAATACAGAGAAGCAAACAACAATAAAAGCAAAGTCAAGCCACATGGAGTTCAAGTGAGGCCAGCAACAAAGGTCAGTCTGAAAAACAGCAAAGATGTGTACCTGTAAGCTAAAAAACTCCTGCTTGTACCCAGTGCTGTATTCTGGGCTGGGCTGACAAGGCCCAAGCCTAGGGCGGCACTTTGCGGGGGGTGGCATAAAAAAGCCACCCCTCGCTGAGGTGATCACATGTCCCACAACTAAAATGACAAAGAGCAGTCCGAAATGCAGGCAACAGGGGCAGACTGAGCCGCCGTAGCGCTGGCTTCGCCCGCACCTGAGACTCTCCTGGTCACTAGTTGCTAGAGCGGCCTGGCATCTAGCAACCAGTGACGTCACAGCCTCGACTCCTTGGCTCTGCCCAGCATTGAAAGAGGAGGAGGATTCAACTTCCTCCTCCTCTGCCCCTGGTGCTGGTGGGGCCGCAAGCAGCTGCAAAGTTGAGCCCTTGTCATGGAGTCCAGCGTTGGGGTGCAGGGCAGTGGAGCCAAATCCGGTGCTGACAGCAGCCGCTGCGTCTTCACACAGTGAGCGGGAGGCCCCAGAGTCTGCGGGGAAGGTGAGCAGCACCAGCACAAGGCTGGCTAGAAGGCTGGCTAGAACCAGGAGCCCGGGAGGAAGAAGACATCCACTGCCACCCCGACCTGAGCAGCAGTGGGCACAGTATCCCTGCCACCTCCTGCCTCCAACCTCCTCTCTGCTCGCCGCTGTGACATCAGTAGGAAGACAAGCTGACCGAGGGCCCAGAGGATGAGGATGGGCAGGAGGTAGGTGCATCACACACACCTACCCACAGACAAGAGACACAGGAGGGACTGCAGGCAGGGCTAAAGGGTGTCTTTCACACCCCCCCCCCCCCTCTCATTTTTATAATTTTTTTTTTTTTACTAGTAATTTTTTTTCTTTTTTACTGGCGGCAATTAGCGACTTATAGCGGGACTGCGATATTGCAGCAGACAAATCAGACGCTAAGTGACACTTTTGACACTTTTTGGGGACCAGTGACATTATTACAGTGATCAGTGCTAAAAATTTGCAGTCACTGCACTAATGACACTGGCAGGGAAGGGGTTAACATCAGAGGCGATCAAAGGGTTAAATGTGTGCCTTTAGAGAGTTTACTAACTGTGGGGCGGTGCTTTCACTGCATGAAGACATGGATCGATGTTCCTGCTTCACAGAAACATTAGGATCCATGTCTTCTGTACTCGCGGCATGACAGTCTGCCTTGTTTCCAAAGGCAGACTGTCTTGTTTACACAGGCAGACATTTTGCCAGAGTACTGAACGATCGGTGGGTCCCGGTGGACATCAGGTCTGCAGGACCCACTGATCGGCTCCTACTGTGTAAAATCACAGCAGAAATGAGCCGGCGCCGCATGCTTGCGCCCAAAACCCCGAAGTGCAGAATCACGTGTATATACTTGATTCTGCGCACAGCGGCCGTTCTGTATAGGGCAGTCGTAAAGTGGTTAAACAGGAAGGGGATGGGCAAATTTACATAGGGGGGGTGCCCAATTTTAGTCTTGCCTAGGGCAGCACAAGACCAAAATACACCACTGCTTGTACCTCACATGTCAGCATCCTGGTTTGCTGTGGTTCCTTTTCAAGTGCAATTTGTTCAAATGTCAAATTGGCCATTTTGATAAATTGCACTTAAAAAAGAACTTCGGCAAATCAGGGTGGATGAGGTGCTCAGGCATACCCCTCGAGGTACATGAAAAACAACTTGAGGGCATAAAGAGGACACTGGTGCATGTTTGTGGAAATAGGGGGGGAATCTCTAGTATGGGAGAACAAAAGTAGAGTAATTTGCTTGAGATTCACTTGCTTCTGGGTCCTGCGCTGAGTGGCTGCACTCCTGCTGGCTGAACACAGAAGGTTGGATGCTCGGCACAGCCATCATTCAGAGAATGGTTTACATTCTCTGAAAGAATGAAAAGCATTATCTGATTGGAGGAGGTAGCGAGCATATTTCACCTCCCTGCCATATCCAGTCAGAGAACGCTTGTCATTCATTCAGAGTATGGAAAGAATTGTCAGAATAGTGCTCGTGCCAAGCATCCAACCTCCTGTGTTCAGTAGGCAGGAGTGCAGCCTCTCGGCGCGGGACCTAGTAGTAAGTGGAGATCCCTGAATTAGCTGTGTCTACTTCAGCGATTTGCAGCTTCCAGGGGCTTTGGCCAGGTATGGTTTTTACGTAGCTACATTAGTTCCAGCTGGAACGTAACGATGTATAATAGAGCCAAACATGGAATTTTTGTTATTTTCTAATTTTCCCGAGCTAGACCTGGGCTTTAAGCAAACTATTGGGCTGGGCTGGTTCACACTAGAGCACAGAGCGGCTCCCAGCAGGGGGTCCGGTGCGTCTCCATTCACCGGTTCAGGTCCAATTTCAGCCCAAATTTTTGGCTGAATTCGGACCTGAAATGGACCAAAAGACGCACCGGACTCCTGTGCAATTCGCATCAGGGCTGCTCCGGAGATGTGTGAACCGGCTCCATAGAGAGCTGGTCACACTCTCCTGCTATGCGAATTGTATTCGGGGAAACCTGCATTCAATTCTCAATAGTGAAAACCCAGACTTATGCCGCGTACACACGATCGGATTTTCCGACGGGAAATGTTGAATGTGAGCTTGTTGCTCACATCCACCGACCATGTGTATGCTCCATTGAACATTTGTTGTCGGACTTTCCGCCAACAAATGTTGGCTAGCAGGTTCTCTTTGTTGTCGGACTTTCCGATCGTGTGTACACAAGTCTGTCGCAGAAAAGTTCACGCATGCTCGGAATCAAGTACGAGCCGGAAGCGCACGGTTTTGTAAAACTAGCGCTTGTAATGGAGATATCACATGACTATTGAACTTCTTTTTTCTCGTCTCGCTGTACGTCTTGTACATCACTACGTTCGTAATTGTTGGCCAATATTTGTGTGACCTGTGCGTATGCAAGACAAGTTGGAACCAACAACCTTCAAACAAAATTCCACGGTTTTGTTTCGGAATGTCTGATCGTGTGTACGGGGCATTACACTCAAAAATAGGTACACCAATATTGGTAATTTTGTCTAGTAAAAAAAAAAAACTACCAATCTCCACATCTACAAAGGGGAAATAATGAAGAGGGAGCCACCAGGAGAAATGGGAAAGAATCAAATAGATCCTTTAACTTTTTTCTTTAACTTTTCTTGGCTTTTATTGCAGAGCATGTACAATATATGTATGCATATGCTCATATTCTAATGACAAATAGCTGGGTGCTTCTTTCATTGACTGTTTCTGGCTCAAAGTATGTCAGACTATATTAAGCATACACAAAATTTGGTCAAGGTTTATGACTTCTTGGAAAAATTCAAAATCAATTTTAGCTGTTAAGATGCACCACTAGCGACACATTTAATTAAATTACTTTTTCTTTTTTTTTTATATAAATAAGTCTAATAAGTCGCTTCTGGCTGGGTGTCTGCCAATATCTGAAATGAAAACTCCCTTGGCCTGTCCTCATCTTCTCTATGGTAAAAATAAATTAATAACATACAGGATAAGTATGAAAGAATTAGCAGAGATATTTGGCAACTGAAACAAAACATATTCAGAAATTCAATTGGCTCCTAGCATGATCTATAATAGTACAGGATGAGGCTTGCAACTCTTAAAAAATAAACGGTATTTCAAGTCAAATTTTTTTATATAGTTTGAAATATAGAGAAGGTTTCGAAACCTCTGGTTTTATAGCTGGTTTGGTTCTACTAGGTAGATTCTCTCTTTCTCTGTCCTGGTTACCATTGTCACAGGAACTAAGAGTATGAGAAACCCAAAACCCTCACCAAAACAATAATTGAAAGGAAATCTTCCAGTTGATGACAATCATCTAAGACAAAGAGTCCCCCTTTGCTTTCAAATTTTCTCTAAGTTCTGTTGTGTCTACACATAGGGAAAATGCAACCCGGAGAAGATAGGGACACA
This sequence comes from Aquarana catesbeiana, assembly GCF_042186555.1. NCBI lineage: Eukaryota > Metazoa > Chordata > Amphibia > Anura > Ranidae > Aquarana > Aquarana catesbeiana. The sequence goes on along the minus strand of NC_133325.1, from coordinate 62,299,816 downwards.
CTAGATTAAGCTGGTGTGTACCTAGAGAAATTCTGTTTTTCATTTTGCAACTAGGCTAAGGTTACCAGATTTTCAAAATAAAATCTTGGCTGGGCCTCAACTGACCATGTTCACTTTTAGTCACATGCACAAAATCAAACCCCCATTTGTAGCCACAAGAGTGCATAACACTCATACTGCAGAGGTCAAAAATGTGTAACACAGAGTGCAGGGATCAGAAGTGTGTAAGGCATGCAGCACAGGTGTCAGGAATGCATAACCCCCAGGGGTCAAGAGTGTGTGGCACAAAGTGCAGGGATCAGGAGTATGTAACACACTCTCCTTAGCTGTAACAACTTCTGATCTGAGATCCTATTATGGCTAGTCCTTTTGTAGGCCATTGTCATCTGAACAGCCATCATGGGATCCCAGTGCAGAATGTCTTACAGCTAAGGAGAGTATTTCAGGACAAATAAAGTGTAGCGCTGACAACCTTTGTTTCTAGCTCTATGTGTATTATACTGTACATAGGTTGTGTTAGTGCCATCTTGTGGACATTTGAGAAAGTACAATATGTTTACGTTTCATGATCAAGTGAAATGACATGGAAGTGATTCATTGTTTACTTCGGAACTTTAGCTCTGACCCACCCACAATGCTCCTGGACAAGGTGAGAACTGAACTGCATTGTGGGAGGATATAAAATGGGTAAGGAGCGGCCATTTTAGGTCTTTTGTTCCTGGAACGCATGGCCTGTCAGCAGAACCCTGTGGGTGTGTGTGTCCTACAGGGTTGCAGCCTACTTTGCGAAGAAGCGGAGCAGCTGCAAGGATCCTGCTATCACATCACAGCGTGCTGGAGCAGCCGAAGTGATTGTTCCAGGGACCCGTGGGGAGATAACCGCAGGACTCCTGCTCGTTTGTGAACGGAACAGTGTGACGGCGTGGTGGTGTCTCGATATGGACTGAGAACGACTGAAACGGAGACATCCATCTGCCCGGAACTCGTGTGGTGAGAGGGTTAACACCCAGAAGTTTGTTTAACTATTACATACACAATTAGAACTGTTACAGAGTGTCGCTGGGACTGATAGTCCCACGGAACAAGTGAAGTTGGAGAACTTTACACCTGAATAGACTTCAGTATTCAAGAATGGATGCTAGATGCTTGTTTCTTCATATAAGAACATTTAGTCAATCTGTTGGATTACAATTGTTTTAATGTGATACATTACACTGCGCAACACCCTGGAAGAATCCCTTGTGGATTACAATTATAAAAGCTAGCGAAGACTGAAGACGTCAGGACTACCTTATCATTACAGGGCTCTTCATTTAGTTACAAAGGATAGTGACTTTAAGGTCTATAGCAGGGGGAGCTCCCGGGTATATGTATATATAATTAGATATATTTGTGTCTGTTACTGATTGTCACAACTATTTCTTATACTGTTACACTATGTTGGTGTGATAGTATAGTCATTGTAATAATTCTCTATATAAATATATTATTTACTCAAAGAAAGAAGTTATTTTTGGTTATTACTGAAGTTTGTGTGCAGTGTTGTCATTTCTCCTGAAGGTGGAGCTACCAGTACCCGGGTAGAGGTACCTAGTGTATATTGTGGGTTAAAGTTGATACTCATATTATTGCAACACTGCACTACATTTGTGTCATGGGAATTGAACAATTTAAGAAGGGTGAAGAGCATAGAGGACAGGCCCGCTTAAACCAGCAGCTCCACCAAGAGTTATTGCTACAAAAGTATCTCACAAAAGTGAGTACACCCCTCACATTTTTGTAAATATTTTATTATAGCTTGTAATGTGACAACACTGAAGAAATTACACTTTGCTACAATGTAGAGTAGGGAGTGTATAGCTTGTATAACAGTGTAAATTTGCTGTCCCCTCAAAATAACTCAACACACAGCCATTAATGTCTAAACCACTGGCAACAAATGTGAGTACACCCCTAAGTGAAAATGTCCAAATTGGGCCCAATTAGCCATTTCCCCTCCCCGGTGTCATGTTACAAGGTCTCAGGTGTGAATGGGGAGCAGGTGTGTTACATTTGGTGTTATCGCTCTCAATCTCTCATACTGGTCTCTGGAAGTTCAACATACCTCAGAACCCTCTGAGAATTGTTGCCCTACATAAAGATGGCCTAAGCTATAAGAAGATTGCCAAGTCCCTAAAACTGAGCTGCGGCACGGTGGCCAAAACCATACAGTGGTCTAGCAGGACAGGTTCCACTCAGAACAGGCCTCGCCATGGTCGACCAAAGGAGTTGAGTGCACGTGCTCAGCGTCATATCCAGAGGTTGTTTTGGGGAAATAGACCTATGAGTGCTGCCAGCATTGCTGCAGAGGTTGAAGGGGTGGGGGGTCAGCCTGTTAGTGCTCAAACCATACGGCTCAGACCGCACCCTGCATCAAATTGGTCTGCATGGCTGTCGTCCCAGAAGGAAGCCTCTTCTGAATATGATGCTCAAGAAAGCCCACAAACAGTTTACTGAAGACAAGCAGACTAAGGACATGGATTACTGGAACCATGTCCTGTGGTCTGATAAGACCAAGATAAACGTATTTGGTTCAGATGGTGTCAAGCGTGTGTGGCAGGAACCAGGTGAGGAGTACAGAGACAAGTGTGTCTTACCTACAGTCAAGCATGGTGGTGGGAGTGTCATGGTCTGGGGCTGCATGAGATGGAGGGAGGAAACGGAAGCCGCTGCCGCCACCGTGGAGACCTGTGGAGAGCAGGGAAACGGGAGGCTGCCGCCGAGCATGGGAAGCCGTGGTGGGGAAAGTGCGACCAACCATCCCACTGACCGACCAACCGGGTTGGTGGCAAACCGTTTGCCGCCCCCCCCCCAAAATAAATTCCACCGGCCGCCACTGTGTACACTCATTACTTTACATTGTAGCAAAGTGTAATTTTTTTTGTGATGTCACATGAAAAGATATAATAACATATTTACAAAAATGTGAGGGGTGTACTCACTTTTGTGATATACTGTAAATAATTACTACACTGTGAATGTCTTCTCTCCCCTTTGATCCTTAAAACTGCCTGAAGTTGATGCCAGTATAATTACCTAATTACCATTAAAAAAGCGGTGTTATCCTGGTGAGTGGAGAGAGGAGTCTGGAGAAGATTGGAGGAGCAGAGAGAGAGAAGCAAAGGGAAATACCATGACTAAAGGGTTTGTCAACCTCGGTTCTTGAACTTACAATGAAGACACAAAATTGCCTGACATGGGTTTTAATTGGCCAGAGAAGTCATTTTATTAAAAAATGACTAAATAACATAAATAGAACAATTTACAATGCAAATTCAACAATGCAACTAGGAGGGGGTCTTTGGGTATCCTTAAGGGACACTTTATGACTATAATCGCTCAGGTCCTCAGCCACGCCCCATTCGACTCAAAGACACTGCGACTTACACATTTTTAGATTTTTAGATTTTCTCCCAGGGGACCTAGCTCCTGGGAGAACCACCAACAACCAACCAGGTGGAAGCATCACTAGATTGGCCCCCAATTTTTAACAATATCGTTAATCACTGACCCCCCAAAGAAACTTTGACCCGAAAGCTGCTGTGATAAATGTGCAACATTTTCAATTTTTTTATTTTTTTTTGTTGAAAATTTGTAACACAAAAAACTGTCCCACCACCCCGAATACACCATAAACTCTAAATACAGGGCACGAGGGAGGGAAAGTCTTCCCATCGCCTAAACTTGCCGGAATGAATACCCAGCAACCCTTGCAATGAACCATCCTTGCGGCTCCACCCTGCCCATCTGCCCATCAGCCTCCAATCAGGTAAGAACTACGCCCCTACCACACTAAACTACAGAGTTTTAACCCTTCTCTGACCTGTTCCTCCCTTAGTTATGCCGACCCTCTGTCTATTCCCTCTTCTCTATGTTGCACTTTCCATTATAACTAAAGTGTGTTTGACTCTCATGCTACTTGCAGGGGGTCTACTCCTTCCAGTGAGTGCAGGAACATCAGAGGACACATGGAGCACTTTTTTGAGAACAGGGACACTTTTTTAATGCTATCCACTGAGCACTTCACAATGGATAACTTTGGAGTGTAAAATTTTGCAACTGTGTATACACCTGATAATCATGTATGTACTGTATAGAGCTGTAAAGAACTACCTTCATGTTAAGTGGTTTGCTTACCAACTTTGAACAGTAGCATCAGTACTGTACACAGTTAATCCAAATAGCGCGTGTTTTTCTATTTTCAATGAGAAGAGATCACCTGCCAGTGGCAGCTGGTGCTCAAAATTTTTTGGGGGGGCGCAAACAAACTGAAAAATTCTGAAAAAAAAATCATCAATTGCAGCCTCACTGTGCCATCAAACGCAGCCACTGTGCCATCCAACGCAGCCACTGTGCCATCAAACGCAGCCACTGTGCCATCAAACACAGCCACTGTGCCATCAAATGCAGCCACTGTGCCATCAAATGCAGCCACTGTGCCCATCAAATGCAACCACTGGGCCCATCAAACGCAACCACTGGGCCCATCAAACGCAATCACTGGGCCCATCAAACGCAGCCACTGTGCCCATAAAATGTTGCCACTGTGGTGCCATCAAGTGCAGCCACTGTGCCCATCAAATGCTGCCAGTGTGCCCATCAAATGCTGCCACTGTGCCATCAAATGCAGCCACTGTACCCATCAAATGCTGCCAGTGTGACCCCCCCCCGCCAGCTCGCCAGCACTTACCCTGTCTCGGTGGGGCAGCGGGTGACGGCGACGAGCTGGGTCCTTCTTGCGTCTCCTCCTGTCCTCATCCCCCGTCCTCTCCTCCTGCCAGACGTCCAATAGCTGCACCTGTCGTTTCAGCCAATCAGGTAACAGACCAGCCAAGCAGATTGGTTTGTCTAGCCTAAAATTTTACTCAAGTCAGAAAGAATTCAGGTATGTGAATATTCATAAATCTTGTCTCATCTGCCACATGAACCTGTTTGCTCTCCTTCGCTTCAAAAAGTGAATTGTAATGGGGCCAGGGGCGTATCTGTCGCGAGGCAAACAAGGCGTTTGCCTAGGGTGGCATTTTCCAAGGGGGCCACACCGCCCAGGATCAAATCAGAACTGAACAGGAGATCTGCAGAAGAGCTGCCTTGCCATCAGGTCCTCTGGGATCCCTGGAGGAGAAGAGGCTGCTTGTGCTTTGGCTGTAGACGGGGTGCACTGTGTGTTGGTTGGAAAGGGTGGGTAGGTAAGAAGGTAGGCAGCTGCTGCCGGGGTTTTCCCCAGTTCTGCAGTCACTACCCCCCACACAGCTCTCTCAGTCCTATCTGGCTCTCGTGATGGACATGGAGCAGCGGTAGCAGATCTGAAGTGAATTGGGCACAAGTGCAGTGCGCGGCTGGCTGTGTTTGTGTCCTTGGATCCCTCCTGTGTGTCCCAGTCCCTAGGTCCCTCTCTTACCAGCTGCCCTCCAGCTCTTATTAGTACAGAGGGCTCTGGTCTGTGTTCCCTCTGACCATGCCAGGCTATCAACACCCCTTACTATACATCCTTTACCCACCTCATAGAACACTGCACCCCTCACCGGCCTGGGGTTCTCAGTCACCCGGCATGGGGGGGGGGGTTGTTCTTGCCTAGGGCAGTACAAAACCAAAATACACCACTGAATGGGGCTCCTTAACACCTCCTCTTGCTGCCTGTTTGCTCATGTCCAGGAGAAAGAATGAGGAACCCAATAATTCCCTCTTTAAATAGCTTGGCCTGCTGTCATTCGTTATTACATAACTTCTCTCATAAGGAAGTGTTATGTGTCCTTATGTGGAAAATTAGTTAAGTATTGCCATCATGATGTTGTTACAAAATAAGAACATTGCATTGTCCAGATATAAAATACTGTATTAGCAGTATAAACCTCTTCCAACTCACAGCCCATGCTAATGGTAAAACTTCTTTGTAGTATCTTATTTGTGTCCTGAATTCATGGTACACTTCTGTTTTAATTCAAATGTTCATTCTGTAGAACACAAACACTTTCACAAAGAAATGCGTTAATCTACTACACCTAATTAAGCATTATATATTCAAGCTCTGCTTCAGTGGTTGGAATTATTTCAATGGACCATTTCATTTATTGAGGCTGACAGTCCAAGTTCCTAATCAGAATGATAAACGACTCTTCT